>NC_084936.1:24807500-25407500 GCF_958298935.1 Phragmites australis | reverse complement strand
AGACCTTTGTTCCTTTTGCATTATCTTCAGAATTTATGGAAACATGGTACAAATTGTGTTTTTTCCCCTCGCTGCTCCAGTACTCCCCCCCCCCCCTCTTCTCCTGCCCCCCAATCCTCACCCCACCCTGGCATGTTCCAGGTTTCTATTCTGAACATTCACTCTCTTTCTCTAAAATAGCTATCTGCATAGTGCTGCTGCTTTTATTGCGGAGCAGCATATTTTTTAATGTAGCTCATTCATAATTGCGTTCTTTATGGTTTTCCAGATCAGTAGTCTAGGCAACTTATAGTGCATGTATTGTTTTAATTAGGCACAGAGACAGAGATCATAGAAGGCGAAGTCGCAGCAGGAGCAGAGAAAGGCAATGTAGGGAGAGGGACTATCGTCGTCATAGCAGAAGCATAAGCAGAAGCAGAAGTCCAAGTTCAAGCCCTGGCTACAAAAGCCGTTGTAGAGCAAGAGATGATGACAAGTGCAGGAACAAGGGCATGAGTAGGAGCAGAAGCAGGAGTAAGAGTAGGAGCAGAAGCAGGAGTAGAAGCCGCTCATACCATAGGTGCTTCAGCGTCCTTCCATAATTCCATCCTTTAGTTATTTGTTTATGTTTCCAACTGCTAACTTGATTTCTTTTGACAGTGCTTCACCTGCTCGGCGCAGTGCTAGCCCTCACAAGAGCCCAACACAACGCATGAGCCCCACTGACAAAAGTCCTGAAAAGCAGACCAATGGAAAAGCTTCACCTCTGTCACACAGTGTTTCTCCACCAAAACGTGCAGGCTCACATAGCACTGGCAGCGATAGCAAGGTTAGATTGAGGTTTCACTGCTGGTTATGTAGTTTTGGCCCCATGCATCTGTCAATGATCTAACTTTTGAAAACAAAATCTCTTGTCAGGAATAAAGCTTGTTAACGTGATGATGATTAAGAACAATCTTTCCATGGGGTTGTAGAAGATTGGCTGAGCACAATGGAAGTAGCACTCAACTGTTATTCAAGGTTGCTAGTTGTTCAGTAGTTTTTAATGGTTTCTAGAATTGTGTTTTCTAGTTGTCAAAATTATGCTATTGGTTTGTATTTCGACCTCTGTTGTGTTTCCATCTACTTCTTGATACCATCATATTAACTAGTTAAAACATTTGTGCATTTTCTAGTTATCTGTTCGTGAGATGGGTTGCTGTTTACTGGTAAAATGATATTGCACGGGACGACTATGGTGGATGATGTTCTAGCTGTTAGTCTTTGTCATTGGTGTTGATGTTCACGATGGTGCCGCGGATGATGTGACGATGCTGATGGTATATCGGTACTGATGCTGATGCTGCTGACCGTGATGATCTTGATGCAGTCTTTTACATTATTTTCCTGATTTCAGATGAATCTCATGAAATTTCAGATGAATCTCATGATTGGTAAGAATTTTCCTCCACAACGATGCCTGGTTATGTTCATTCTTATCAGTCTTTTTTTTTGGCAAATGTTTGCCAGCAGTTTGGTTTAGACATGTAGAGTGACGAGATGTGCAGGTGTTATTTGTAGTGACAATGATACACATACACTGCTAGTTTTCTCTTTACAAGGATGGAGATGTTGATTATGAGTAGCAATAGAGTTAGCGTCCCATGTTTGGTGGTAGGACATTATTATGCTTCTACTCTGCCATGGTATTTCCATATTTTATTTTGTTATCTGATGCCTGTCTAGTTTATTCATTCTCTTAAGTACACTGTAATAGAATTAGCGAATTCAAAGTTCTATCAAGGCTCTAGTTGCAATTTTTGGGTGGTCTTCACTGAAGTCATCACTTCCTGTGTTTTGATAGAGGATTACCAAATCTTATTGATCTAACAACACATTCTGATAGTATAACACAGATCATTTTGTTTGTCGCAGAGCATAATGTACCACTAACATTTAGGTGATTAGATATATTTTGAACTTATTAATGTAGTTTCCAGGCAAGTTGATTACTACGGCACACCTGGTGTGTTGTATTAGATCAATTGCTGTAAGAGCTGTTGAATCTAGTATTGCCTGTTAGTTTAGGTCATCAGGTACTCAAGGAAGGTTTGTCACTGGCAACATCTGCAACGTGCATAAGCGGAGCCCCAAATCTGGATGTATATTTGGGTAGGTTTAGTTGTTGACATTGTGAAATCACTTACTGCTTCGTGACCGCGAACAAGTTTATTTCCCTTGGCAGAACTTTTGCTGGTGATGCAATGTTTGACGTTGAAGATCGATTAGTTCAGCACTGTGCCATGCTAAACCAAATGCTTGTTGCACTTGACACAGTATTATATGGCTTTTCCCCCCGCAATAATCTAACCTGGTATGCTACATTTCAATGAAAGAAGCATATCTGCTACGGGTATACATTATTCTGAGCCCGTTGGGAAAGAAGCATATCTGCTTGGGGGGAAAAACGACCAGGCAGAATTATAGAGGTCCTTGTCTTTTTAATAGTACAAGGCATGACATACACCCACAACACCATTTATGCACACACGGCGTCTCCTACACGGTAGGAATGTATCAGATTTAGAGAACAATCTCACAACGCATCACAGGGCAGTTGAGAAAATTAACGCAAGAAGCATAGTAAAGTCAGGCAGGACAGAAGCCAGGAAACTCGCATGCAATTAACAACGCAATCTGCTCCATTTGTTTAACTGACGACTGCAATCAATGGCCGAGATATTAGATCACACACTACCTGACCTTATTGTGTATATATTCGTTAGAGCAAAGCTGCGGCACCCCACCATTGTGTATTTCCTGTGGCACGTGATCCCGTGTTACTGAATTGAGTTCGAATCGGCATGAAGAACGAAGAATATGTTGTGATATTTGAACCATGAAGTCAGGTACTCAATTTCGATGAGTAATTTTTTCCTGCCTCATCAGTAGTTTCTGGTAGGGCATCAGGAATGGTTTTGCGTGGCTCTTGCCTGGTCTCAGAATGGCTGATGGGCTTCTACCTCGAACTCAATCTCACCCTCAAAAGCAATGAGTTGGCCATCACACCGACCGAACTAGAACCCATTAGTGCTCCAGCTATCGAAGTCAGTATCGTCCCCGTAACTGGAAGCAATGCTCCAGCAGCGATGGGGAGTCCAACCTGCGAAGTAATTAACTGTATGATACCATACACAAGCATAGGCCAGAGCAGGCAGTATACTTTCTAATCTAGATTGATAATACATGTAGTTTAATAATTTAAAATTCAAATCCAAGAGCATTTGAATTTTCTTACGCTCGATCTTAAATTTGACTTCTTATGAGTTGCCTTTTGGGAAGAAGCCGAAGGTTTCGCGTTTGAGATCTTTTGCGTGTTAGTGCTTCATCCTAAAGCATGTCAAATTTGACAAGTTCGAATCGCGTTCTTCTGATGGTATTTTCTTGATGTATTCTCTTCATGTTCATTCTTACATGGTCTTTAATCTTGATATTAATACAATCATATAGTCCTATAATGTGACCTTTATATCAATCCTTTGTGTTAGCCCTGTCTTTAAGTGTGCAGGTGATCAAGAGATGAGCAAAATATTTTTGTAGACAACGACCTTCCAGCTTTTGGGGATGATGAGGATGACCACTACTTCCTACTACTACACTCGCTCCCGAGCTAGTTCCTGCCTCCTTGACACCGGTAGAGAATCCTGCAACCTCTACTTCCACTTCAGCTGCTTTCAAGCCTGCACCAGCAGTATGTGAAGGGGAGGTCATCTCGCAGCGCGAAGCCCCTCAACACATTCACCGGCGACATCCCCCACAGCTGATGATCGGCGACCTTGGTGAGAGGGTAATGAGATCCAAATCTGTTTCTCATGCTCATTTCACTGATTCTGTATTTGTTGCTTCTTTTGAACCTCATGATGTTGGACATGCTTTATCTAATTTGAGTTGGGTTAATACCATGCATGAAGAGCTTGAAAACTTTGAGAGAAACCAAGTTTGGGTCCTAGTAGAGCTACCCCTAAATGTTCACACCATAGGCACCAAATGAGTTTTCAAAAACAAACAGGAGGAGGATGGATCTGTAGTAAGAAACAAGGCTAGACTAGTAGATCAATGTTTCACTCAGGTAGAGGGAATAGGCTTTGGAGAGACCTCTGTACCAGTAGCTAGGCTAAAAGCTTTTAGGATCCTCCTTGCATTTGTGGTATCTTGAGGTTTCAAATTGTATCAAATAGATGTCAAGAGTGCTTTCCTAAATGGTTTCATAGAGAAAGAGGTCCATGTCAAACAACCCTCAAGCTTTAAGCATTCTAAATACACTCATAGAGTATAAAAGCTCCAGAAAGTTTTGTATGGGATTAAGCAGGCACCTAGAGCTTGGTATAATAGACTTAGGTCTTTCTTGCTAGGGCATGGGTATGTGATTGGGTCAGCTGATAAAATTTTATTCACTCTCAAGCATGGCAATGATTTCTTACCTGTTCAGATTTACGTGTATGATATCATTTTTGGTGGCTCTTCTCATGCACTTGTAGTCAAGTTTGCAGAAACTATGAGTAGGGAGTTCTAGGTGTCGATGATAGGCGATGGTGGCTCTTCCTTGGGCTGCAAATTAAGCAATGCAAGCAAAATACATTCGTTGACCAAATGAAGTACACTAAGGATTTGCTGAAGAAGTTCGACATGAGCGATGCAAAGCTATTGGTGACAACGATGGCTACCTCGACCGTGCTTTATCCGGATGAAGATGGCGAGGAGGTGGACCAGCAGGAGTACAAGAGTATGATTGGCTCCCTCCTGTACCTAACGACGACAAGACCCGATATCCACTTCGCCGTCTGCTTGTGTGCTCGCTTCCGGACTTCACCGAGGACGTCTCACCGCCAAGCGATGAAACACATTCTGACGTATCTCAAGCACACTCTTGAGTATGGCCTTTGGTTTTCTGTATCCTCTTCCTTTTCTCTTCGTGGTTTTTCGGATGCGGATTTTGCTGGTTGTAGAATTGACAGGAAGAGTACCTCTGGTACTTATCATTTCTTAGGTACTTCTCTTGTGTGTTGATCTTCTCGCAAGCAATCTAGCTTTGCGCAGTCTACTGGTGAAGCTGAATATGTAGCTGTTGCTGGTTGTTGCTCACAGATTTTGTAGATGATTGCTACCTTGAGGGATTTTGGGTTAGATTTCAGGAGTGTGTCACTTTTGTCTGACAACACCAGTGCCATAATCTTAACCAATAACCTAGTTCAACACTCCAAAACTGAACAAATAGATGCGAGATTCCACTTCCTGAGAGACTACAACGAGAAGTGAGATATTGAGTTGAGATACATAGATACCTAACACCAGCTAGCCGACATCTTTACCAAGCCTCTAGATGCAACAAGTTTTGCCTTTTTGAAGGAAGAGCTTGGTGTGTGTTATCCCTATGGCATTGTGTGAGGGAGAGTTGATTTTGTACATACTCTATCTTATTTTGTTGCATTTGCATTGCATAGCATTTTTTAAGTAATCATGTTAGCAAGCTTCACTTATATATTCTTTGTATTTTCCTGTACTAGTTGTGAATTTGTGCTAAGTGTAGTGGATGTATAACAATTTATGCAAACTTAGGCTCTTATTGAAATATAGTATAAAATCTGTTGAGGAAGCTTGTCTTTTCTAAGAATGAACTTGAAATATGAACATAATCTCTTGTCACCCTTGAGTGTTTGCTTTAACTTGATCAATGCTTAAATTAGGACTAGTTCTATGAAAAGCTTGTACTAGGTCGCTTTGTTCAGTTCAGCGGATTGGTGGTCTTTAACCTTTGTGTATGTAAATGTTTATCCCATGATTAACCCTTGGGAGAGCATGTGTTCCTTTGTGTCGCAAAGGCACAACTTGTTTTGGCTTTGTAAAAATTGCATATCTTGAATCCTATGTTGAGTTAATAAAATGAATGATTAAGTTTTGAACTAAAATTGAATCCAATATTGTGGCTTAAAGCTTAATGTGGTTTGTCAAAGAAGTGAACATATGGTAGTTTAAAACTCACTTGAGGATAGTTAAATGATCAAATAAGGAAGTTAACTTGTGCTTTTTAATGTGCTAAGAATGTTATTTTTCATGTTGTCAAACTAAGGCTTGGATTGATATGTGGGTGTTTGCATAGCCCATCTGGTTGAACTTGCTTGCCTAGTTTGAATTCGATATAGCACTAGTTTCTCTAATATTTGCACTAATCATGAAACTGTGGATGCTTTTGTGGTGACATCTTTTGGATAATTGAACAACATGATCAAAACTTGCTTCACTCCCAATGCTTGTGACATGAACTCACTTCGAGACTTTGTGCGCCTTTAAGTTATTTTGTTTACTCCTCCTAGTGCTTTGATATCTTTAGTCCTTGCAAGTACTTCGTGATATATATGTGAAGCTTTGTATGCTTGCATTTCATTTGCATATTTTTTGCATGGTCTTGTATCTTTGATGTTTGTATTGTCAAAGGAGAGAAAATATGCACAAAGATATTATGCACAAATACTCAACAAAGGGGGATAAACTTGTATTTATCTAGAAATGAAAGAAAAAAAATGGAATATGTGCAATCATCAAGGTGGAGCATGTGTTTTTAGGTTTTTTGAGTTTTTCTTGCTCTTTTGAGATTTTTGGCTCGTCTTTGCCTCTCTTATGGTTTTAAAATCAGGCCTCAAATCGCCGTATTTGAGGAGGAATGGGGAGAGGATAGCAGACGGTGAGATGCCAGTGCTTGGGTTTAGGCGCAACTGAGAAGAAAGAAGGGGAAAAGAAAAGAGAAGGACGTGTCACTGCCTCTATACGTGGCACTATAGCACACCAGCACATGTTGTGTGACAGAGCCAAAGCCACATCAACTCCACGTGGGTCAGCCACGGATGCGTGCCAACGTGAAAAAACTTGTCATGCCGGTGCATGTGACGGAGCAGTAGTCATCTGCCGCACCAAGTACGTCCATGTGACCAAAAGGGTTAGATGATGCAAATATAGTTCATGACAGACTAATATTAAAATATTAGATTAAATTGGGTTAAAAAATCGGGGCTCGTTCATTTTTGCTTCATTGTAAGGTTGGACCAAGGCTGACTGTACTTCCTGATCTTTGCTCAATCATCCGGAACACTTTGGATTTAGTCTCAGTATCAATGCTCAACGAACAATCATTCTAAAGCAAAAATCGGAGGACATATAGTTGACACTGATGCACCGTTCTATTAATTGCTCGAAGACTTGGAAGTCCGTAACCCGATTGACTTCTGTTTGCAGACAATAATTAGCACAAGTTCAGTCCGGTAATTACTCTTTCGATTACGCAACTTGAGAAATGTGAGTGATGGTACTGGAGTACTTCTCAGTCCGAACGGGTGGAACGAAAGGACGACGACTTACCATCCCTAGTATTTCTTCTCCAAAAATACGTACGCTTATAATCTGCTTGCATTGCTCGTGGGAAAGTCAGAATTTCACCTCGGTGCGCATTTTCGTTTTCCCCTAGTTCAAGCTTCCTGTACAGACCCATGGCAATAACCAAATTGAGCTTCATGCTCATGGTGATGGCTGTAGTCCTGCTACTAGGGACGGCCTCCCTTGCCACAGCCGCATCTGGCGTCACCACGTGGGACACTCGTGAACAGACTTGCCACGGCGACGGGTGCCGGAGCACCATCCACCTCTCCAGGAAGGCCCTCGCCAAGACCACCAACCTCGACGCCGGCGAGGTCATGGCCACCACCGACCTACCACCTCTTGTCTCCGTGTAAGTGTATGATCAGACCCTCAACCCGCTTTGAAAATCGTGTTTTTTTTTTCCATTTCCTGAGCGAGCATGCATGTAGGCATTTACGTCGTATGCATGTTCTCTTTTTGATAATTTCCGGACCATGAACTGAATTTAAAATTAGGCCCTACATCTCCGATCTACATGAAATTTGGACAGTACAAACTATACACAAATATGCAACGTTTCCTATAAGAAATAGGTGAATTAGATACACTACCAAAAAAAAAAGAGTCATCCGTGCTTCCTCTTCACTGCCAGTTCGGAAGCTTTAGACAAAAAACCGAACTAGGAAGAACTGATAATGATAGTGATTAACACTGCCGGTTAGTAACATAAAGACAGTGATATATCACAGTCGGTTCTTGTTACAAACCGGCAATGATGTATAGTTGTCGGTTCATAATACGAACCGATAATTATATTAGCTCATCAAAAGATATGTATTTTATAACCGGTAGTGATAATGGCTATCAATGCCGATTGTGTTTATGAACCGACAGTGATACTCAAAATCCGTACTTCTTCACATGCACGACTGCTCGGCTTCTCCTAGCAACTTTAAATGTTGCTCATTCTCGCTCGCTCGCTCTCTCACTCTCGCTCGCTCAATTGCCGCCTTCCACTGCCTCCTCCGCTACCACGTCGCTCTATCCATGGATCCACTATCGCCTCCACCGCCTTCTCTAAGGATGCCTCCCTCACCTGTCTTGTCCGGGGAGGAGGAGGAGGCACCGTAGGCACGGTCATCGGATAAGGCACCCCTGACCTCAGACTCTGGTAACTTGGCGGGGTCCCTCACATCGAACAAGGTGTGGGATACATTTATGGACGAATTGCCAAAGGCGAGGAAGGCTCGGACGAGCTAGTCAGAGGAAGAGGAGGATCCGAAGGAGAAGACTGGGAACGGTGACAGCGAGGACGATGACTTCCGGTCGTGGATCGAGTATTATCTTGGCCATGGGTAGCTTGTGCGCATATAGGGTTTTGCGTGCTGTCGTAGGCATGATGATAATTTTTGATGTACAGTAAGATTAGTGTAATATGAACTCTATGAATACGGTAATTAGTAATATTAATCTTTTTTAAATTAATACATTAATACTTAACTTTTTTTTCTGAATTGAGTATCACTATCGATTTATAGCTGTAACCAGTAATGATAAGTATATACAAAATGATATAATAAGCTCAAGAAATGACAATAATAGCTTGTATCACTACCGGTTCGTGTTACAAACATGTAATGATAATAATAACGGATTATTACTACCACTTATTTACTGTCGGTTAAAAACCAATAGTAATACAGTTTTTGAACTGGCAGTGATATGTGAATCAATAGTTATAATCACGAGCAGATTGTATCAAGTAGTATCCAGGATGAAAAGTACTCGGAATTATCCAAAAACTACTCAAGAACAAGTAAAAGATGCTCGGAAAATTTTCAGAACAATCACTATATGCCCTAACAAGGTTTTGGACTCAACCTCGCACTTGACACCTCAAGGGTCCCATCTCTGTGACTTCCTCACACATAATCACGTCTTGACTCCTCATGGGTGCCGTCTCTGTGAGAAGGTGACTTCCTAACGCCATAATTATGTCGGCCCATCTACGACAACGCTAACAGAAGCGTATAAATCAATCATGCTCCATGAGCATATTCCAGTAACATCGTAGTAACAAATAGATATCATCTTAATATCATTATACTAAATCATTTGTTTTGCTAATTTCATTACTCAACTATTTTTTTTTTCATCAAACAGGATTTCACAAAAGCCAATAACAAAATGAGTCTTTTCCATCTAATGATACAATTGTAGCACATATTTTTCTTATGATACTAAGAGTTATGTCATGCATGCTTAAAGAGATCTCCAAACAGTATATCGGCATCTTAACTTCTACTGAAAACCATCATCCTTTCTGCAGATGCAACAATAAACAGTGTTGCTTTACTCTTCATTGTCTCGTCTAACACAGCTGATCATTGCTAATTACTTGTGTAAAATTTGGGGCCATATGCAGTCGAATATGCTGCACCATAGATAATGGCCGCATGACTTGCGTAGGTTGCTGTTATGGTTTTGGAGCTCGATCGTACCGGTACCGCACGTGTTTTCAGATCTACTTCCAGAGACGAGATGAGAAGGACAATGTACCAAATAATCACCATCGTTCATGTGTGTTCTGTATAGCGCACGCATGCATGATGCATGTACATGGAAAGATCGGCGGACGTCTGAACAATGTTCTATATCTGTACTAGCGATGTATGTATGAACAATATTTTGGCAAGGAACGAGCATGCCAATAAAACATGTAGCTGTCGTTCTCTCTCTCTCAAAAGAAAAAACACAGCTGTCCAAATATAAGTTACTTAAAAATTGTACGCGACTAGGCTATATGGATTCTACGAAAGAACTCCTTCCATATGATGACGTGTGTCTCCTCCCTCACTCTTTTCTTCAGTCTAGCCGTTGAATCAAAAGATGTGTAGTTAGATCAGAATCTTACGAAGACCTTTCATAGAAAAATCCTATAGAATTTGCTTCCGGTTGAATGCCCCCTCTCCTCTCGGTGTGGGGCGGCACGTACGTGTGGCAGATAGCATATTCAGCGTTGCAGCGCCGTGCTGCATTGGTGCGTGCGACCCGGCACGGTTAAGCATGTGCACGACGACGTACTTCTCCGTGACGGTGACTGAGGGCATCCACCTCAACATCGGCTCTCCTCGGCGGTCCACTCTCCCCACCACTTTCCTCTCGTTCCTCTCCTCGTGCCTCCATTCTCACCATCAGGTGGCCAGGCCGGGCAAGGTCCGGGAGCAACGTCAAGAACTCGGACTCGGTCACTACCGGATGCACGGACTGCTGTATCATCGTGCCGCTTAATCTGTCTGTGTACCTGAACTTGCCGACAGTGTCGAGCATGTCTGGGTCTATCATGACGGAGCTCTTGGTGGTCTCGGTGAGGAACATCACCCTGCCTGTGACGAGACAGATGACGATGCTCACGTAGTTCAGTAGGTTCACCGGCTTGGGGCACTGCGAGGGAAGGAAATTCTATCAGATTTTTTACCAAAAGATTTCTATAAGTTATTGATCTATACCCTTCTTTTTTAATCCAACGATTGACACGCATAACTTAGAGAAAGAAATATGACACATAATGTATATAAGAGAGAGTCTTTCTGTGAAATAATGTCTCATAAAATTTTCTTCCCACCGCGAGTACTAGCGCAGGAGCGTCCGAGTGACAGATTCAGGCGGCATGATGATTACACGGACAGATGCTTTTTTTCAGTGGAGTTCGGGCACGAACGAAGAGTCTGTGTAATCATGATGCGCGTGTACTGGCTTCTTGCTAGCTACGACTTCTGTGTGGGGAGGCACCGGCACACGTAGCTGCCGAGCCCGTCAGATTTCATCGATATACATCTTAATGTCAGAGATAGCTAGCTGCTAACTTTTAATTGAGAGTGTATTTTTTTAATATTATAACTAGTACGATTTCTTATTTGTTTTAATGAGAAGAGACGAAGAGTCAATACTTTCAAATCACTCAATACAAACGACACGAACTATATAAATTTTAAGAAATATACTCTCTTAGCTAAGAGATAATAGCTATTTATAACCATTAGAGATACCTAATTAAAAACAATAGTCAATATACGTGTGCATGATGTGCGCCGGCACCGTCGTGTCGACGTACGTATACGAGTGTCCTCGTGCCTACTAGACTGCCAAGATTCAGTTTCAGGTCGTCGTACTTACTGCGCGAATGGTTTTGCCGGCCATGTTTCCTTCAGCTTATTACTGGCTTCGGGAGCCTGTAACCGCATCCAGCAAGCCAAGCCGATTACTCACTAGAAGCTCAGATGCTCTAGCCAGGTTGGAGCCGGTGGAAAGGAGCTTCAAAAGCCTTCTTCTAGGAGTCACAAGCGAAGAGTCAAAAGTCACGCTTATCTGAAGAACTTCAGTAGGCAAAAATTGACAAAGCTTCCCCGGATTGGGGAAAAGTAACTACAATTGAAAGAATGCCTGCTCTGCCTGAGCTAAGGCGTACTTCACAGATCCACTAAGACATTGGAGTGAAGTAGAAGATTTAGTACTGATAACAAAGAGCATTCCCATCGCACCTAGAGCTCAAACAGGATAAAATCCGAGTTGCCCTAGGAATTGACATGACTTGCCAACTTGTTCTCTAACAATCAAAGCTTTACCTGTGCAACTACCTCCTTGATACTTGGAGCCAAGATAACTGCATTCTTCATGTTCCCCCTTTGTTTTGTTTTTTTTTTTGGCGAAATTGCAGAACAGCAAGAACCCAAACTTCAGCCTCTTGCAGCAGCTAACTTGCATATCCTCTCGAGTCTCCACTACAATCCAGCTCCCAGCATGCTCTTTATCTCAAGACCCAACCTTCCAGGAGTGCACCATACATTACTTACTCTTTAAATGGATCTCAAGTAGTCTACTGGATGTGCCATCATTCCATGATAGTCCACTCACCTTTGGAACAGACCAGTTCATGATAGTCCACTCACCTTCAACCCGCGGCAGACACGTGAACAAAAACCCGAGCAAGATTATTCAGATTCAGTAAGAGATGGTCAACAGCCAGCCGCTGCACCTCAAGGCTGCCACGAACCATGGTTGGGCATATTACGACCAGACATCCTATCTTTACATGTGGGGCAAATGAAGCCAAAAGAACCAGTCTGTGGCCCATCAACGGGGCCAAAATGATGGAACTGGCTGTTGCACCATATACAAACACATGTGAACATGCCTCCATTGACCATTCTTGATAAGGACAGATCCCATCCTAACTGGGCTGGAGGGCCACTTCCCATCTGTGGTGCATACCCCAACACTAGAGTTGGCTCAGGTGTGCTCACAAAATTTTGACTGGGCATTTTTCCAAACTGTGATGATACAGCAGGAGTTACAGAATTAGGTCCGGCCATGCTCCCAAACTGAGAGGATTTAGCAGGAGGTACAGAACTTGGTCGAGCCATGCTCCCAAACTGTGAGGATTCAGCAGGAGCTATAGAATTAGGCTGAGCCGTGCACCCAAACTGAGAAGATGTAACAGGAGGTACAGAATTAGGTCGAACCATGCTCCCAAACTGAGAAGATCCAGCAGGAGGTACAGAATTAGGCCGAGCCATGCTCCCAAACTGAGAGGATCCAGCAGGAGGTACAGAATTAGGTGAAGCCATGCTCCCAAACTGAGAGGATGCAGCAGGAACTAAATTAGGCCTGGCAAAGCTCCCGAACTGAGGGGATCCAGTTGGGAAAGATCTAGGTCTGGCCATGCTCCCAAACTGTGAGGATCCGGTGGGTAAAGAATTATTCTTGGCGATGCTCCCCAGCTGAGGGGATCCAGCTGCAGCCGATGTAACCTCTCCTTGACTAGAAAATATCTGCTGCTTATGGGCACCAAATCCAAGATGCAAATCACACTGTATAAAAAATTAGCAAATTATCACATGGGTGCTCAACATTAAATAAAGTCATGAATATTCATGTGGCAAAAATCACTCCATGCACTAGCGAGATCAAGCACAAAGATTTGGTAACAATACCGAACCAAAACAAGTGAAGGACTACACTAAAAGATAATCCTAATAAGCAAGTTATGAGAGCAAGATCAGGCATCAACAAAACTTCACCAACTAATGGAGCATAAACAAAATTAAACTAAAGCAAAGGACACCAAGAAAGAGCAGAAAATCAATAAAAGAACAAGATGCAATTTTCAGTAATAAACTGGAAGCCAACCATTGAACAAAGAAATCCATTCATCCAGTCATAAACAGTCACATATCACAAAAGGAATAAATCAATTAGCAAGTTTTCCATCATCTAATTATATTGCTTCATCCATATGAAACGAAAGAGACTAAGGAAAACACTTATTTAAGTGGTATAACATCAGCATGGCCCCACTAGATATTCAAAAACAAAATATTCAAAGCACTGTTAAAGAGCAGAAGAGTCACCAAAGCCTAGATATCCTGCCAAGTTTACCTGATCTTGGGTTGTACTGCTCATTGGAACATCACCAACAGATTGGACCACAGAGGACATGGTACCGAAATTGGCCTGCATAGAAATAGGAACATTGACATTCCGACTAGTATTAGATGCAGCGAGTGGGTTACAACCAGAAGAACAATTGTTATAAAGATTCTGCATCTGGTTAGTAGACTTTCCAATCACCTCATGCATAGGAACATTTGGTTCATTGTTGCCGATGGGTCTATTAACAAAAGAACCCTTCGTGCTGTTGATATCACTTCTATTAACCGAGGAACCCTTCATGCAGTTGAAATCACTTCCCTTGATTAAGTTACTGGCTGTCATAATGTTATATTCAGGTAGTGAACCATGGCTAGAAGCATTAGGTTTTATGTGAGTAAAGCTGTTATTGAATTGGGCAAAACCCCTTTCAGTGACACCACCGGTAAAGATATCATTATTATAAGCTTCAGCACCGAATCCAACTTCATTACTTGTTCTGTTCGTCATGTTATCCATTCGTTCCTTTGTATTGGATGCACGTTCTTTATCGCTATTTTTTGATTGCACTGAACTGGAAACAAAACAATCCGCCTTAGTTGCCACAGGAGAGACAGGTCGCTTGCCCAAATCAGACTGATATACCACTGCATTGTTCTTGTTACCGAAAATGCTAGCTTCAACAGCACCATTATCATTACCATAACTTGCACTGAAGCATCTGGAGGAAGCAATAGAGGTTTTGTTTGCTGTGCCAAGGGAACTAGATATTTTATAGGTTGATCCAGAACAGGACGAAACACTAGATGAACCATCATTATTATTAAAGCTGCCAGTAATGCATTTTGCAGAGAAGGATGACCGATTAGCTTCGTTATGAGCAGCTGATGTTTCATTATTTGCACTAGCAATAGGGAAGGATATTGTGTCTAGGCTTGAATTGAGATTGACATCCCTTGCTTTCACAGTGTTACTGATTTGCTTTGGAGCAGTCATTCCATGATCAATAATTTGGTTCTCATAATGATTGGCGTTCCGAAGGGTAGTAGGTCTGAAAACATGGTCACTTCCCACCTGATCATTAAACACAGTCACTTCAGCAAAGCCATTAATGCTGCCATCAGGTTGATCGTTGGAGTTAGAGGCTGTTTTTGGAACTGTTACATCACAGCGAACCAGTATATCATTTGTATATCCACATACACTTGGAGCATCTGTAATGAGATGAATCTCTTCAGGCCTACGCCAAGCTTCAATTGGCCTAATGAAATTATCTGAACAATTTGCACTAAAAAGCTCGGTAACTTCAGAGTTATTGCACCCATGTTCATTTGAACGATTGTGGTGCTGAAAGCCTGCCTCGCCAGCAGAAATCTTGTTGTTCTGTCCAGGTGATTCGGTCAACTCCTGAAGGCTAAATGAAATTTCTGCCAAGGAATCACTAACTACTTTTCCTGAACAAGCCTTATCTAAGAGTGCCTCGGGAGTTAACTCTTGATACCTTGCATGGGCTCCAACATGGCCAAAGTACCGTGATTCCTCTGCAAAGTTCTTATGGCAAATAGGGCATTCAAATTTCCCATCCTTGCCTACTACTGGTTCACCAAATTTGCCAGTCTTGCGCCTCTTAGCACTCATTTCATGAGATGACAAATGGTGCTGTGCATAGGCACTCCGATCACAAAAGGTTAAATTGCATTTCCGGCATTCATAAGCATTTAATATGTCTACATTCTTCACATTCTTATCCTGCGAATCACTGGCATAGCTGGAAAAAGTATCAGAGGCAACTGGCACGACATTTGGGTTGTCTACACTTGAACCAATTTGATGTTGAGAACCTAAAGCCTGTCACATACTCCATAAATTAAACTAGGTGAAATAAAGTACACAAAATTAAGTTTCATACACTTTAAACTTACATTATCATCACCAGCATTAGCACATAAGTGATGCTCTGATGTGCTGTCATACTGAATAGTGACTGTTTTGGCTTCTGGATACCCAAGAAGTGACATAAGGTATGCAGAAACTTCCTTGCAAGTAGAAAACTGATTTCCCTTGGGGCTAGAAAATATGGTATGCACATTTAGCTAGGTTGGAGAGTCGTATAACAATGATATGCAAAACACCAAGATTGATATGGCATGCATTTTTATATGCATCAACTGAGCAGCACATAAATAGTAGATACAGTGAAGCATATGTCTAATATCTCAAGTTCTCAACCAGAATTTCCAAGCAGCAAATATTAACAATGTTATTGACTATTGCACTTGCACATCACTTTTTAGCAACAAATGATAATAGTCTAAAAGTAGAAAAAATATAGGTGATTTTCAGAATTTTGAAGATAAATGATCAGAAATAATCTCCAGTGTTGCTATAGAAAATGGTAAATAGAAAATACAGGGTGGTAAATATGAGTGCATATGATAGAACATATTAGGGACATTTAATATGGTTAGAATATTCAAGTGTTTTGGATGCTACCGCAATCAGATATAGGAGCTAAGTATAGAAAACAGAAGGCACTATTTTGTGCTACAGACTAAGCCATGTCCTTATTCTTCACAGGCCCTCTCACTAAACAGGTGGGGGTCTGAACTGCATGTCAATGAAAGAAACTAGTGGGGCTAAAAAAATCCATGACAAATTATTATGTTCAAACCCTTCAAATATCACAGACAGCTGTCAATATAGTAAAATCCAATTATCCTGATAAGCCAGCCCAGCAATGGTTAGGTAGTGCTGTTGCTGCTGTAATGCACATACTATGCATGCATTGAAGAGTTTATAAAAAAAGGTGTGCAAAGCACAGGAGCAGATTATCAAAAGGCATAAACATTAAACGTTATTGATTACTTAAACAACAGCGGCAAATGCTGCTATACCATGACAAGCACCAACTTTTCTTTGCAGCCCAGAAAACTCAGCATTACATATAAGAAGCATTCAGTTCAGTATTCTAATAATGTTATTATCATCTAGCACATATCCCCATCATAGTTATTACAGCAGTGCAGCAACGCGCAGCGACCTACCACCTTCACATCTTTATATCGCTTATGACGTGCGGCATGGATGGCGGCGCCATACACACATCATAGTCTAGGATATTTAAGAAATTATACTGGCAAAGTAACTGTAGCACAAAAGTAATAGTCTAGGATCATTTTAATTCCTCCGGTTAATTTTCTATCACACAAGCAACATTGCACAACAACTCTATTGCCAATGGTTGGCCAAATCCATATTTGCACCCATGATCATTTGACTTTGCCTTACAGTCACTTGATCAGCCATGTTCTGCAAAAGTGTGGCCAGAACCAAAAAAATGAAAATGTTACCAATCCGGCTTGACGGCGGCAACCTAGGAGGGCGGGAGGCTGAAGCAACACAGGAAGGTGGGATGCACAGGGAGGGTGAACGAGGGGCGGATGACTTGGATCCGGGAGCAGGTCGGCAGCGACACAAGGAAGGTGGCTCAATGGCGGGCCACACAGGCGGATGGGAGGGCGACCGTCTCAGCGGTGGCAACGCAAGGAAAGGAGGCAGCTAGACTAGGGTTCACCTCGACGGAATAAACATGTCAGCGCCTTTCCACCAAATAACATGTCAGTGCCTGGCGCCCACCACAGAGCACGGAGACACCACAGAGTGCAACAACAACGCCACACCTATATGGTGGATGTCATACACTTCCACGCCATGGCGAGGAGCAATCCAATGCCACGACGCTATATCGGCACTATGGCGACGCTATATCAACGCCATAATAATTATGATCTCCATTCATGAAGCAGGCATTCGACAGGATGACAGCCAACAGGCTATGTTGAGTGAATTAATAACTCAAAGAAGCAGCCGCCCCTGATAAAATTCCAAGGTTAAGAAGCATCAATTCGTAGCACTGCCTGCCAGAGCTATCATGTATTACCAAATCGACCACTCATCTTTTGCATAACACACCATACACTACTCAGTACTACAGCATCTCTGAACAAGTAAACATCACAGCAAGTGTCAAGATTTTACCTAATATAGGACATAGTTCCGTTCCAGTTACTGATACAAACATTCGATCACTTGTAGGGAAAGAATGAGAGGGCAAAGTGGCAAACCTCACGTAGCTGAAGCAGTGCACCCAGGCGGTGCGCTCCTTCCGCTTGAGCCCAAGCTGCAGCTTCCAGCAGCGGGGCAGGTGATCCCCAAAGAACGACGCATCCACAAACTTCCTCCGCCGCCTCTGACTCACCCACTGCCCCGCCACGCTAGCGATGAACCCAAACAGCTCAGTCTCCGAGACCATCCCGGCCGTACGCCTCCGCAACTCCGCGTCGTACGGGTCCACCATCCCCGCAAGCCTCACCAGGTCAACAGAGATCCCCTTGGAGTTCGTGGTCTCCCGGTCGGGGTCGGGGGGCGGAGACCGCGGCGGCGAAGGGGATGTCTCGGTTAGGGCTAGGGTTTGGGGCTCGGGAGGTGGCGGGAGGGAAGGGTCGTCGGGGGCGAAGAGGAGGCGGAGGTGGTAGGCGACGAGGCGGCTATCGGGGTCGTTGCGCGCCGAGGACGGCGGGGCGGAGGAAGGGGAGGTGGGGTGGGCGGACGCGGAGGAGGAGGAGGCGGCGGCGAGGCGGAGGCGGGAGAAGGTCTGCTTCCGGGAACCCGCGCTCTCATTGAAGACGGCGCGGTCGATCTTGTGGGGCGGGAGGGGGTCGGCGTCGGGGCAGCTCCGCGGGGCTACGGCGTGGGCGGAGGCGGCGGCAAGCGCGTCCAGGTCGGACTGCGATAGCGCGCGGAGGTCCACCACGGGGAGCATCTCCGTTGCCATTGCCTGCTGCTCCGCCGGGCGCGGTCGCGGTTGGGGATTCGAGCAGGATGAGGCGACCCCCGGCGGCGGCGGCGGCGGCGGAGGGGACCGATCCGAGCGTGTCGCTCGCCGAGGAGACGAGTGGTGTATCGGGTTGGTCGCCACTCACACTGAGGCTCCACTCACACTGAGCTGTTTCGGGTGAGCCAGGCGGCCGTTGAATCCGAGCGGAAGCCGAGGAGGACTTGAGGAGTGCAGTGTGGGGCGCATGAAATGGAGGCTTGTGGGCTTCAGTTGGGCCGACGTGCGTTTCCGCCTTATAGGCTTGGGCAAAACTTTTTTATTTATATATTTTTTATTTCTAAAAATTCCAAAAATATACTACTGTTGGCCGTTAACGGGTGATAAAAATATGTTGCCCCTTCAATGAGTAATAGGTCTACTGGCACGCCCAGAGATAGACTCATATTATACGTGGAGGATATATAGAATACTTGATAATTTTTCGTTTTTCAATGATATATTATAGATACTACCTAATTCAATAAATAAGATATTTAAACTTCTAATCTAACCAGTAGGATACCTAATCATTTATTCTGGATTCAATACTATGTGAACAGGACCGTTACTTGTGGCCCGTTGAATATTAAACATGGCCCAATCAGAGGGCGTTATTTCCTCCTGTTATCCATTCAACGGACTACAGGTATTTATAGTCTATTAGATGATTGACAGAGTATATTTCTGTTAATTTTTATAGTGGACGTACATTTTTTAAAATTTTGGAAATAAAAAATCGGCTAGGACACGAGGTCTCACAGATTGTGGCCCAACCTAGTTGCGCCTTAGCAGCGCTAATTCTTTCATGCCTGTTAAGTTTAACCACAGGCTCGCTCTAATCTCGATGGTTAAGTGTGCTCCACTCATAAGTACCCTCATCCAAATACTCCGTAATCAACTGTTGCAAGAGATATACTTGTAGTAATACTAATACATATAAGCAAGGTCACCACTCATGATTATTCAAACTTCTTGTCTCTTACTAGAATACTAGAATATTGATGGGGAGTTGATAATTAAATAATTAAGAATTTACTAGAAATATAGTATATCTTGAAGATTGATCATCATCGTACACAAATTCTCTATCTGATAGGGTAGGTTTCATAACATCCATAAGATAAATACGCATGTGATAATATTCCAGACAGTTTATCATATTCTATATATAAATCATCTCTAGATTAGGAACAGGGCATCTAGATATTCAAAAATAATACAATCAATAAAGATTATACCTAGAAAATCCAAATACATTATTTACCCCGACCCGACTATATAAGAAGGGGATGGAGTATGTACAAGGAGTGGAGGGAGAAAATATTATCAATGAGTCGAGAGTAGATTGAGCCAAGAGAACCGAGATACACCGGAAGCCGTATAAGCAATACGAAATAAGCCTAGCCGGATAGAAACATAACCAACCCATTGAGATTTTCAGCCATGAATAGATTCATCCGACAATAACTTTGGATTTAGAACACGAGTGAACTAACCGAGATTGTTAGGATTGAATCTAGACACAGACCCATTATAATTGTTTCTCCTGAGATTATTAAGGCAAAACATAACATGGGGCCATTATACTAATAGAGAAATAAATCTATATAAAATCCTATATTCTCATTTTTTTTAATACATCCAGTAGATGACTAGATATCCAAACTTTAAGTAAGTATTTATATCACCGACTTTACTAATCATCGATAAATCTACTTCTCCAAAATGGTAAGAAAATCCATGAAAAAACCAGGAGCGGATCCAACATATAATCATTGGTGTCAAGTGACACCAATGACTTACTACTAACACTAGGTTAAACGCTAGTATAAATTGCAAATACACTTATAAATAAGTAATGAACTTATGTTCTAATAGGAGTGACACCAATAATATTTTTTCTTGGATCGGGCCCTGGAAAAACCGATGAAGTAGTAGCGATGATATGATCAGTTCATAGGAAGTGCTTGATATGATCCGTTGTAGGATCAAGGAGACCGACTAAAAGAGGGTGAATATGCAATTCTAAAAATTCTAACAAGATATAACTGATAAAAATATGAAATTAAAAAAATTAGTTACAACACATATAAAACCTTAAAATCTATGTCTGAACAAAGTGATTAATTCTATATTTATGTCAAGGTTTGCAACTAGGGTGACATATAAGCAATTATAATTCTACGAATGTAAATTGCACAATGTAAATAAACTTAAGTAGACAAACCACAAAGGAGACATCGAATTTTTTTACCACGAGGTGGGTTCAAGCATTTAACCGCTCCTCTATCAAGTATGCAATTCTGAAAGTGCATCTAACCCTTAAGTGTGATTTTGGTAATTAATAACAATACCTATGAACTAACAATATTGTTGAGAATTATTAGTAGCATGTTCCATATATGATACATGGAGAAGAGATATGCATCAAGATAAATGAGCTCTAGGTGATGCTCGAGTAAATGATGACAATATCAATGGGCTAACAATTATATTGAGAATTGTTATTAGTTTATTCCATAAGATATGCATAAGAAATGAAGCATGAATTAATTGAAGAATGACATGAGATCAAAAGAAATGCATCTTTGTCATTGAGCTCTTAATGGTACTCGTGAGGAGAAGGAGAAGCTCATGAAGATTGGCAATAAAAGTGAAGGTCAAGTTGTTTATGAAGATCAAGTAACTTAGAGTATGAAATTGTCAATTAGGTTTTATGGACTAACTCATATGATTTATGGTTGAGAGTGAGTAGGGGTTAGATTCTATTAGAAGGCATGAGTTGAATTGAGATATTTAATATTCCAAGTTGGAAAAGTAAGATCAAGGTAAACTTAGTGGATAACTTATATGATTGAATGTTTGCGGTTCATTCCTCGATGGTGAACAAAGTGAAGAGTGTGAAGATCCCAAATACAAAGTGACTTTCTATGACAAAACGGTGAAGGGCAAGCAATACTCGAGTTTGATGGACCATCCGATGGTGAAGGGCAGGTAAATGTCTTTGTGTCGAAAGACCAATGCGATGATGAAAGAAGAGTGAATATTTTACGCCAATGGACAGTGCGATTGTCGATGACACAGGAACCAGGGGTCCCCGAGGCCAGATCAGCAGGTTGCCACGTGGCGGCCTCTCGCGGGGATCATCTCCCCAAAGCGCGAAAATACTAAGTCCCGGGAGAGGGTGCTCGGGGCCATGAACAGTGGCTCCCGGGTACCCCAGTTCCCCGATGACCCCATGATCAAATTATGTATTATGTCATGGATGAATCATCACCTAAGAAGTTTTGAGATAATTTGGTCGATCAATTTATGTCCAAGATATTGACTCAAAAGTTGTATCTAAAGCAGAAAATGTACAGGCTAAATATGCAGGAGGGATTGGATCTTGTTGAGCAATAAATGTCTTCAATCAAGTTTTCACTGACCTTGTGAAGATGGAGGTGAAAATTGATGATGAAGACAAGATGATTATTCTTCTATATTTCTTGTCAAGGTCTTATCAGCACTTGGTCACTACTTTAACGTATGGCAAAGAGGTGGTCAAAGTTGATCATATTCTTGCGGCGTTTTTTGCTCATGTACAAATGAGGAAGAACAATGCTAGTGAGGGTTTGTTTGGAGACGCTTTGCTAGTCAGGGGTGATCGAGGCAGGAAGACTGACAAGAAAAGGAAGAAGGTAACACAGTGCTATAAATGCAAGAATTGTGGATATGTAAAGAGAGATTGTCTGGAACTAAAGAATGGCGTGGCAAATGTTGTAGTTTCCAAGAAAGATGACTCATAGAGCAATGGTGATCTTGTTCTCAAACTATCAAGTGAAAAGTACTGTGTTGAAGCATGACTGTTAGATTCTACAAGTTCATATCATGCAATCTCTAAAAAGGAGTGATTCTCTTCATATTCTGAAGGCGACTACGGTCTTGCTCACTTGGGAGATAACACGAGTTAGCATGTTATGAGAATTGGCAATATCAAGCTGAATATGTATGATGGACAAAAAATGTTACTTGAGGGTGTGTGGCATGTGCCAGAACTTAGGAGAAATCTAATCTCACTTGGAATTCTGTATGAAGAAGTTTAGTTGTATTAGGCGGTGCTAGATAAGAAGACCTTAAGGTGATACAGGATGACAAGACTATGATGATATGTGAGAAGATGGGAGTTTATCAGTACAAATTGAAATGTGAAGTTATGGAGGTGAGAGCTGCAAATTTTATGAAATTCATTTTTGGCAGCAAGACATCCTCGTCGGGTTGATCGAGGTAAGCAGTGGAGATGGACGGCTCAAGTCTGGATACACGGAGGTTCGTGCATGATAACTTCAAATTAGTGTGCATATTCGTCCAATATGGAGTTTATTGAAATATGTGTCGAATGTGTAAAAAGTCGGTTACAGATAGACTTAAATCGTAATTGTGTATGACTAATAGAGTAATGGTCAAAGTCCTATTTCAAGCTTCTAAATAGAAAATATTATTATTATAATCATAGATAGACAAAAAATGTAGACAAATTAATTAAACCTTATTTAAAAAATATTGTGTCGTGTTTTAATTTTACGATCCTTGTCATTTAGTCGGGGTCGTCGAAGAACACAGGGGCGGTAGAGGACACCGGCGCCAGTGGATGTCCTAGAATTTGCTTCCTAACCTCTCCCACTTAGGCAGCCGCCGGACGAGCCCCAAGCCTGGCACTCGTGTATCTTGTTGGTGAGATGCTTTCTCTTCTTAGTTTTCGCTTCTGCTGCTGCCGTTGAACAACTGCGAGACGTCCATGCGGTTAGTTTGCTTGTTTCAATGTATGTTTTAGTACTTTGTATTGATCTGATGCAAGGTCCCAGATTGGGTTATCTGATCTGATGATAGGCCGGAGATGTACATAATCGCTTCTGAATCTAATAGGAAATGTTAAAGGAATTAACTGAACAGAACAGCTTGTTCAGGACTTGATCGCCCTATATAGCAACAGTATATAATAAAGGATCTAGCAAACATCCTCGGACGTCCCAAAAGCACTTCAGGCTAATGCTTGGAATATATGATTACTCAAAAAGTTTATCGATATACTGATCTTTTCAGGCTAATGCTTAGAATTAGGGCAGGGTGACCTGGATCCATTCAAAGATGCCAAGCGATACAAAGATGAGGACGAACTAGAGATCTACGTGAGCGCGCGGAGGATCACCACGTACGTACACGGGGAGGGGAGCAGCTCCGTCATGGAGCGACCGTGGTTTGGGAATTCGAGCGGGAGGAGGCAAGGCGGCGGAGGGCTGGGCCCCTGATCCGAGCGTGTCGCTCGCCGATGACGCCGAGGAGGAGTCAGGTCGTTGGAGCTAGGGGCGTCGTTTGAATCAGCGGAGATCGGGTGGGACGCGCGTTTGAAACTGAGTCTCGCAGGCTCTCACGGGTCGTGGCCCAACACCTTTGAACCTTGCAGTTGGACACTGTTCCTCTCAAAACCAAAAAAAAAAAAAAAAAAAAAAAAAGTGACGCCGTGCTGCCTAAACAGCGCAGTACGTGTGCTATGCACTATTAAGAGTCACTGACCACATACTCTTTTTCTTTAGAGTAAAAGAACATCCTTCACTCATATACCAGTACCGAACTACCAATGACGGAATCCGCATAATTGTAGGACCACGAATCATAACACTACCTGACATGTACAAGAAACAGGGCCTGTAGGTGACTAGATTCTAGAAACAACAGGGAAAAACAAGCGAAAGAAAACGAGAAGGATCCTAGTAACATGGCTCGCTGGAGCAGGGCAGCGCCGACGAACGGTGGACGTGCTAAGCTCACAACTGCAGTCAGCACCGGCTGCTGCCGGCCGTGCGGGCCGGACGCCGAGGGCGCGACTCGCCCGCGTATGAACCAACCAAAAAACTCGGAACCACCCCCCCCCCCCCCCACCACGCTCGGCGTCAGGGCACGTACAGGCGGTCGCGGCACTGGCATTGCCACCCGACCGGCTTGTAGTTGGAGAGCATCGTGACGAGCGGCACCTGATCCGCGCGAGCACGAGGCCGCGATGTCGTCGCGGCGATGGCCGGCCCGGACGGGGACAGCGTGGGCACCTGCACGGCCGTGCACGGGCTGCACTCGTAGCACCTGCCGCGGCAGCTCGGCGGGCTCGATCCCAGCCGCACCTTCTCCTCCTCCCCGGCCGTCCCTCCACCCTGCACAACGCAGCACATGCATTACACCGTGCACCAAACCAGTAAGAGACACGAAAGCTGTGGCGAGAACGGGATGGACGCGCAGTTGCACACGTACCTGCAGGCGAGAGGAGAGAGGAGGAGGGAGCCGGGGGACGCAGGCGGCTTCAAGAAGCAGGCCGAGAAAGGCAGCCATGAACACGGCGCCCGTGAGGAAGACAGGTGTGGCGGCTGGTCTCATGGCTGAACTTGCTGCAGGCCAGAGAGCAATAAGCGCGAAGTGCGCGCGCGCGTGTGCTCGCTCGCTCATTCACGCCCACGGGGCTGGCCGTGGGGTGATGCGATTTCGGTGCGTGTGGAAGAGAGGACGACGACGCCTACTTATAGCAAGAACTACGTCGACGAAGTCACCGAGATGTCGACGAATACGGATTCAAACCGGTGATGACTGATGAGGTAAGGGTCAAAGGAAGCAGAAACCGGAGGAAGAAAAGGGTGAAAGGAGCGCGATGCATGGTGCTAGGATTACGCATACGGCATACCATACCAACGTAGGCACAAATTCCAGGACCCTATCATCACTCTTCTACGGCCGTCTTTAGCTTAGCGAATTTCTATGGTTGTCTCTAACTACTATTTCTTATTTTTTCAATATATTAAAAAATTCATACTATTTTTTATACTCACAATGTATATTATATAATAAGAATGAGCTGTTATCTACAGTCAATTCTCTTCTCTCTTGCTTTACATTTCAAGATCTCTCGATCTAACCGCTGACACCTTTTCCCCCTAAGCATCAAGCAATCTGAGTCTGAGGTGAGATCAGATCTCTGACTCTGTCTGCCAAACAAAACCAGGACTAGTGTAGCAGCCATGCTCAGTGGCGCAGTCGAAGCAGCGGTCGCCGCTGTAACAGTAACAATAGAGCATGAGCTGGTAACTACTGCTAGAGCGTGACCGATAGCACTCCAGTTTTACTGGCATACAGGTCACTGACCCAGTAATTAACTGCCACCTGGGGGCACGGTCCCCGGAGCTTGACACCTTTTGACTGCCTTGCTATTCGCCGGAGACTGGAGCCATCGAAAAACCAGATCCAATTTTTTTCCCGCTACGATGACATGCATGCACAGTTGCACAAACTAACCATTAGCTCTTCAATATATTCAGGTACTAGTACTGAGGTGTTGCAACTGAGCTGACAAGCGTCTGAAAAAAAAACTGAGCTACCAAGTGTCGATTTACTTGTAACCGATCACTGTTGGCAGGAGCAACGGAGCATCTGCTCTGTTGGAGGTAACCGGATTCATTCTGTATGCACATGATAGAGCTCGAACGCGTACGTGCTTGCTCATACGCCCAGCAGAAAATTGCTGAAAGAAGGAACTTTTTCCCATTTTGCTAGCTGATTCGTTCTACTACGCCATTTGTCCCAGAAAGTTTTCACCAATTTTCATCGGTTGATCAGGTCGACCTACCAGCTGACGTTAGAAGGAAAGGATCTGTTCTCCTTTCGGTTCACGCATGCTTCTACAACGTCTGGACTCTGCACAGAGGCGATGTAAGAGACAGGTGAGAGACCAAGAGGCATATAGGCGCCTCTGCGCTCTGGTACATCCCCGTTGTATGAAAAGATGAAGCCCTAGCTCTGTTTCTATACAGTACTCCTACATAGGCAGGCAACGGAGCGGGTGGTGACAGAGTAGGTAGGAGAGTATTCCAGACTTGCAGTACCTTCGAGTTTTATGCCAAATATACTGTACCTGACTACAAGCTTGGCATGTAAATTGGCTATAAGCTCGGCTTGTACCGACACAGTCTCCTACACGCGAAACAATTTTTTAATAACATTATTTTATTAGAATACACAAATAATAGCTAAATTTACAAAAATAAAAGAATAAGCACATGGCAATAAGCTTGGGTCCTGTCGGCACGCAGACGTGGCCAAAACGGTATGTTCATGTGTCGATAAGCTTCCGAGTGAACACTGATATAGTTGTAGGGTTAGACTAGGGCTGATTGATTTGTCGGTATTTCAAGTGCCGACAGTTATGTCGGCAAATAGCATGTTGATAGGTCGCATTTCAATATTTTTTTATTTTTTATCATATTATTTTTTAATTTGAGAATAATCATGTATTTAATGATGCATAATCAGAGTATGTATGGTTGAGATTTTAGCAATTTGTTCTTTAATATTTTTGAAATTTAAAGATTTAATATTGAAATTTAAAGATTTCGAATAGTTTGACATCTCATTGTTATAAATTTAAAGAACATATTGCTAAAATCTCAACCATACATACTTTATTCTAAATTTAATATCATTATTTTTCTTAAAAAATTACTATACTATAACTACTCTAAATTTAATATCATTACTATATTTTTCTCTCTACTCTAACAAATTTTCTAACCATACTATATTTTCTACCTTACTCTAACTATTTTTCTAAATTTACTACATTTTCTACTGTATTTCTATCAAATTTCCTAATTTTTCTACTCTACTCTAACTAATTTCTTAACTATACTCTATTTTATATTGTTTTCTAACTTATTCTACTCAGTTTCTAACATCCCCTAAATTTCACTAACTATTACCTCTATTTTCTAAAGAGAAGAAAAAAAAAATTACATTCCCTTCGCTGGTTGGCCGCCGCCGAAGCTCGCTGCGCCCCCGCCTCGTGCCAGTGCTTGCGTGCCGCCTTGCCCCACTATTGCCTGTGCTGTCGCCGCGCTTGTGCCCACCTCCATTCGTCGCACGTCACCACTGATGTTGTGTGCGTGTGGCCCGTGGAAGAAAATCAACGACAACCAAGATTAAATAGGTACATATTGATAGGTGAAGTGACAACAAGCCTAACATGAACATGTTAGCACTCCCTGTGTCGACAGGTCCCGAGTGTATCTAAATGCCAACATGACACCCCTATTAAACGGACCCACCACCTTTCAGCACGCAGAATGCCAACAAGTACCGAGGCCCACTGCTACGCAAAAAATCGGCACACGGACTGTCGACGGGTCCCTAATTGGCACTCCGCGTGCCAACAAGTACCTACTCTTGCAATTTTACGAATTTAGCTAATACTTTTGTAATTTTCTAATAAATAATATTATTACAAAATTCAGCGAAAATTGGGGCTTCTCTGGTTCTCCTGACTACCCCTCCCTTCTTTTTTATTTTATTTTTCACGGTCTAAAAGCAACTTTGATCACTACTTTTTATAACTTTATGTCAACAAGCAAATTTGTATGTGTTTCACACACGTAGAATCAATTTAGGATATAGCAATCTAAAAAATAAAAGAAAATATAGTATAACAAAAACAAGATTTACATACACAAAATTCATAATATGATCATATAACTTCAGGAGAGAGGAGAGAACAGGAGGTTGAACGGGGTCGTATCGTCCAGAGTTGACCATCCACATCAACATTGTGAGAAGGATCAAGATGGTGACCGATTTGTAAGACCTGGACAGGAGGGTGAAGGGGGTCGTATCGTCCAGAGTTACATATCTATAGCAATGTTGTGAGAAGGATTAAGATAGTGATCGATTTATGAAGAGATGAAATTAAACAATTCTCGCATAGTACCTTAGTGTAAAGATAGCATGACATGAGTGAGCTCCATGGTAGCGAAGGTGGAGGCGACGTGCGAACGGCGACGCACACTCTACAAAAAGTTATCGCTGTAGGCGAAATGTGGGAGGTGACATAAACCTCTGGAGAAATCCAGAGTTGTCGGCGAAGTATGAGAGGTGACACACTGTCGGAGAATTAACTCCTGTCACATGGATCCCGAGAGACCCCTTTTTAGAGATTCGGCCGGGGGGATGATCCTGAATAAGTTCATCGGAGAAATAAATGGAATGAATGCAACGGCCGGTGGTGGGGGTGATGACCTAGTGCGAAAAGAAGTAAATACGCCGGAATTTAGACAGGTTCAGGCCGCACGGGAGCGTAATACCCTACTCCTGTATGGATGCAATAACTATCCTGAGGAAGTCCCTCAAGGATGTTGCTGGTTACAAGAATATTGGCCTAACTAAGAGCTTGAGGCTCCTCGTTCTTCGATTGGAACTGTACTCAACCTAGCTCACAGTGTCTCTCGTTCTTCTTTGTTGACGTTGTGCCTTGTGCGTTGTGTTGTTCTGCGTATCCTCTGGCTCTGGATCTATATCTTCGATTCACCCTCTCCTCTGTGCCGCCGGCTCTTTTAAGTACTCGCCGGCTGCGACATGTCCCGAACGGGAAGGAGGGGGCACAAGTTCCAAGACGCCATGACTGGGAAAGACGTCATCATTTCTTCTGGGTGAAGTGACCGGGGGTGGAAAATACGTCGCACGCCCGGTCACATGTCACCATGAACGCCCTGGCAACGAGCGCCATGGAGAGGGCCCACCGGGCAGCCGCAGAGCAACCCGGCGTGCGCGTCCTGTCTTGTTCCTCTGTCACAGCAAGGCGGCAGACGGAACGCCTTGATCCTCGCGATGTTATCCCGAGACAAGCCGGATGACGCGGGACGGGACCCGTGCAATTAATGACCCCACGCATCTCTGCCAAAATATGGCAGGAACTGATGCCGCGGCGGGAGCAGTTGGATGTGTCAGGCCACGCACGCTCATTAAATGTGGCCTCGGACCTCTGACTGGTGGACACCTCATCGGCAGGCCCCTCGGGGGCCTTTCTGGGTCGTCGGGGCACCGAGTGCTCGGGGGTATTGTTCACCTCCCCGAGCACTCTCTCCTGAGAATGCCTATCCTTGTCCTCGGGGTACCGGGTGCTCGGGGGTACTGTTCACCTCCCCGAGCACTCTCTCCCGAGCACTCGTGCACGAACCTTCGGGGAACCGAGTGCTCGGGGGCCGCCACGTGCAGCCCCGAGCACTATCTCCCGAGCACTCTTGTATGGATCTTCGGGGAACCGAGCGCTCGGGAGCTGCCGCACGCAGCCCCGAGAACTCTCTCCTGGAACTTAGCTCTTCTGATCGTCGGGGGACTAGGGTGCTCGGGGGTGACCGGGCACCCCCGAGCACTTTCTTCCCGGTACTTAGACTCTGTGGATCATCGGGGAACTGGGGTGCTCGGGAACCACTGACTGTGACCCCGAGCACCTTCTCCCGGGACTTGAGCTTTTCTCATCCTTTAGGATGGACCTCGTGGAATGGCGTCATGTAACGGATAGCTGGCTGGGCCTCGGGACTCAGAGACCCCCGGTTCCTGATACACCGACACACACCATCTAAAGAAACCCGACGATGAATGTATGGAAGACAATAACATCTAAACACGGAAGATTAATAATAGGAGATTGAATGTATTTTTGAAAAGAGTAACATGATACAACTTTACACGATGACTATTTGATTAACTCATGTAGACGGTGAAGATTAAATAGATCTATCATAACTCATATATTTTATAAAAGTGTGTGTGTGTGTGTATATATATATATATATATATATATATATATATGAATAAAATTATACTATTATGCGAGCTTTTATAGGACAAATGTAGTAATATGATTTTACTGTGGTCCAACTCTGGTAAAATTGACAGTACGGATTATATGATATCAAGTAAAAAATGAACAAGGGTTATCAGTGTTTCGCGCGAAGATTATTTAAATATAGATAAATCAGCGTAACATTTTGGCCACATGGGAGCATTATAATCAAGGCTAAGCACAGGTATGTTAGTTTGAATCTGTCAGAACACTATTGTTGGTCTGACAGAACACTCTTGCTAGAGCTAGACAGCATCATTTGTGATTATCTCAGTCATGAACTGGGTCTTCTCGTCATAAGCAAGACATGGAAACAAATAAGGCTGACAATGGATCTTGTCATCACAAGCAAGACATGGAAACAAATAAGACTGGCAATGGGACGGGATGAATCGGTCTCTGCAGGTTTTCCGTTTGGTCGGGGTGGGGACGAAGACGAGGTCACAGGTTAGGCCCCGACATAGGGTCGAGTCAAGGGCGGGACAAGAATTCACTCTTGGGTCTCCACAGGCACCTGAAAGGCCCAGTCGGCTAAATCGACCAGCCCATCTAATTCTAGCTGAGTCGGGCAGCTTTGAGCCCCACGTGGTATCGCCTCAAGGCGTGTCGCTCGCCCGCTCCCGCCTCCTGCCGCGTCGCTGAGTTGTCGATCTGCCATCCCCGCACGCCTTGGTGCCGCACCGTCGAGCCCCCCCTGTCGCCCGCTCGCCTCAGCACCGTGTCGGTGCCACCACATGCGCCCGCTACATCTCTTGCTCCCACCTACGATCCCGGTCTGGTTCGGGCCGAGGATGATTATTCACATGCTAAGGCTATCCAGCTCGGATCACATTTTTTTATTCATGTTTCGAGTAAGATATATTTTTACTGCACACAGTCCTAACCCACCCCGTTACCGGACCTAAACAAACAAGTTGCATTGCTTCCAACCGGGAATGAAGCATGAAAACAATGGCATGGTCGCATTTCCCCCGGTATTATATTGTTCAAGACTCGACACATATTTGACTGAGCGAGCATTCGCTCTCAGTGGTCATCAATCAGACACATATCCCAACACGGTAAAGTTAGCGAAACAAATTCATGTCAGTGTCTAAGCCATCAAAGTGTGGCCCCGAGAATAGTACTGTACCGGTACGCTTTCCTCCCCTGCATGATCTGGTCAGAAGCTCAAGCTCAAGGGTATGAGCAGTCAAGTGAGAGTGGTCCAGGACTGGAGCAAGCCAATGCATCAATGGCTTCTGGAGTCACTATACTTGTAAATTCTGTTCCGGCCGTAATCACCGGCACGTTCCGTGCCGTCAAGGAAAACGATATGAAGAGGAGTGCGTTCCATACCGGCTAGAATTCTGGTCAATTTCAGTCGTTCCGGACGAAATTGAGCAAAACAGCAAATTCCGGTATTGGGCTGCCCGGGCACGCATGACAACAATATTTCCTCTCAATGCATATCCTGGCAAGAAATCGAAGAGGGGAAAAACTTGATTTGAGTACTCACCAAGAATCCAAGAAACATTATCTCTTCCCAATCCATCTCGAAAGCAAGAAATCAATGGCAAAATATTTGGATCTGAGAAGAAAGAAAAAGAAATGAACAATGAAGAGGAACACAAGCGAGGGCAGCAGCTGCAAGCTCTCACGGTGTAGTCATGGACTATCCAGCGGCCATGAGCGGCAGGCGCCGAGGAGCTCGCCGGTGGCGCCCCATGTTCGAGCACGCGCAACGATGGGTGGAGCCTGGAGCGATAGGGTTCGATGCCTTTCAAGCTGTATTGGGCTGGGTTCTGTGTTGGGTCTAAGGAGGTCGCTGTACGTTTGCTTTTAACGTTTGGGCTTAATTGGATTTACTAATTTATAAACATATCTAATATATAGTTTATTAAATCAAATTCCGGAATAGAACGCTGGAATGGGCACCCAACCGCCGTACCTCCCCATAACGGCACCAAAGGCCGTGGTGGGGGACAGAAGACGAAAATGATGATGAGGAGCTTGTGTTTTAGATCTGCGTGGTAGAGCGGCGACCTCATTTTTTTCCACCGCCATGGTGACATCTATTGAAATTCTAGCACTCGCTCCCTAAATCCAACGCCCTCCTCTATCCTCTCATGTCGCAATAGATCTGCACCCACCACATAGCGCCACCCTGTATCGATTCCGTGTTGAACAGAATCTACCGCTACAACCACACACCGGTGAAATATTTCTCGTACTTTTCCCCATGTGGATAACATGCACCCGATATGTTCCACGCATCCGATAGCAGATGACATTCCTAGATGTTGCAGTAAAATAACAACATAAAAATAGATGCAAAGTTGATAAGAAATCAAAAGGACACAACAAAATAATGCATCATCAATTCACCATATAAGTTAAATAGTGCATAGATCTAATATTGCATAACACAATCTACTGCATGATCACACATCGATCACATAAGTTTAGTTCACCACCACATGACAGCATAAGTTTAGTTCACCACATGACCGCGTGATCATACATCTACCAAGTTAGACTTGTGTGATAGCTGCTACTTTCACAATTCTCATCATATAAAACAATTAAGTGATATGCATTCTCATAATAGAATAATGTGTTGGCATGGAATTGTGCAACGCCTCGCCAACATAGTTTCCGTTAAGGACACTTAACGCTTTTCGCAGCGATGCGTGACTTGTTTACAAGCAAACAAGCAAATATTTTGACCAGCAACTTTAGGGATCGCCGTCTAGATGATTTATGAGCAAATTGACAAAGAACTACTACCCGAACCATAGGGATTCGAAGTAGCAGCGAAGAACTAACCTTAAATTGCAGGAAAGTAAAGGCAAAATGAAAAATAGATACAATAGATGCGATGGATTGATGGATATGCAATCGGCATTCACTCCTTGACTATTTATAAGGGGGGGTATGGTCTTGACCCTATGGAATCGAAATAGAACTCTATTCCAACCCTAAACACGTTCTGTTTGACCAAAATCGCGAAAGAGATCCGAATAAATCCATGAATCCACTTCGATTCAGTTTCGGACTAAACACTGGATGGTCTGATAAAAACAAACTCCAGAACACCTGTCGGTGACACAGGAACCAGGGGTCCCCGAGTCCCGAGGCCAGATCAGCAGTTTGCCACATGGCGCCCTCCCGCGGGGATCATCTCCGCGGGGTACGAGAAGACTAAGTCCCGGGAGAGAGTGCTCGGGGCCATGAACAGTGGTCCTCGAGTACCCGAGTTCCCCGATGATCCGAGAAGACTAAGTCCCGGGAGAGGGTGCTCGGGGCCATAAACAGTGGTTCCCGAGTACTCGAGTTCCCCGATGATCCGAGAAGACCAAGTGCCGGGAAGAGAGTGCCCGGATCAATAAACAGTGGCCCCGAGCACCCAAGTCCCCCGACGATCAGAAAAGTCGAGTACTGGAAAGGGTGTGCTCGGGGCTGCGAACAGTGGCCCCCGAGCACCCGAGTACCCTGAGGACCCAAGGAAGTTAGTTCCGGGAGAGAGTGCTCGGGGCCATGAACAGCAGTCCCCAAGCACTCGGTTCCCTGAGGACCTGAACAGTCAAGTCCGGGAGAGAGTGCTCAGGACCGTGAACAGTGGCCCCTGAGCACTCGGTTCCCCGAGGACCAAGAAAGGGCATATCCGGGAGAGAGTGTTCGGGGGCTGTAAACAGTGACCTCTGAGCACTCGGTTCCCCGACAGCCTAGGAAGTCCTTCGCTGGTGGCCCCCACAGAGGTCCAATGGTGAGGTGTTAATCAGTGAAAGGCCCAATGCCGCATTTAAGAGGGCGCGTAGCCTGTCACTTCCAATTGCTCCTGTCATGCTCGGTATCAGTCCTTGCTACGGCTTGGCAGGGAGGCGTGGGGACATTTAATGCACGGGTCCCATCCCGCGTCATCCGGCGTGCCTCGGGATAGCATCGCGAGGCCCAAGGTGCCCCACCCGCCGCCTTGCTATGTCAGGCGTACAAGACCGAACGTGCACGCCGGGCCATTCAGTGGCTGCCCGGTGGGCCCTCTTCGCGGCGCCCGTTGCAGAACGGCATCATGACGAACGAGACCGGACGAGGGCGCGTTTTCAACCCCCCGATCACTTCGCGCAGCAGCCCATGATGGTTGCTTTCCATTTATGGCACCTTGAAACTCGTGCCCTCCCTTTCTGGGCACGCTACCACCGGCAAAGTATTTAAGGAAGGGCCGGTCGACACAGATAGAGGGACTCGGAGACAAGTAACAGAAGAAGAGAACACTCGGGGATTGAGTCTCAGACAAGGAGGAAGCCGAGGAAGAAGACAGAGGTCCAGTACAAGCATAGAATCTGATATCACCGAAGAACAAGGAGCCCGAAGCTCTAGGATAGACAAATATTCTTGTAACCAGCAACATCCCTGAGAGACATTCTTAGTGTATTTATAGCATCCACACAGGAGTAGGGTATTACGCTCAGTGCGGCCCGAACCTGTCTAAAATCTCCAGTGCATTTACTGCATTCTGCATCCGATCATTCCATTCCACCTGCCATCGCATTTACGCCCATTTATTTCTCCCGCAAAACAGATTCAGAATCACTCCCCCGGCCGAATATCAAAGAGGGTCCCTCTGGATCCCTGCTTTAGGAGTTCACCCTCCGACAACACCGGACCATCCGACGAGTTCACTCGGCCAAAACTCTAAAACTTGGTCTTACACACACCGGATATTCCGATGTCACATTATACTCACCGGAGTATATCACCGGACCAATATTTGCAGAGAGCAAATTTTTTGTAAAGTTTTCCTTTTGAACACACTGGATGATCCGGCGATCATCAAAGACATCACCGGACTATTTTCATCGGAGAACATTTTTTTCGGCTCAAAACCTTCTTCTTCTCACTGGATAGTTCGGTGATACTCCGGAATCTCCACCGGACCATTTCTTACAGAGAGCAAGTTTTCGGCGTAAATTAACCTTCTACACATCGAATAGTCCGGTGATATTCCAGAATCTCTACTGGACTATTTTTTCCAGAGTGCAATTTTTTAGCACAAATTAATCTTCTACACACCAGATAGTCCTGCGTTTTCACCGTATCATTCACCGGACTATTTTATACAGAGAGCAAATTTTATTGCACCAAATTCGAACTATAAGCACCGGATAGTCCAATGTTAATGAGCCTCTCATCTGACTATATTTTCTAGAAAGTATGTCTTCTGATCGAAATCAAACTATAATCACCGGATAGTCCGGCGATGACACGGTATTAATTACTGGACTATCCGATGTATAAAAAAATTTGATCGTGTCATTTTTTACTATCAATATACTACAATTCAGTAATTAATACGAGTACAGAACTGCAGACCAATTCTCACTTCTCACGGTATAATATGGTAATGGCATAGCATGACTGGTATAAGATGTCTTTAAAACGATTTGTTTCCTTGTTTGTTCTTTAACTCAATTATATAGGCTTTCTTTTACAGAAGTCAGCTTTTAGCTTTACGTCAAATTTTGAGATTTTAGGTTAAAATATTTTGGTGTAGATATGGTGTTGTCTTCAAAACTTGTTTATCTGGAATCTCTAAAGTGTTTTATGCTCATTATTTGTTGCAATAATATTCAAAAATAATATTATTTCTTACAAAAAATAGAATCAAACACTCATATATACAATATGGCACAAGTAAAAGCATAAAAACTAGCATATACAGTTCCTCCTAAACCTGCTCATTCAAAGGCAACGATCGGGAGCCGTACAACGCGTGCGACAAGCTTCTTGTCACCTTGGTGGGCTTGTCGCTTGTGTGGGTTGGGACGGGGCATCGAAAGCATCCAGAAATGTTGTTGGTCCCCACTAGTATAGGTAATAGTCTGTGAAATTTAGGGAATGTTAGAAACTGAGTAGAAAATAAGTTAGAAAACAATAGAAAATATAGTATAGTATAGTTAAGAAATTAGTTAGAGTAGAGTAGAAAAATTTGAAAATTTGATAGAAATACAATAGAAAATGTAGTAAATTTAGAAGAATATTTAGACTAAGTTGAAAAATATAGTATGGTTAGAAAGTTTGTTAGAGTAGAGTGAAAAATATAGTAATGATATTAAATTTAGAGTAGTTATAGTAGAGTAATTTTTTTAAAAAATAATGATATTAAATTTAGAATAGAGTATGTATGGTTGAGATTTTAGCGACATGTTCTTTAAATTCATAACAATGAAACGTCAAACTATTCTAAATCTATAAATTTCAAAAATATTAAAGAACATATTGCTAAAATCCCAACCATGCATACTCTGACTATGCATCATTAAATACATGATTATTCTAAAATTAGAAACTAATATTACTAAAAAATAAAAAACATATTGAAATGTCACCTGTTAGCACGCTATTTGCCAACAGACCTGTCGGTACTTGGAATGCCGATAGACCGGTCGGCTATTGTTTAGCCATATAGTCATATCGATATTCACCTGAGAGCCTGTCGGCACTCGAACAGATCTTTTTGGCAACACATGTATGCCGATAGGACCCATGCTTATTGCTATGTACGTATTCTTTCAATTTTATGAATTTAGTTATTATTTATATAATTTTCTGATAAAATTATATTATTAAAAAATTTGTTTCGCGTGTAGGATACTGTTTCTGTACAAGCCGAGCTTATAGCCAATTTACAAGCCGAGCTTGTAGTCAGGTACAGTCGATTCGGCATTAAACTCGAAGCTACTGCAAGTATGCAATACTCGCCTACCTACTCTGTCACCACCCGCTCCGTTGCCTGCCTACGTAGGAGTACTGTATAGGAACAGAGCTAGGGCTTCATCTTTTCATACAACGGAGATGTACCAGAGCGCAGAGGCGCCTATATGCCTCTTGGTTTCTCACCTGTCTCTTACATCGCCTCTGTGCAGAGTCCAGACGTTGTTGCACCGGCAGGTGCTACGAGTGCACGGCCGTGCAGGTGCCCACGCTGTCCCCGTCCGGGCCGGCCATCGCCGCCTCGTGTTCGCGCGGATCAGGTGCCACTCGTCACGACGCTCTCCAACTACAAGCCGGTCGGGTGGAAATGCCAGTGCCGCGACCGCCTGTACGTGCCCTGACGACGAGCGTGGCTGGCGGGGGGGGGGGGGGGTGTTCCGAGTTTTTTTAGTTGGTTGATGCGCGGGCGAGTCGCGCCCTCGGCGTCCGGCCCGCACGGCCGGCAGCAGCCGGTGCTGGCTGCAGTTGTGAGCACAGCACGTGCACCGTTCGTCGGCGCTGCCCTGCTCCAGCGCGCCATGTTAGTAGGATCCTTCTCGTTTTGTTTCGCTTGTTTTTCTCTGTTGTTTCTAGAATCTACTCATCTACAGGTCCGGTTTGTTGTACATGTCGGGTAGTGTTATGCGTTCGTGGTCCTGCAATTATGCGGATTCCGTCATTGGTAGTTCGGTACTGGTATATGAGTGAACGATGTTCTTTTACTCTGAAGAAAAAGAGTCTGTGGTCAGTGACTCTTAATAGTGCATAGCACACGTACTGCGCTGTTTAGGGCAGCACAGCGTCACGTTTTTTTGGTTTGGAGAGGAACAGTATCCAACTGCAAGGTTCACAGGTGTTGGGCCACGACCCGTGAGACCCCACAGGCCTAATACTGTCCAATGAGGCAAAATGGCGCGTGATTTTACGACCCAACTAGAGCCTGCGAGACTCAGTTTCAAGCGCACGCCCCACCAGATGTCCCGACCTCCGCTGATTCAAATGACGCCCCAAGCTCCAACAACCCGACTCCTCCCCGTCTCCTGGGCGTCGTCGGCGAGCGACACGCTCGGATCAGGGGCCCAGCCCTCCGCCACCTTGCCTCCTCTCGCTCGAATTCCCAACCGCGGTCGCGCCGTGAAGGAGCTGCTCCCCTTCCCGTGAACGTACGTGGTGATCCTCCGCGCACTCACGCAGATCTCTAGTTCGTCCTCATCTTTGTATCGCTTGGCAACGTTGACGACTTTTTAGAGATCAGTTATATTGCTTGTGTCTTGGCCTTATTTCGCTATCATGCATCATGATTGGGTACTCAGCCAAGCTGAAGATTCTTTAACATGAACGGATCCAGATCAACCCTGCCCTAATTCTAAGCATTAGTCTGGAAAGATCAGTATGTCGATAGAATTTTTGAGTAAACATCTATTCTCGCAAAAGAAACAACCGGCGGCACAAAAAGAACTACGTAGGGCGTCAAAACTGGCTAAAAACTACTTTTAAGCGTGATGGGATGCTCAAGGTTAGGTTAGCGCTTGCGACTAACAGAGCTAACTCGCGGTGGCGCTCTCCGGTGAGATACACCGACCAACGGTGAAGGCAATGCAACCTTGTACAGACGAGGAAGGATGTTTGGGGAGGTAGAGAGATTCAAACTGCTGATAATGACCAATGCAGAGAAACAAGTAGGGGGCTCATCCACCTCTTTCCTCATCCTCTTCCTCTTCTCCCTCTTTTTTTCTTCCTTTCCCTCATTTATGACAAAAAAAAAAACAGCCAATAGAGTATATTTTGTACAATAGGTATGTATCCTTGTAAACAAAGTAACTTGTGCAATTTATTTTGAAGGTAGGTCAGTGATCCTATGCGATCACTATATTCTAAAACAGGAATGACTCTACTCTAATTCTAATTAAAGTCTAGTCTCGTAACAATAGTCTCTACCGTATAAAATACGAGTTGTTCACGTATCATATATTTCTTTACTTAAATAATCTAATTAATCATATTACTCTATTTGACCTAAGTGATTAAACTAATTACACTAATTAATTGAATTAAACTATTTAATCCAATTAATCATATAACTTTAATAACTCGTACTAAATTAGTTACCTACTTTAATTATACAGGTTAATAACATTCATACAGATATAATAATAGAATAATCTAATTACACAGATTAATGAAATTCATGCTATTAATCTATGTTACACTAACTAATCAAATTCACATAATCATACTAAGCAAAAAATCTAAGTACTATAATTTATAAAATTAATATAAATGAACAAATTAAACAATCTATTTGCTCTAATTACTATTATTAATTTAAGTATTAACTAAATATATAATCTAAATACTTACTGTGACTCGCGCTACTGCTCCTCGTGTTACTCCTCGCGCACTTGTGCTCATCTCCTCGCATTGCTCCACCTCCTCGTCTCATACTGCCTCTCCTCTCCTAGCGTTGTTGCTCCTCTGCTCTTCTCGTGCTGCTTCTCATCTCTTAACGCTCCTGCTCCTCTCCTCTCTTCTCATGCTGTTGCTCCTTAACTGATACATGCTCTCATTTTTAGCAAAACACGACAGTAGCTCACGAATAGCAGCGTGTGGGCTACAAAGACGCGACAAGCGCGCAGGAGTGGTGTCAAGTCGTGGGAGCGACAGATGTGACAAGACCCGATCTATATTCAGTAGTTGAGGTGCCAAATACGGTACACTAAAAACGGTTGAGTCCATCCTTTTTGGTGCCTCATGTACCGAAATAGGATTTTTGATGAACGAGATACCGAATACATATACTAAAATTACAAATATATTAATATATTGTCCATTTTGACATACAAAGCTATATGTTATCTAGTTTTTTGATTTTTGTCAAGAATCCATCCATAAGCCTAAAGCAGGAGCGGGTTTAGCCGGATCCCTATAGGTGTGCCTAGACACACCAAAACCTGAAAAAATTGTAAGTATCGCACAACATAGTGATAGGAAAAAAATCTACAACGCGTCCTGTACAGCACCGTCCGGATGCACGCCACGTCGCCCTCTCCAAAGATCTCAAACCAGCATAAACAAATATGTCCTCCGCGGAACAAAGGCACCGAGGCAGGCTGCATGCTTGTGAGCCATGTCGACGTCCTCCTTCCGTAGAAACAGATCGATGGACACTATGCAAAACAGAAACAAAGATTTTTTTTTGCCAGAAACAAAGATTTGATTGATCGTCGATCGAATATTTGTTTCTAGCAAAAAAATCTTTGTTTCTGTTTTGCATGGCAGTCGATCGATCTGTTTCTGCGGAAGGAGGACGTCGGCTCGGCTCGCAAGCACGCAGCCCAGCTCGGTGCCTTTATTCGGTGGAGGATAGATTTGTTTCTGCTGGTTTGAGATCTTTGGAGAGTGCGACGTGGCGTGCATCCGGGCGGTGCTGCACAGGACGCGATGTGCGGCACAGCTGCAGAGAATTTTGTGCTTGATAGGCATAGAAGCTTAGCCCAACTTGGCAACTCTCGAAGGCCAACGAGCCCGTTACGTCGCCTACCGTGCTCTGCTCGCCCTAGCTGCTCTAGCCTCCCGGTCCGCCCTCCAGTGCTCCTGCTCGCTGACCGCCGCGAGCCGGCGTCGCCGCCTCCACACCTCATGCCCTCGTCCTGCTCGCCGCCTGCCCGCCTCGCCCTCTGCCTGCTGCACTGCTCCCGTATTAGAACGGGCACACGCATTCAATTTTTTCTGGATCCGTAGCTGTCCTGAACGCGACCTCCTCAAACCTCAATTACATCGGTCCATTGACAGCGAGCCGTCTTTGATCAAGTCGGTTCTGTTCCTGGGCGATCATTCGGTTTCATGTGGCTGTTCTCCTTGGTAGTCTTGCAGTGCCAGACTGCCAGGAGTCGTTACAGCAGATGAGTAGAGTCGGCACATTTGGCCACCGGACAAAGCTCCAGCACGTTACAGTGGCTGTCAATTTTCTATCACAATATGCCATCGAATTGCTCGCCGATCGGTATGTAGAAATCACAAGGTTAAATCAACACAACAACACTGCGCTTGATGCCATCTTGCGGACTGGCTGCAGAGTGTGTGACAAGCATCTTTTCACCTTTACACACTTTGGCAGTCTCTCAAAAACTCGGATCTTTCGTCGAATTCGTGTAGCGCGGTTAAACGAGCAGCGACCGTCGCTTTTGTTCAGAGATGAACGAGGTTAGAATGCAGCACGTTGCTTCCTAAAAGAATTATGCTGTTCTGCAATCTGCAGGCATGAGAGCACCGCCCACGTGGTGGAAAATTGGGTAACCGGGGACGCTAACATTTCCTTGGGGAGCTCAGTAATCTTTGCCAGAGTGCGTACTAATAAACTACTAAACTTTTCAATGTCGGCAAAACTCCATGGTTTTGGTGTGTTCTGACAACATGTGTACCGCCGATTTCATTTTATAATTTTTTTTCACCAAGAAAACGACCGAAATTTATGAAATCTTAGTTATTTTTCGTCATTTGTTTTGTGGGTTTCAGTGAATTTTTTTAAATTAAATATTCCATTCTCCTCAGAAACTAGTTGAATTTCGTCGAAATTCCAGCAAAATTTTAATCCTTGATTGAATGAGCGTGATTTGATCCATTCTTTTCAGATTAACTATGAGATAAAATAGGTTTTAACCAATTTGAATGGATCTAATTTTCTCGGTCAACCAAACAAGCCCTGAAGTAGGTTAACTGAATGCTGGACACCACCCATGCATAGTTCCGTGCACATCTGTTATTCAGAGAGATATGGTCCTCCACGGATCCATTCTTCATTTTCAGGACATTGTTCTTTCCAAGTTTCCATTCGCAGGGCATTGTTCGCTATTAGCAGGCCTCGCAAGGGGTTGAGTTAGCATCATATTGCACCCCCAGCGGCAGGTACTGCGCAAGGATTGATGGGGCTTGTTTCATTGTCGCTTCACTATTTTGAGGTACAGACTATCGTGAAACATGCAGAACTGGGGGGAATGCAAACGACATCGCCTCTCCACGCCAACATCCGGGCCATGCCGATTCATGACGACTACTGAGTTGTGACGTCGGTCATAAATCCTGGTGATGTAGTGCATGTCTGTCCTTTGAAAACATGCACCGACAGTGGTACCGTATTTTTGCAAGGAGTGTTTCTCTATTCACTTGTTTCAAGCGCAAACATGACCATTATGAACTATATTATAGCATAATTCAGCGTGTCGGTATCACAATCTTCCTTGCTTGTACTACATTTTTTGTTTCCGGCCGCTCGTGCTATGAGAACTGTAAAACCGCTTGAGTAGTCGAAATGGTTTCAACCAGCACGAATTTAAAGCGATTTTGATGATATATACTATAAAGGGTCATCTAAGTGTGAAACTCTGTTGAAAAAGTATGTGTGAAAAAACCACATGGATGCACATAGGGGCGGATCTAAGGGAGCAGGGGCTCAAGCCCCTGATGGTTGCAACATTCTTGTAGCCTCTCTATTTTTTGCAAGGGAAAAGAAAAGGCAAATGTAGAAGCAGCTCCCCTACAAGCTTCCGTTGGGTCTGACACTGAATACACATGGATATTTAAAAAAATTACAAGGGACCTTCTTGCATACTCGTTAAGAACGAGGGTGAGCATCAGCGCGGAGCAGAGGCTTCAACGCTAATGGGCTATGTGGCAACTAGCTCAACTAGCCATCTACAGTCAGTTCCTTCTCTCTCTTTTTTTTGCAAATAGATCTGAAGTTATATTAAATTTAAAATAAATACATCCCTATATTACATAAAAGGTCCTAAAGAAATAAAACACCTATGGTAACATTCGTCATTCTTTATTTCTCCCTGTCTTAGCCGAGTGAAGTAGAACAACGAAACTAGAGTCGAAACTTTGCACCAACTCTCACGAGAAACATTGGCACTTGGATGGTCATAATAGCTAACTCCTCAATACCACTATAAATACGCATTTGAGACTCCGAACGAATATCGTCAGTGACCTTGTTGAAAGAGGTAAAGTGTCAAATTTGATGCCACCTTTCACGGATTCACTGATCAAGTAGTCCAAAAATAAAAATCCATGGCTAATGGCGACGAAGCCATCGACCACGACCATGGTCAGTTCTCTATGTACATCCATCTATATTTGGGGTTTGGAGCCCATTGTTTGGAAACCAATAATCTTGCAAGGACGTCGTTGGGAAGGGATACCTATCTGCAGAACGTTGCATTTCGTCATGAAATTCCATGATTTTCCATTGAAATAAGAGCAAGAACAATGTATAATACCTACCTAGGTAGTAAGGGTGGACCCTGTATCAATAGGTATTTGTTGTTGCAATTAACATAATAAGTAGGTATTAAACTAGAGTCCACATTTTTATAAAAAAATCTCATCTTTATCCAACCACCCTTCTCCCCACGATCTCCTTTCTCTGTCGTTCAACATCGCTCTATCTTCCCTCCCCGCATCCCTTCCTTCGCCTGGTCGAGCCCATGCCAAGGAACCCAAATCCAGCGGCCTCCTCTGTCCCAAAGGTCCTCCACCTCCTCTGTTGGTCTTCTCCCTCATTTTGCTCCTCCGCAATCAGATTGAGCTCCAAACGGGCTGGATTGAGCTCTCACGATCCGGCGGCAGGGGCCCTCCTCATGCTTGCGGCGGTTGGATATGGAGGCCACAGTGGCAGAGGTCCTTGCGGACCTTGGATCCGATGGATCTTGTGGATCCCGCCATCTGGAACTTTGAATCCACAACCACCTCACTGAGCATCATGCTGGCTTTCCCGACCGTGGGTAGCACCCGACAGCGACCCGTCTACTTTGACCGTGTGCAGCTCTGAAGGTGGCCCATATTTTGCGACCTCAAGCAGTTCCCGGTGGCGACCGCCTCACTAACTTTCGTCGTCTCGTTGATTGCGGCAACAACAACTACCCTCTATGTTGGAGAGAGAGGACGGAAGAGAGCGAAAGATTTAATCATTTTTTTATTCTTACAACTTGGTAACAAGCTTAGAGAATCTCTAGAAGACCCTCTATCCCACATGCCAATTCATTTCATAGCTAAGAGTATCTCTAAGAGTTTTCTAATCCTACTCCTAATAGTTAATTTTAGAGAATTTCGCCTTAAATCCTAGCTCCAGCAACCTTCCAATCTCACCCCAGTATTTACCAACACCCAAAATCCTCTCTCTAGCTAGCTAAATATGGGGAACACCCCCTCGCTCCCAAAAATGGTCGACCGCTCGTCCCACCCGCTGGGAGCTTGGCTTCGCTTCCCTATTCTCCATCCACCTCCTACTACGTCACCACTACACGCCAATAGTACTTCTGCTACCAATGCAACCGCACCGTCCTCCTCACGATGGCCGTCGCCGCCGCTGGGGAGCTCTCCTGCCTTGACTTCCATGATGACTTCATGGAGGAGGTCATCATGCACGAGCGATGCCACATGGAGCATCTCAAGCGTGGCGACAACTAGGAGCGTGGTCGTGCACGGCACGCTGAGGAGCTCGCAAATGGCAACACAGAGCATTGAGGGTGCGCGCTTGGCGGTGCCCGAGAGGACGGTGTGACCTATGGTGGAGTGGATGCTCTCTGGAGGGCTCATGGGCATCACGGCATCGACTCAACGATCAGGGAGGTCTAGTAACAGCGCAATTCGTAGGAAGAGGACACGGTGGGAGCGGCGGAGGAGGCCTGGACGGGGAGCAAGCGGTGGGATTTTGAGCCATTGGAGGGGAGCTTCGGGAGGGGGAGGAAGAGGAAGAGGGAGGAGAGAGTCATGACGATAGAGGATTTGGGAGGATTGGAGTCCGGATGTGGTTCCGCAATGGGCTCATCGCGCTCTACATCACGTGTGGCGAGCGTGTGTCTGGTTAGTTCGCCAAGGCGTTGGCTTTGTTCCGAGAGATGCAACGTGCGGGGGTGCGCACGAACGAACGACTTTCGTGGCCGTCCTGGGCGCGTGCCATCGATGAGAACCCATCCGAGCGCACGATGAGATATGACAGGTTGGGTCCACCCATCGGTGATACAAGAGAGGGAAGAGACTCTGGTCTGTTGAAATATAGAGAATGGAGTATTGAGAATCTGCTGGAGATGAAGGAGATTTAGGGAGTGAATTTTATTGAGAAGGCTATCTATATGGGGATATAGGGAGTTTTAGATAGTCTCTTAGAGATACTCTAACAGTCCTAAAAATCGGTCTCCAATAGTTTTTCCATCGCACACACTACTCTGACACGCCCTTCATCTTTGGCCTTACGCACGCTAAATCTGACGTGCCTCTCTCCTCACGCCATCCCTCAACTATCTTCTCTCATGTGCGCTCGCACCACCATCCAGAGCCATCGCCCTTGCGGCTGGACTGAGATGGAGCCATGCTGCCCCCCCATGGATTCGCTGTTTTCTAGGCGCCGCCACTGCCGGGTCCCCATCTCAGGCGCCGCTAGTTCACCGAGGGGCTTCGCTGATTCCACTACACAGCTATGGCCCGCATCTATGAGGGGGAGCCAAATGGGGCACGCATTCGTGTACGTGATCCTGAGCGGCGGTGGCATGGTTGCGGGCTATGCGGCGCTCGAGTTTGCCTACCGTGGGGGCTACTCCCACAACGAGCTCTGCATCATCTTCGAAGAGGTCGTACACTTCCTTTCTTCTTGAGTTTTTTTTGTCTTGTCTGAGTATTTTCATCCCCCCTGCATTCGAGCCGTCAATTGATAGGACCCTACCGGCAATGTTTCGGAAGATCGGATTCCTTGTTTTATTGCTCTTGTCACCAAAATAGGATTACTTCAGATGTTCCAATAGTGCTAATTTGTTGTTGCCTTGGTGATATTTGGTCAAGTAGAGCGTGCGTTTACCAGGATAAGCAGGAAAAGGGTTGAATTGGGTTAAATAGGATGCAATTTGGGGTTGGGGCGTCATGGATTATTGTGTAGTTTGGTAATTCAAAAAATTTATTTTTGTGCCTACTTTGTACAAGGAGCAAGAAAGGAATGATGCACTCTTTCAGCCGGGTCTCTAAATTCAGAGCCGGGTCTTTTTCAGCTGGGTCTCTAAACTCTTGGTAAGTCATCACTACTTTAAGACATGATGCTTTCCCTAGAAATAATGTTGTTACAATGTGAACCTCATCTCTTTGTGATGTGTTACAATTGTAACAATTGGAGATATCTTTTCTGCAATAGACTATGTTTGCACATTGCAGGTTGGTTATGGGAGCAATCTTCTAAGTGATAGCAATGTAGCCATTGTGCTGAAATTCTTGGGGAATGTTTGTTACTTGTTTTTGTCAAACACCTTCCTTGAAATGTTTGTAAGTTGATTCTTAAGTCTCATTTATACATTGTTTTACTGACTTGATTTAATCACTGAACAATTCAAATTTCATCTACCATTGATAGACTGGATTGCTCTGTGCTTACATAATCAAGAAGTTGTACATAGCAAGGTCCGTTTAACATAGAAAAAACTTATTGGTCCAGTTAGACTTCAGTTTTTTCTATACTTTGTGCAGTTACCTCTTTTAGTTAGCTTGAAATTGTTTGTCCACATTCTGTATTGTTTTTGGACATTTTCTCCATTATGAATTGCCAAATGATCCAGAAACTTATGTTAACTGGACGGGCTGGGAAAGCAGGAAATGCAATCTTGATGTTTACAAGCAGCCAGAAAAGGACAGTTAGATCACTTGAGCGTGATGTTGGTTGCAAGTTTAAGTTTATAAGCCCTCCGTCAATGAAAGAAGTACTAGAGTCATCTACATAGCATGTCATTGCTACGTTGTGAGGGGTGCACTCAGAGTCAACTCAGTACTTTCTTTGAGCAGCTGAGAGATTAACCGAAGAATTAGGACCTCATGCTATGATGTCTGAGCTATTTATTGTATAAGCCTAAAATATATAGTTACAAATATATTGTAAGTTTGGAATGGAGACAAGCTTGTTTTAGTTAATCTGTGTTATTGTATTTGTAACTCCAGGTTCTGACTACAATAGTTTTAGCTATCTCTTGATATTACACATGACAATTGTATTTGCAAACTATATAGAGTTTAAAGATGTTTATCTTATGATCTTGTGACATACCAAACCATGTTGTCATATGTTGTATGTGTTATTTGTTGTGCAAACTATAAATTGTGTAAAAAAAATTAATTCAGAAAGGATTACATACATCGTCATTAATAATTTGAAAACACTACACCCCTCCATAATGAAAATACTACTTGATAGGTTCAGACTACATTATTACAAATGCTTATGCTATAAGAATTACGGCTCTACATACAGTTGCTATAGGTGCTCGATTAGATCATCTTGAGGCTAAGAATGAGCTTACCAGACCTTAATATCATGATTGCTCTTAATAAACTCTATAAACTGAGACAGCTCATGGGTGTACTTATCTTCAATTATCACCCTTTCTTCCTCATGATCGTAATGAAACTCTTTTGGCTCATGATCGTAATCGAAGTATCCCCGCTCATCTTCAATTATCATATTATGTATGATGATACAAGTCGTTATGATTTGTCCGAGTGTCTCTTGATCTCAAAATTTCACTGGTCCACAAACAATGGTAAAATGAGCATGTAGAACTCCAAATACTTGTTCGACATCCTCTGAAAAGTAGTATTAGTCTCGCATGTTCGACTTCTCTGCCGCGATGAATTACTCGATGTCCTGGCACGAAACCGCCATGACGTCGAGCATTCAAGCGTTGATCTTCATCGTGCACTTAGAATGCTGTAGCAACAATGACTTCGTCGTCATCGGATGAGGTCGATGACGAGTCCATGAGAATTTGCTTGACGATGTTGGAGATGAGACAAAGATATGTGGGAGAGGACACAGAGATAGCTGAGAGAGGAGACACAACTCATGAATGACAAATGGACTTGCATATATAGACATAAAAAAATAGCCGTTGGAAATATATCCGTTAAAAATATAGTCGTTACGAATATATTATTAGTTATAAAATACTATAAAAAATTGGAGAGAAATATAAAGGGTGAAATATGAAAGTGATATTGAAGTGGTGAAGTAATATATAGAAAAATCTTTATAAATGACAATCTATATAAAAATATAGATAATAAAATATGAATGTGGTGTTAGAGTTGCTCTTATTGCTTGTAGCCAACATTTTTTTTATGACCTAGTTCCACAATGCTTATTACAGGAGCTTGTATTTATTCTTACTATCTGGTTTGTCACCACATTGTGGTTGCTCTACGGATCGTAGCAAATTGCATGGAGCTAACAGGTAAAGGACGCAGAATCTTGTCCGAGGAGTCACTAGGGTGCAGGCACTAGCCTACAATTTCAAGGGTAGCTCCTTCTTTGTCCCATTTAACCACGGGCAGCTATAGGTCCTCACTTTTCTGCTTGCAGATTCCGGAGCCCAAAATAAAAAAAAAAGAAATAAGAAGAAAAAAAGACGTAGCACCGCTGAGGAATAGAAAACTGACCGTGCTCGTAATAAAGTACTTTATTACTGCTGGTTTAATGGCTTATAAAACTGGTTTCATCCTGTTCTTGGCAGGGAATCAACACCAATTGTGAGAATAAAGCATGGTTGTGCATTTTTTAGCAAAGAAAACATGGTTGTGCTGTGTTGGGCTATATGGTCCTTGCGCGCTTTTGGACTCTTTGGCCAGATTTGTATTGAGACTAATTGGATGTGCCCGTTTTCGGTTGTTCTGAGCATCGTCTTAGGCCACTCTTAATATTTTATTTGTAGTTGATGTCTAAGAAGAGAGAGTAAGAAATTATTGTTAAAAAACAAGTTTATAATATATACATGTGTATTGCTAATTTTTTAAAGTCTTCTAAAATAACTAATTGTCTAACAGTCATCTATGATTACTCAAAATGCTATTTTCTTCTATAAGAAACAAGTTTATTGTGTCTCTTCTTTAATTTACTTATCAAATTAGTATTTAATCTAGCCAGACACCATATTAATACTAGCAATCACATATGTTTTAGACATGTAAAAATCAATAATATTATAACGGATGTGAAAAAAATTACGGGAAAAACAATGGAAAAACAAATAGATGAGGATGCACCTCTACAAATGAAATAATTATATAATAATGCTGATAGCGTCTATTAGTTACAAATTTCTAAATTGATTGAAAGTTTCTAAATAATTAAGAGACAGGAGACGAGGGATTAACTTTAATTATGAACTATTTGGTCGTATAAGATATATGGTAGAGATTGTTCGAATCTATCATGAATCATCTATTTCAAAGAAATATAGATACAGATAAAAACGTTTGACGTATCCCCTCATTGATGATACCACACGACTAGATTAATAATAAGATCATCTCTAACCATATTTATTTTATTTTATTTCCTTCTCGATTTTCCTCCCCGTTCTTATTCTCTTTATTTTCTCTCATCTACGATAGTTTCCTTTCGAATGGATTCGTAAAGAAAAAAAGAGAGAATCCCATCATGAAAAGAATGACCTTTGGAAATTTTTGTGACGAAAATCGTGAAAGAAAACCGTTAGAATATTGAAAGAAACGAAAATTTCTTCATTAAAGAATTCTAGATTTAAAAAAAAACCATCGAAGATAGTCTAATGACATACACGATCGGGTTTCTATCAAAGCTATGGCCGAGTTTTGCTCAACGAAGAAGCGTATCTTGGGGTATTTTGGAACAAGTAAATCAAATCGATAGCATGTTTTTGAAATATGCATACGCCAAGAACATCCAGGTCTGTGACAGTGTGCAGTGTGTGCCCAGCCTCCATGCTCGCTCACTCACCATCATGTCAAAACCCCGATCCCTTCCCACAGAAGGAAGTGGAACCCTTCCCAGCCGGACACTGATATCCACAGTGGCACCGTGCCGAAGGAATAACACTGCAGTGATGATACAGTGTTTTGGGAGACGATGACATTGTTTACAGTAATACTGTAACATCCTATATCAACAGTGTTCTATTTTACTACACCAACGTTTTCAACTGTTCTTTAGTAAAACTGCGCTGTTGGTTTTCGATCCAATAGCTGAAAGATGATCCTAACGTAGATCACCGTAGATCCGTGTCGTTCCCAGCCTTATCCTGACAGAAGGCCCCACGACCTGTACCGGCGGCCCCACTTTCCCGGACTTCTAATACATATATTTAATTATTATTTGTAATAACTATTTTTAATAAAATTGATAAAATTAAATATAATTAAATTATTATTTAATAAATTTATTACTATTATTTTTATATATCAAATTTTAATAATTTTGTATATATTAATAATTAGTATTGAATACATTTGAAGTTATCTTCTATGTCGTCGGATAGGCGGGAATAGGTTTCTAAAATTTAACGTTACATTTTACAGTAGTATGTTTACACACGTCACCTCTCCCTATAAAATACTCCTCAAAAGTTGCGCCCGGGCCAGGGACCATGCCTACCCCTTCTTCCGCCACATTGGCCTTAGGCCAGTGCTACTGCACACAAATTCGAGTGTCGGAATCCAAATCGAATAGTTTTTTTCGATTTAGCAAATAAAACAGGTAAGACTGCAGTAGGCGGGTCCACCCCTGCTAAAACCCCTATATAAACCGGCTCACTCCCCTCAGTGCCACTCAGCCCCTAGCGACATAAAAGCAGCTCTCTGCCCACTCACCGACAACCATGGCCCACCACAATGCCATCCTCATGCTCCTCGCCCTCGCCGTGGCCGGCGCCGGCGCGGTCAAGCCGCGGCAGCTGTTTCTGGTGAGCCCAGCGCCCGTGACACTCACCAACCACCACGGCCAGCTCCTCACCGGCAACCACTCAGTGAACCTGCTGTGGTACGGCCGATTCACCCCGGCGCAGCGCGCCGTCGTGGCCGACTTCCTCCTCTCCCTCTCCGCCCCGGTTGCCTCCGCCTCCGCGCCGTCCGTGGCGTCGTGGTGGGCCACCACCTCGCGGTACCATCCGGGCGCGGCGCGGCTCACCCTCGGCCGCCAGGTGGTCGACCCTTCCCTCTCTCTCGGCCGACGGCTCTCGGAGACCTCGCTGGCGTCACTCGCCGCCCGCCTCTCCCCGCACCGCGGCTCCGTGGCCGTCGTGATCACGGCCCCCGACGTCCTCGTCGACGGCTTCTGCCTCTCCCACTGCGGCCTCCACGCGTCGGCCACCTCGGCCCCCGCGCCGGCGGCGGGCGGGGCCACCCGCGGCCGCGGCCGATTCGCGTACGTGTGGGTCGGGAACTCCGCGGAGCAGTGCCCGGGGGAGTGCGCGTGGCCGTTCCACCAGCCGTCGTACGGTCCGCAGGCGCCGCCGCTGGTGGCGCCGAACGCGGACGTGGGGATGGACGGGGTGGTGATCAACCTTGCCACGCTGCTTGCCGGCGCCGTGACCAACCCGTACGGCGGCGGGTTCTTCCAGGGCCCAGCCGAGGCGCCACTGGAGGCCGTGACGGCGTGCACAGGCGTGTTCGGGGCGGGCGCCTACCCTGGGTACCCCGGGCAGCTGCCGGTGGACGCCGCCACGGGGGCCAGCTACAACGCCGTCGGTGTCGCCGGTCGCCGGTTCCTGCTCCCGGCCATGTGGGACCCCAAGACCTCGCAATGCTCCACTCTTGTGTAGTAGATCGCTAGGAGGATGAGATTGAAATGGGCAAAATGGCTGTGGCTTAGTGTAAGGATCGAAGGTTGGGAGCTGAGAGACTCGTTGGGGACCTTATGGTCCTCTTGATCTGGTGGTGTCTTTGTTCTAGCTTTTGTGGATATTTGTTGGTCGGAACCCCTAAAAAAGTAGTTGTAAAAATTTGTCTAGTCGTGTACACGGCATTGTTCCTGATGTTCTTGGTTTGCTTGTTGCGTCCTTTTCTGTTTGGATGGACGTAAAGTCGAACAACCCAATCTAGTTGAGTTTCAAGAGGAAGAACATGAATCGACAGCAACTACAAATTCTTTTAGATGAACGATGCACTGATCAAGAATCGATGTGCGCTATGTATCAATCCATAACGCTATACTACTAATGCAGGCCAACAACTCTTTGCAGCAGAACATTGTTGCTCATTCTGCAACAGCGGAAGCAAAAAGAAAAAGAAACACGAACCGAGAGCGAGCAGAGGCGTGAACAGCTGGCTGGTTCGGTGTCCCCGCCTCGTTTGATTGGCTCGGCGTGCGGAGCACGGGAAGGAAAAGTCCAAGCGAAGGACAGGATTGGATAAGCTTTGCCGCAGGAGCGTCCTGCATGTCTTTCACTGTGCGCGCACCGCAGCGAGCGCGGCAGGGGCGCCCGTGCTGCTGCAGCGGTACGGAACGCGCCCCGTCGCTGCACGGACTTGGCCCGCCGGATGATGTGACCCGTTCTGAGCGCGCGCGCGGGGGCGGGCCAGCCCTTCATCATTTCGCTGCGCACACCGCACTCGCGTCGCGTCGTGTCGTGTCTGGCTCGGCGCGTGGGGGCAGCGCTGTCTGTTTGTGGCAGCGAGAGCAGGGAGTGGGCTCGGTGCGTGGGTCAGTGGGTGCAGCCCGAGCAGCCGCCCCGCTGTAAAATCTTGCCTCACAAGCCTACCCTGCTGTTCGGCATGGCTCCGGGTGTCGCGTTGCAGCTCGAGAATCGTTTGTGTTAAAGAAGGATTAATTACTTTTTTTACTCCAGCTGATGACATATTTCCAAAAGCCACCACTCGAGATGTTTGCAAAAATGTCACTGGATCCCACTAAAAGTTACTCGTTTATCTTTTTAAGATGAAGATCTTTTTGCTCATCACGTACTTTTATTTTTTTCCTACCGACGTGGAAATAAATGTGAAATGCCCACTCTGTCCCGTCTGTCGCTCTGCGCGGTCGGACCAGGTCGGACGAGGCGCAGGGGGGTGGGGGGGGGGGGCGCTGGCCAGCCCTTCTTCATTTCGCTGCGTACACCGCACTCGCGTCGCGTCGTGTCTGGCTCGGCGCGTGGGAGCAGCGCTGCGTGTTTGTGGCAGCGAGAGCAGGGAGTGGCTCGGCGCGTGGGTGCAGCGAGAGCAGCCGCCCCGCTGTAAAATCTTGCCTCACAAGGCTACCCTGCTGTTCGACATGCCTCCGGGTTGGGGCTTGGGGGGGGGGGGGGGAGGGGGGTCATGCATGCCTTGTCGCGTTGCAGCTCGAGAATCGTTTGTGTTAAAGAAGGGTTAATTAATTTTTTTTACTCTAGCTAATGGCGTATTTCCAAAAGCTACCCCTTCGTATGCTCGCCAAAATGCCACTGCATTCCAGTGAAACTTACTCGTTTGCATTTTGAGATCTTCTTCCTCGTCAGTGACTTTTTTTTTTATCCGCGAGGCCGCACGCCATCGGCTCCGCTTCCCAGGTCCTCGACGAGCGTGATGACTGGAGCAGAGCACTTTGGGGTCTAGCGGGGACATCAGGCTCCACGACGACTCAACGTCCGACACGTCCTTTAGGGTGAGCCCGATGAATAGTGCGGCGTCGTCGCAGGGTCTTACCTCGCTGCCCTTGCCGGATGAGTCCGGGTCAGGTCGGACACCATCCTCCGAACATCGCCAGCCATTGAGAAGCCACCAGGGGCGGATCAGTGGGGTGCTGGGCGTGCTGTAGCAATCCTGTCAGCTTACAATTTCGCATATAGCTCTTCTTTAGAGAGAGAATGTGATATAAAAGAAGATGAAAGAAGAAGGAAAGGATCAGCATCTTTTGTTTGGAACTTGTTTGGACCAAAGAGATCAGCACCCCTTCGAGCCTCCGCTTGCTCTGCTACTGAAAGCCACGCTGTACCAAACCTCCTGATACCGAGAACGAACTAGCCCGAGGATAAAGTAGATATTTTTCGTGAGACTTCACATTGACAAGGGTAAAAAATACAAAATATTAGGTAGTGGTGGAAAAAGAGATCAAAGTAGCAAGTGAGAGTGTTTCGTGGGTCCAGTTGACATTTTGGTATATAATCTTAAGTGGGTGGCTTTTGACCAAATGATCTCCGCTAGAGTGATAAAAAATTAATTATTTTATTAAAAAATCCAACTTCCGCCCTTATGTAACACGAAAGGTACAGTTTTTAGTAGTATTTTCTCTGTTTTCAAATGTTTGATAATTTTGACTAAACATGCATACCTAAATAATCATTGGTTAAATAAAACTTGATCAAAATACCCTCAATAATACCTAACACACATAACGAGTAATAAGATACACAGTAGGGAAGGGTATTTCGGAAAAGTCTAAAAAATATACATTGGGAAGCGTGAATTGTCAAGTATTTGCAAACAAAATTTTAGTCAAAAGTGTCCATTATTAAAAAAACGAAGGGATTTTTCTTCCTTTTAAGCCTCGTGCTCAGTCATGGATGTCTCGGATGCCTGAGACTCGGAATTTTTGGATAATGGGAAAAATTACAATCTTTTATATTGTGTGATGTATATAGCTCGTATTCGTCTGAGACTCAGATATATTTGGCAGAGTTTTTAGAGTAAAATTAGTAGGAGCTCTAATAAATATTAATTTACAATTTTTAGTTTTTACAGTGATTCTGTGAGAATGATTTCTTAAAATAAACTAGATACTGTAAGCTATAAAAATCATATTTCTCTAATTCATTTTCATCGTAGAATTACTTACTTCATTGAGTTTTTCCTAATAATCAATGAAAATTTATTTTTAATACAAAATCATTTAAAAAAATTATTTGTCATAATATATTTAGATCACTAAAAACTCTACCAAACATTACCTGTATAAACGAGAACAAATTCCGAGCAGGCATGGGGCACGGGCACCCCCACGCCCCAGCATTACCTCGCTTGCATATTTTCGTGTATCGTGACCGACCGCCAAACCAGTGGATGGCCGCCGTGCCACTGACTTGCATTGCAACGCATCGAGGTGCATGGCCGCTTTGTCATTGACAATGGGTGCACGGTACCTAAGGGTACTAGTAGTAGTACGGAACATGTGAGATAAATGGCTTGCAGCATCAGGACGCGCGCAGGAACAGCACCAATGACCATTCTCTCCAGGGGAGTACAGCCGTGGTACCTCCACGCACGGTTCCAGGCCCGCCCCCGGACACACCCGGCTCGAACGCCGAGCCGCGCCGCGAAAACCCAGCGCACCACACGGCTGAGCTGCCATCGTCACGGCCCGGCAGATGCATACGCTCATGTGAACCACGGCTCGTTCTTGTCGCTCCTGCTGCTGGCTGCTGTACACCTGAGAGCCGATGGCCGACCATCCATGCCACGCAGGGTCGAGCCAGTTGTCTTCCACGACGCCCTGCCTGCCTGCCTGCCTGCCTGCTCGCCCGATCGCTTTCATGACATCCCTGACTCGGCTCGGCTGCAGCGGGGCGGGGAGCGAGGGACCCCGTGGCCCGCGCGTACGCTTTTCTGTGGCAGATGGATGGATGGGGACGTGGCAGTTGTTGTGGTGTTCTCGATGACCGGCTTGTCGCCCCAACTTTGCTTGCTTTGACTAATCTACCCGTCAGGTCACTGTTGTAAATGAGTCTAGGGGATATAGGGCATGGACCGGGACCTGCTCCGGCTTTGCATCCCTACCACTAATCCTTACATGAAAAAGGTGATCATGGACCGTTTGTCGTCTTTGAAGCTATCTGTGTGACGAACTCTTCAATGGTTAACATCGAGTAGTTCCAATTCCAACTTCCAAGGTTCGTCTGTCATCCTACAGTAATTATACAGTTTATGCCTTTACGGTATACGTCCTACTCTATCCGATTAATAAAAAAATAATAATTATGAGGATTTGTTTAGATCTAGTCATAGGATTTCGACGAGTTCTATTGTATTATAAATTTTGAAGGTCTTACTCGATGAATTTAATCATGACATAATTTTATTGGGATCTCAATAAATTATTTATCTTTATTCAACTAAGTTCACTCTGTATTATTTGTCTGACTTCTCACTTTTCTTGGTCCAATGGCTTTCTTTCTAACCTGGAATCCAATTGTCTGGTTTTTAATCGGATTGTCACTAGATGTTCTACTCCCATCCTTATATAGTCGGATCAGTAAGATAAACGTAGAGTCTTCGAGTGTAACATTTTCAGATCGTATTACTTCTGAATATCTGGAAGACTCATTCAAAATCCAGATATCGTTTTTGTGTAGAACATGATTGATTGACTAGAATACCGACACATGATTTATTTACCTTATGCCGATTATAAAACCTACCATATCAGATAAAGATCACGTGTCGATGGGCAGTGGCGGAGCCATGATTGGATGACAGGGGTCGAGAAGAGACAAATTTGAATATATTTTAGAAGCTATTGAATTTATCCTCGTAAAAATACATAATTTTATCTTAATGTTAGTTAATCACTTTTCTATTCTTTACAAGAACAAAATACAGGTCTTGGAATCTTACGATAGATCTATGTTCCATGATCAGATTAAAATAACTTTTTTTATTCATAAACAAATTCACCCGCAATAACAAATGTATGCCCTTTTATATATTGAATAATTTATCCATTCAACATCATGATATTGTCTAGTTCGATATGATTCTACCATAAATTTGCTAAAAAAACTCTATAACCGATAAAAGAGTAAAGTAATAGAACGTGAATCATGATCATTAATGATAAACGCTTTAAACTTAGTAAAATTTGGCAAGAAAAAACCCTTCAATACTATACATAGTAAATTAATTATACTTGGCGATATCTAATGCCTGAAATATGTTAAAAAAGACATATAATACTTGAAATATAGGTAACAGATAAAAATGAATTTGTATATCAATAAGCTCTTTTTCTTTTGTTTTCATCAGTTATGCAAAATATATTTATCTTTTATATAAGGTTGGAAGGATCTCTTGATCCTTAATTAATTAGAGGATTCTTTTTAAATTAAACAACAATATAATTTCTGATTATGCAAGCGATGGAGACCTAATTACCTCATAGTCATCTAAGAAATACTCAAGTACACACATAGGGGCCAGTACATGCATGGGGCATAGTACATGCATGCATCATGCATAGGGGTCCGGCCCCTAGCCGCCTATTGTCTCCGCCCCTGTTGATGATGATTTATCTTTAAGATATATCGTATTTATAATATATTCTTAATTATTTAATTATCAATTCCTGATGAACTCTTAACTCCCACTGGAAGCACATTGGCAAGCTTACAATTCTCTTCCAAATCCAATACTCTACAAACCAAGATATTGGATCAGAGATGAAATTCATAAATTGGTACTCCGTAGTTAGCGCAGCTGCATACATCAAAGGCATGGTATAGGATTCTTTGCCATCATTGACAAGGATGTACCGTGCCTGTTGACACGAGAGCCATGATGGAGCACGTACTAATCTTAAATTGCACAGACAGATCTCAGCATGTGTTAAATGCCAGTTAATGCAACAGTGAACACCATGACGTCGCAGTGATTATTAATCGTCCACCGGCACGCACGCACCATTGCGATCGAGCTTGCTGCCTGAGCCCACTGATGGGTGTCTGCTGCCTGCGTACCATCCGATCCGGCAATGAATTTCCTTGAACAGGCGCTGTAAAAGTCAGGAAGGAGAACAGCATAGCTACAGAGTGGTACTCCAGACTCCAGCTCCAGCAGCTGCCAATTCAATACCAGAATTCAATTGCACATAAATTAACCATGCAGGCGTCCGGACTGACGTAGAGCATCCTAAGCATGGTACTATTGCTGAAGTATATACTCGAACTCCTTACACAGGTCACTGTATTTAGAGTTATTTGACAGAGTTCCATGTCAGTTTGTAGGCTGGAATCAGAAGGAGTTCTGCCAAACAGTAGCTTTCAATTTTTATTTTTTAAGTAGAATCTGTGTGAGTGATTATCTGAAATAAATTAAAAGTTGAAGAATTGAAAAAAAACAGGTTCCCCTGATTCACTTTCCGCACATAATTATTTCCTCCATATAGTTTAGTCTAGAAAAATACCAGCTATAAAATCACTTCTATCAAAGAATCACTCTCTACGTAGAATTTAAGGGCTCGTTTGTCAGAGTTCTAGATTCTTTCAGAAACGTTTCGATTTCAGATTCTTTTTGGAAACGTTTCTATGGCGAATCATTCTCAATTTTCTGAAAACGTTTGGCAGGCATTCTGGATTCGGATTCTTAAAGAAAAATGGCCTGAGTGATTCTCGAAACGGGTGAAACACCATTTTAGATGATTCTCCGCGTAGTGTTAAAAATGAGAAAAGTTTCAGATGATTCAAGGTGAAATGTTTCACGTTTTAATGCATTTGATAGGAATTCTAAAAAATCACCAGAAAATCTAAAACGTTTGTTACAACCAAATAAGACCTAAATCAAAGGGAGCTACTAAACAGTCCTTAGACTTTAAACCGGCTGTAACTTCCATGTTCATCTACGTCGACGAGGATGGTGAATTCGTGACGGTTGGACTGTCAGACTGGATGGAGAAAGGGTCCGACTAGCTGAACCTGAAATGCTTGGACACATCTTTAAAGTGGTATCCTGGTATGGACTATGGAGGCATCACATGATGAAAGGAACTTAGCCTGTGGCCACCTTTAAAGTGTGCCAAACTGGCAATGGCATTGGCGTTGCCTGAGTTTTAATCACTTTTTTTGCTTTCCTGTTCACAACAACTGTTCCAGCCTTTGTTTTTTTGCTAGAACGAGTACGAAATTGCTAGATGTGAGGGTCTACGCATTTTGGCGACAGCATGGTCATCCTTGTGGTAGTGTTACAGGTTTAGTGGGCGTACACTGGTACAGGCGTGCAACAGTGAATTGCGCGGCTAGAGAAGCAAACGGGACAGCACTGAATTATTGAACATTATTACACATCTACACAACAAGAAAGTGAACACCGGACGAAGATAGTCATCGACGGACGACGTCCAATGGACGTATCAATCACATTTGAATGTCCATGTAGTTAGTGCAAAGCCATGGAGAAACTCTTGGTGGCCAAACAGAGATGTCACGGAACCTTGCGAATACACCAGCTTGCCCTGTACAAATCACATGCTATACTGCAGTTTTTCTGGTCAGTTGTTTACAGAGTACATACTGAAATGTCGTTACCAGCTTTGCCATTTAAAGCCGTGGCACTTCAACCGTCCATGCTTCTCAATCTTGGATGGAACAAAACCGAAGGTCTATCCTGGATGCTTCATGTTACCATTTCAGAAGATAAAATCAGGGCTTGTTATTGCCTAGTGTAATTACTTGAGATTTTGTATTTGCCCGTTTGTTCTCCCTCCCTGGAGCTGGACTTGTGCTAGATGATCTAGCGCTGCCCTCGTCTAACATGTCCTGCTCACCATCTAGTAACCTGCTTGCTTCCCCAATAGCGAGGATTAGCTCAAGTTGCTTTTGCTGTTGTTCCTGCAGGATAGATAATGAGTCTTTAGCCAAAGGTGACAGGACATCTATGAACTCCATATGAGAGGAATTATTTATTGGACAGCAATCATTACAGTCTTACAGAAAACTAGCAAAATCAGCAAAAGAACTGAATTATCTTCGAGTCTTCAACAGACAACAAAAATCACTGATTGTACATGACGATTGAGCCGTTCATGGTGAATATAAAAATTTCAGCACTAAAGATAAGATATATCATGCATTGGAAGGGGGAAAAAGATTCTAAAAATACGACTTGATAAGCATATAAACTCTTATGTGTATTAAAAAAATAGAAATGGTAGAAGTCACTATTAAGGCCCAATTTTGGCAGGGCTCCAGCTCCCAACTCCACCTCAAATTGCGAGTTTGTAGGCTAAAATAAAATGATTTAAGCATATATTTTTAGTCTAAAATGAAATAAATAGCTAACCCAAACACCCCTGGTGTACCAACAACTCCAGCTTTATGAATTCATGGAGCCAGAGATACCTAGCTCTTTTTTGGAGCTAGAGCTCTACCAAATAGGCCTAAGTATTAACTTTGTTTTAAATGGAGCCCAGTCAAGAAAATTTCATAACTACAAGGATGAAAGGACTGCAATTTCTTGATGAGACTTGTTTAAACACACACCAAATGAACACATTTTAACTCCTTTAATAATGAAAAAAAAACCTTAAATGCAGTTTCGAAATAAACTTGTACATTAATGAATAATGACACTTACTGAGAGTAAAAAGACAGGCAGAAGAACTTAGACTGAAGGCACATTAACTGCCATTTGCAAATACCATGTAACAAAAAACTAGGCTGCCATTACGGGACTGAAATAATTTCTATTAAGGATGGCAAAAGGTAACAAACAAGATGGATTTCATTTTTGAAATGCTGGCGGCATTACAATACTATTATCATGAACTGATAAGGCCTATACTATACACATGTACATGGATTGCTTCCTCAAAAATAAGGCCCCTATAATATACTGATGTACATGGGTTGCAATAGGAGGGGGAAAACAAATCGTCAAATCTTATTCTATCATTATCAAATATATGCCAACCATATGAATATACATGAGAAACAATCATGCCTGTGAAAGTATGCTAGCTTAAGGATTCAGTAATTATTTGTCCAGAACATGAAACATACTGCCAGTCATCCATACTATATTCAGCGCAAGCATAGACATCACAACAGACTTTCCTAATAAACATTACTCAAGAAATTGAGCTTTTGAGAAATGTCGAAGAAAACAGCCAAGAAACATGACCTGCATTGCATATAGCACCTTTTGAATTGCACCAATTTCTTTCTCAAGAAGGTTTTCTTGTGCAGCTAGTATACGAGTGGCTTCAGAATTCTTTTGGGCTAAAGTTGCTGTCTGCAGAAGAAAAGGGTAAGAAATGAAGCTAACAGGAAGCAATTATAGCAAATATGCAAGCATATTTTAATATATTCTAGATTAATCACAAATTATCCCATGAAGATTTGCATGTCACAGAGAACCATGACTGAAACAGATTGGTATTATCTCGATTCTCGAAGCGATACAACTTTTTTCTGACCAAAGCAATGTGTGCAAATTGATAGCAGCTAATAATATCGAGGAAGCAAACATAGGTTTCATGGGTATGTACTCCAGCAGTCTTGAAACAGAAGTACACAGAAGATACAGCCATGCTTTCATGTTACCTCAAGCAGAGTTAATCCTGAAGCATTTTGATGCACAGCTTATCGAAAACAATAGAGATAGGGAACCAGAAAGAGAAGCAGCCCAGGAGGTAGTGATTTTCGTGCAGTTTAGCAAATCTCTAATTCTCTATGAACTATTTCAGGTGCTTATTTTCTTACAGGCTTATATGCGTCTAACATTTTTCCTTTCAGAAAGGAGCTAAGCATAAGCACAACTGCTACCTCAACACATGAAAAACAAATATACAATACAGACCCAGACAACAGTTTTGCTGAATGCGATTGTACACAGTACATCAGTAGTGTGAATTAACAGAAGTCTTAGCACTATGTTTTCACAAACAATAAACTGATCTAGCAAGGATGCCACCAATGTCCTTTTGAACTGTCACAGGATGCAGTTTACGGCAATAGTAGTCGACAGCCCAGGCCCCAGGATGTCCAATGTTTTTACGCTGCTTAATGGATGAACTGATGAAGTGCACAGACGTACTACAATCTTGGGGAGAACAGTCAAGCGCAACTACAATTTCCATCAAACAGTTCATACGGAGTTCTTATCAACAAATTAGTCAATGTTAGCTTAGGACCAATCCAACAAGCATGAATATTTATCTTTGTCACCTCACTTCTTTGCATCCAATTTCAATTGTTAACTTTAACATTTTGTGCTCTCTCTAAATCTAACAGTGAAGCAAAATCTCAGTAGCAGCTACTGTGACAAATTAAGCAACACCTCACTGATAGGGTCCCTCAGTTTCCTCCGCAACACCCTAAATCTGAGGCCGAGCTTCTCCACAGTCCTCGACAGCACCCCAACGGCCGCCACCACGCCCCTCATACTCTCCTCCAGCTTCTCGATCCTCCCCACAGCCTCGGCGCCGCCGCGGCCCAAGGGGCGAAGCCGCTCCCACTGCCTCCGCCGTATCAGGCTCCCGATCGCCACCGCGCCCACCAACAGAACGTACTGCACGACGAGCAACCTCCCGCCCGCGACCGGCGGCGCAGCGCTGACACCCGGCGTGAAGACGAGGCGGGCGGCGCAGACCACCGAGAAGATGACAGCCGGCGCGAGGCAGAGCAGCTCCGCGGCCAATAGGATCGCGTCAAGGCCTCCGTCGCCGCCGCGGCGGCCGGGATCGCCTTCGAAATGCGCACAGAATTAGCTCGAGTCGAGATGGAGACATGGAGTCTATCTGTGCGACAGTGCGATGCGAGTGAGCCGCGGGCGTGTCGACGTGTGGGTTACCGGGCGCGTGGGCACGAAGCGGCGGAGGCCATCGGGGTCGGGGAGTTTGGGAGAGGAGCGGCGGAGGGGTAGGAGAGGACTAGAGGCGGTGGTGGAAGCGCGCGCCGGAGGAGGTGCTGGCGCGGAGCGGCGCGAGGGGAGTGGGATGCGGCGGCGGCGGCGGCGGCGGCAGCAGCATGGGGTGATGATGCCGTGACTCGTGAGGACGAGGCGAGCGGTGCGGTTGGAGCGAGGAGAGGCCGGGACTGGACTGGACTGGCCGTGTTGGGCCTCTTCTTCCCTGGGTCAAAATGATGTGGCGCAGAATGACTAGGCCTGCGTTCCATTCCGCGTTAAGGGTTGGATTAGAGGTTTAACGTAATAAACATTGATGAGTTAGGTCCTGTTTGTTTTTTATTGTCGCATTTTGAATTCTAATGAAAAAAATTTTCTCACCAAATTGTAGATCGCAAATTTTAAGAATTAGTTTTCAAATTATGACGGCTTGGATTATGAATCACCAAACAAAATATGTTTGTTTTTTTATTCTGATTATAGATCATAGCTCCAAAAACAAAAGCAAAAACAAGCATCACATTCTAAAAGTTGATTCTCACAATTTACATATCAAATTATACTATAAAATCCTATAATACATAATCTAGTGGGAAGAAGCTTCTCCACATAAGGTTATGTTTGTTTTAGTTTTGGATTCTGAAAAAATATTTTTAAAAACTTAAGCTAAAACAAACAATTAGAATGTAGAATCAGCTTTTCAAAATATAAAAATCTTTTCTATCACAATCTACAAGCTGCCTCCTACCAACTTTTTGCAAATTATAAATATAGAAAAAATAGAAGTACCAACACATACATCCTGTAATTACCCACCAATACCATTGTATCCTCGAAACGTTTTTTTCTTTAGCCTTCTGTTCTAATCGGTATCTCTTCCCTAGCCAGCTCTCTCCCGATCTCCTAGGCCCCAGCTGCCAATCTCCCAACTCCCATTGCCCCTGCACACGACGCCCCTCCACCCGCCCCTCCATCCGCTGCACCTCCACCCGATGCCTCCACCTGGCACGTGTCAAACCTTTGAAGTTCAGATAAAAGTTCAGAGTTAGCAGCATCGGGAAAACAATTGAACCGGCCAACTGAAGAAGCCAACATGAATGTACTTGATGTCGCCTAGAGGGGGGGGGGGTGAATAGGCGTTTCTGAAATTTAAAACTCAACATCGGATTAAAACTGAGTCCGGATACTCCGGTCAAGTCTGGATACTCCGGTCAAGATTCTTTTAAGGGGAGGGGGAGGTTTGTCACATCCCAATTCCTTAATCAGGTCATTAAACATAACCATGCATCTTGTGCATCATTAGCATCATATTTAATTGTTAAGCATGGTTGATTGCTTGCTATCTCATTTGGTGGTTTGATAATTGCTATGTGTTTTAAAAATAACCGACGTGAGAATTTTCGTTAGTTTAAGTCTTTCTTAGAAGTTATAATCACTACACTTGTTTTTATAATAGTTTCGCAACTAGAATTAGCTTCTCTCTAGCCCGTGGGACCCACCTTAGGCTGGCCTCACCCCTCCTCTCTTCTCCCACATGGCTGCACTAGCCCCACCAGCAGCCCCGCCACTCCCTCATCCCCCCCACGCCTCCCTCACTCTCTCTCACTTCCACTCAAACCAGCCAAGAAAGGAGCAGCAGCTCCCTTCCCCTCTCTATCAAAGCTCCTCACCTTTCTTCCCAAAAATCCCACACAAAAAGCAAGAACCAAGGTATGCATGTCACACCACCACATTCCCCACCTATCTAGCTCTTCATCCATCCAATTTGTTCTTGCACGCATGAAGCTTGATTCCTCTTCTCCGGGCCTTTTTCTATGAATTCTTTCCCCAACCGATGGTCTCAAACCTTGCCAAGGACCTTGGGTAAGTCTCCTAGGTACCCATGAGGAGAATGCACCTTTTTTAGTTTGGTTTGGGTAGGTTTTTGAGCTGCGAACGTGTGGTTATGAAGTGTTATCTGTTCGTGTTGAAATGGAGCAAATATGAGGAGTTTGGATGCGATAGAGCTAGTGATTCATGCTTGTGAAGTGGGTAATTGAGGTATAGAATCCTTACATTAGTTCTAAATATGTTTATCATCAATTTAGAAAGACATGCAAGTAAAATCGGTCGAAGAATCGTCGAAAAACTCACGTTCTGCTACAACCCGCAGGTTCCGAGTTAATCCAAGCAATTTTTAACAGAGACCCCCACTCGGAGGTTCCGGTACCCGAAAATTCCAGGTTCAACCCGGACCCTCCGGATTTTACTATTTATCAAACCTTTTTCTTTTTTCTTTTTTCTTTTTTACTTTGCCGATAGCTTGTAAATTTCAAAGTTAATTCATACAAATTCCAAAAATCATGAGACCAGTTGTGTAAGCTTCTTATGAGTATGAACTACATGTTAAATATGTTATAAATCCAGAAATACTTTTTGATAATTAATTAATTATTTAAATGTGGTTTTCCTTAATTAAATCATAGTTAATTAATGTGATTTTCTAATATTATGAAACCACTTGAAAAATTCATGTTATGATCAGTGCTATCTAGGAAAAATATACTTTGGTACGAAAGTACTGTTTAAATTGTGAAGTGCATTTAATCTTGAAAACTAGCATAATTACGGTCCTTTTTGAACAGACCTTAAATAAATCTTTTATACCATGAGCTTTCATACTTCAATTTATATGATTCTTATTTCCTTATATTCTTTACTCAGTACCTCATATCTCATTCAATTTTTAGGTCATTTGGTGCATGTATCATAGCATTTCGTCACGTTAATTATGATACACCATTCTTTCTTTTAGCGATCGATGAACCAGAGAGTGACGAAGATATTATTGAGGTGGAACCTGATTGTGATATTGTGTGTGAAACACTTGAGCAAGGCAAACATCTAAGCATGTTGCACCTATTACTTTGGATCATATGTTGTTTTTAATTTGATAAAGTATGCTATATATATGTCATATATGATAGTTAGTCGAGGTCTGGTTTTGGGAGTAGATCGTAATTATTGCATTACCCTTTTTTTGGTATTGTTATCTATTGATCCATTGTAACCCTGGGTATAACACTTAATGGTCTAACTTAAAATGAATACGTCATGCTTAGCAAAGCTTAGGTCATCGGTAAAAATTCGAGCGGTGGTCCTACCATCATTCGTGAGCTTAGAGCTTACTCTTATTTCACAAATAAAATCATGATGATGGAATGTGTAAGTCAGTGAGGATGAGACGAGATGGCTCAACAAGGGAGTCTCGGATGCTATAGGCTCACTTGAATCGATTAAGCACCGTCCGTTGTTGTAGTTAGCTTTAGCACTTTTGTACTTACCACATGTCGATATATTGGTAGATAAGCCGAATACCTTTTGTAGATGTGAACTTTTGGCTTGTAGGCCTATGGTGTCGTGGGCATAATAGGCTTGTAGAGATAACGTTGTAAATGTATTATGGGCGTAATAGTCTTGTAGAGGTATCTAGTTTGCTCGAGAAGTAGTTCTAGTTACCTCTACACCTTTAGACGTAACTAGGGTGCTCTGGGAGTAGCCCTAGTAGACCTCCACACCTATAGGTGCATGTTCAAACAACTAGGCTCAATTGAAAAGGGTTGACATGGGTACCCCCTTGTATGCACTTTAGCGGGTGACAAAAGCCGAATGGTCCTCGTGTCGTATGGGTAAATATGTACCTCTGCAGTGCGTAAGATCAATTTGAATTACCGCGCTCTCCATTATGAGCATGCTTCTCTCCATTTACATCAATCATAGAGTTCCGTTATTATAATGTTGTTATGGAATGTTGGGACATATCTGGTGATCTTGATGAAGAGTTTATATGGTGCAAGTTACAATTTTGTTACACTTGAGTCCAAATCACTTTTACATATGAAGTTACTTAACTTTGTGGCTGAGTTCTTGCTAATTACCCATATGCATTCTCCATGGAGTCGGACTATTTATAAGTGCTCATTATAGATTAAGTCTTGCGAGTACATTTGTATTCACGTGCTTTGTTTGCTTTTCAAGTGAGGAAGAACTAGTATTTGGCTATTTTATGCCTGCCGATGTTGGCGACAGGTAGGAGTAGTGTCATTCTACTCGTGTGTTGTTATTTTTGGATGACGCCTTAAGGAAAATGACGCTACCCATCTTTTATCGTTATGTAACTTATTCAGCTGCGTAGCTATTGTAGCAAATGTTCGGGTTATGTATTTTGATGTAAAGTTCAATCTACTTAAAGACTTGTAACTCAATTTAATTACTCGCTCTTTATCATGTCTTGTGATGATGTGCTTGTTGTAAAGGCATGTGTTTCGATCCTGGAAGTAAACACATACCAGGACTACCGGAATGGTATTCGGTTAATCATTATGTGCGTGATTATGAAAAATGTTCGTCCTAATAATTAATTTGAATACTATTTGAACAGTTTCTCACAGCGTGGCATCAGCTTGGTTTCATAAAGTAGCCAAAAAAATACTTAGGATGGGATAATAAAATATGTCAACCTCACTAAGACAACCCACTGAAGTTTATCTTTAGTTCCTAAGTGTTTGCTCTATTTTATTTCTCATTTTATCTTAGAGCTTTTCGTACCTCAGCTTGTTGATAATCTGCTTAAACATGAACTTTAACTCATCTCTTACTTAATGGGTTAAGGATGTCCACTCTTACGATGGTGATGGTTACTCGTGCCAAGGGTGTGGCAGGTTTTCCCGCACTCCTCCGTGAGATGATTTGGCGCGCGAACTTTACCTATACACCGGAGTATGTGGTGTATGCTCTAGAAGTCAGGCCAGATTTAGTGGAGTACTTGGCGACCATAGACATTCGGGCAAGAATTATTGAAGGTGGGGCGAACTTCAGAAGGAATGGCTTTTCAAGCTGTGGCGTACAAGGAAATGGCTGCCCTTCGGGATGAGTTGCCAGTTTTGCATGGATGGTCGTTCATCTAGTTTCCAATTCGGGGCAACAACGTCAACTACTTTGAATAGGTCCTGGATGCGGCCCCTCTGAATGAGCACCACATGGTAGAGTTGGTTCGCTCCTTGGACCAATCCTACCGTTGCGTGGTGGCCGAGTTTTGGGAGACGCGAAGGTGCTACAGTCGGCTGCAACACACGATGGAACCACAACACGCTACAATCTTGCAGTCTATCTCCACTACACTTCTAGGATCTGCTTCTTCCAAGGCCGTTTTGAATCACCATATCATCTTGAAGCTTTGCTCCCAAGTCCCACGGAGTTCATCTTTTGCCTTCTTCAAACCAGCCCATACCTTGTTGTATGACAAGTTAATGATGAATTGATTTTGAAGTGTTTCATGCAAATCCTTTGCCTTAAGTCTAGGGGTCCTTATGAGCATATCCTTCGCCCTGTCACACATCCAAGCCATAGAAGCCTCCTTGCCCTACAGTCTACTTGTGGTAGCACAGGTGTGGGCAGGACTTATGTTCACAACCCGCAATAGCAACAATATAGCATGTTAGTAAGAGGAACCAAATAATTCAGTACGCATATAAAATTGGTAATACCATAAACATGATGTCACTAAGAACCCTTTTTGCATAAACAACCCACTTGCAATTAGGGTCTACACACTTTGCCCTATACCGATCTTTGTTACTATGTGTGATGTTAGTCTCGAACTCCTTCTTGATAGCATGTTGTCTAATAACCAGAACAGATGCATTTTTGTCAACAAATATGTGTCCTACACAAATGATAGGATCATCTCAATCATAAGATGTATGGGGAACAAATGTCGTATCAAGGACAACAAGCTCATCTCCAGGGACAATGTTAGGATCATAATCTCAAAGGCTCTGCTGATTCATGTCTAGCTCTTCCTGTTTTCCCTCATTCCCATTAAAGATTTGTTCATCTAGAAATGTCTCACCTTTTTCGACCTTTTTTAAATACCTCCACTCTTCATTAGCTCCGGTTGGCTCATCTCCATTAGGATCAACACCTACCTCCATGTAATGCTCCTTCCCTTCCTCTTCTATTCTAGGTGGGCCAACAGCTGACACTCCAAATTTTGGTTTATCTGCCAACTCATCCTCACCATTGCCATTGAACAAGTTAGCAAATGCATTTTCGTAATCATACACATCTTTGCTCTCATCTACTACTTGACTCATCCACACCATTGCCATTGAACAAGTTAGATCTATCAACTATCATGTCAAACTTCACAATTCTGTTAGCCCGTAGTAGCCCAAGCAACTCGACATCACTAGTTAGCTTCATAGTCTGCCCATTTCTATCATACCAAAAGCTAGCTTCCTGATAGCTTCCTCATTCATAATAGGCTGGCATGTCTCGTTCCATCTCAAGAATTGAGTACTCCTTTAAGTCAACCTCTAGCGCAAGCATCAAACCCCCTCTTGTACTCTTTCTTGCCATCAATTATAGTCATATTCGATGTGACTTTAATCTTAATCTTATGCGACATATTCTGATACACCCTGAAAATTTCAGGGGCATACAGTTAGCCATTGCCACCTTCTCCAACAAAGTGGCAAATGAAATGATTCTAGAATACCAGCCATGCACAACACTCAAACAAAAAGGTGAAAATAAAACAACAGTACAAATCTTACTCTGCTAGGAGGAGGGGCGGTATCGGCAGGAGGGGGCGTCGGGAGGAGGGGCGCCGAGAGAAGGGGTGGCGGCAACAAGGGGGGTTGGGAGGGGCTGCCTATGTGACGTTAGGGCCTGACAGCGGCGGGAGAGGCAATCGGTAGGAAGATAGACCTGTGTGGTTGTGTTGCATTAGATAGAGGAGAGGAGGGTAGGATTGTTTTTTCGCGTGCCCATATGAGTCAACAAAGGTCAAATATAACATAAAACTGGTGAGAAGGGACGAAAATGCTACAGACAGGAACGAAGAAAAAAAATACTATGCTATTAAAGTGAACCGCGAACTTTCGGTGCTATAAATCCAAAATCATGAACTTTCGTGCTATAGAACCAATTTTCCTATTATTTTAACCCCTTTTATTCTAATATTTTAATATTAACCCTTACCAATTTAACTCATTTTATCCTAGTATTTTAATATTAACCTACCAAGCTATATTTTTATTAATTAATCCTTTTAATTGTGCCGTCATCTGATATGACAAATGACTACTATTATACCATCTATTCAAAAAGTTCCAGCCTTGGGTGGCATGACGGAGTTGTCTTTTCATGTTACCTAGGAAACATGCCACGTTGCGTTTTTTTCTTTGACGTGACAACTTTGTCTTATTGCAATACCAGCGTGATCAAAAGGGTTTGTCGAAATATAGTTTGACAAGGGTTAGTACTAAAATATTAGAATAAAAAAATCCCAGCGGTACACCCAAATCCATCAATTTGTGAGTCTGGTCTGAAAATGAGTGAGTGCAAAATGTCGATTTCAAAAGCAACGATGACGAACAACTGAAATATACGAGAACATGGATGGTCCACAAAGTAGATCACTAGATCAGCAAGCCAACTGAGGTTTTATAGGAACAAATAGGCAACTCAGTAACAAAAAAAAAAAAGGTTCAACTATGAAAGAATGGAGCTATCACACTGTCATCTGACGAATAATGTACTGAAAGATTTGGCAATTAGAATGACTTGATAAGAGTATAAAACATGCAGGAAAAACCTGAAGATAAATAGGATCGGAAGAGTGACTAAAACAAACGGTAGACCACAAAAGGACTGACTCTGGTTTGACCTCAAATCCTCCAGAACCAAACAACTCTGAGATTCCCTGACGTCTGGTGTATCATGAACGCAGAACACTTCTCTGGGATGCCAAATCATGTTCAGGAATGAGGTAAGCTTCCTCTGCTACAGACAGATGTCACAGATGAGCACATCGCTGGGTCTGAAGTAGCCGATCACGTTTTTGGCGACCACTGCTGACGATGTACTAGGCTTCCTCATACCCACAATTTCTAGTCAAGAAGGGTTTTCTTTTGGAGGACATCAAAGTTTTAAGCACAACTGTCATGACAGGTCCAACATTAGACTGACATAATGGGGGTGTCAGTCCTAACTTCAGAAGAACACCGGTGCTTTTTCCAGCCCAGGATCATTTTAGTCAACCACTTAGCTTCCAACACTTGAACCCAAATTGCACTTGTTCAGCTTTCAAATTCCAGTCCCCATCCTCACTAGAAGAGTTGTGCTTCACAGAGCTCACAGTCACAGCCCCACCAGATGCCAAACACCTGTGCAGTTTTATCATCACTCAATAGGATAGAAGCAAAGCACATACAAATTGTAGCAGCACAAACGCAGATGCATGTACTAAATTAGCAACTACATTAGTCAAACCATATCCAAAAGCATCGCCATTCACCATATAACGAAAGCATAACAGAAATAGTCAAACTGCTACTGCAAATCAGTACTACCATATACTAACTACATCATGAACAGGGGAGGGACAAATATTTAACTTCTTGCTACATTATCGAAGTGATAATTCCTTGCTAACAATAATAAATAGGCTCTTCTGAGTATATGACAGTGAGCTCAAAGACAAATTTGTCGCTCTACCTGAGGTAGGATGACAAAAAAGAATCAAATGCCTCGAGGAGTAAGGAACACCAGGAATCCCTACCCTCACCATCAGATCACCAAATTAAGCAGCTGCAACCATCGATTGTTTCCTACAAGCCGTCTCCGTGGTTGCCATGATCCCTCCTGGCCTTCTTCGCCGGCGCACCGCAAGAGGCGGCGATGGTGTCACGGAGCTGGCGCTGAGCGTCCTGGAGCATCTTGGCGTGGCGAGCCTCCGTCTCCTTCCACCCCTGCTCGATCTCCCACTGCACCTCCCTACGCCGCCGATCCAGCCGCATGAACCCCTTGCCGAAATCCTTCAGCACCGCCGAGAGCTGCGCGTTGGCTCCACCAGAGGGGCGGCGAGCTATCTCCACCTCCTCTTCCTTCACCTTGTCCGCCGCAGCCGCAGCGGCGGCCTTGGCCTGGAACGCCTCGTAGGCGACTCTCTTCCGCGGAGGCGCGGTGGACGGCGTGACAGAAGGCGGCGGCTGCTGCAGCTGCAGCTGCGGGTGGCGAGGGGCGAAGCCGCTGCCGAATTCCCGGAGGATGCCGCTGATGCTTCTGGTATTGTTGCTGCGAGAGCTGAGCTCCTCCTCTTCCTCCTCGTCGTGTTCCGCTTCGTCCTCCTCCTCCTCGTCGGAGGCTGCGGAGGAGAGCGGGGAGCCGGCGGTGGGTGGGTAGGCGGAGGAAACGGGAAGGGGCCCGCGCTCGAGGCGTTCCATGCGGCGGAAGTAAGGCCAGAGCGAGGTGACGGGGCGGGTGCCCTCGGTGCGGTAGCGCTTGCGGAGCTTCTCGAGCTTGTGGCGGCACTGGGTACCCGTCTTGCACTGGGAGGCGGCCCCGGGCGCGGCGCAGCGAGCTGCGACCTCTGCCGCCACCTCCTCCCATTGGTGCGCCTTGAGCTGGCCGCGCCGCAGCGCCGTCCAGCGCTCCTCGTAGGCATCGATAAGGTGCATGGTTTCCACGTACGACCACGGCTGAGCCGGCGCGCTCTTCTTCAGCGCCGGCCGCAGCGGCGGCTCGTCGGCCTCCTGCGCCCCCGCGGCCACCATCTGCAGTCACGGAAGTTCAGATCTAGATCTGGGGCGGGCAGCAACTAGGGTTAAGGATTAGTTGGGTGTAACAGATGGAGGCGGCGGCGGCGGCGGTGGAAGATAAGGTGAGGAGGCGAGGCGGGGCGGGGTATGGGTGGTGGGCGGTTCAGTTTTCTGGGTGGGGGTTGGGCCATCGGCCGCGGCGGGTGAGGTGGCGGTGGTGGTGCCGTGATGGCGGTGCGGGTCACGTGGACGCGAGCCACCGCGCGCTAGCCCTAGAGGCGGCCGCGGCCGCGTGGTCCCTTGCGCCGCTGTGTCGCGCACTCGCGCCAGCGCCGCGGCGTCCGCTCTGTTGCGTTGCGGTCACGGCTCGATGACCGGTGGAGCCGGGTCGGGGCAGGGTCCGGTCGTCAGGAACGGGGGCCCGGCACGGGGAATGGGGAAGGGGAGGGGTGGCTCGCTGGTGATTCCAGGACCAGGAGGAAGTCGTCCGCGGCACGCAACTTGCAATCTGGCTGCTCAGAGGTAAAACTCGGCGAAGATGCACATTTGATCTTGGCTATACCACTCATGGAGAACCAAGAAGACTTCCCTGCATGGTTTCCAGACAAGAAAGGAATATTTTCTGTCACAAGTCTGCATACAAGCTAGGGATACAATGTCGAGACCACAACAAAGGCAGAGATGTGTCAAGTTCAAGCGAAGACAGGAATGCAAACTTCTCTTATGGTGTCAAGTTCAAGTCTAATACCACGTCCGACGAATTTCTTTCATGACTCAGAATCTCTTCGCGAAAGAATTTTCGTTTCCTTTAGCGTTTAAACAGTTTTTCTTTACAGTTCTCTTCACGAAATGATTTTTAAGGTCATTTCCTCCGTAACGGGATTATCTTCTTTTCCTTTTACGAATCCTTTCGAAAAGAAGTTGTTGAAGATGAGAAAAAATAAAAGGAATGAGAACATGAAAGAGAATAAGAAGTGAAATGAAATGAAGGAAAAATGGTTGGGATGGTCTTAGCACCGGATTTGAAGTATGCAAAAGCACCCAATAAATTCAAGATGTTTCTATAGTGGCTGGCTCACCACAGTTTGCCTTGGAGGGCCTGTAAGCTTAACTGTTAGGTATTTGGTGCCATTTTGTCCTTTCTAATAGAATCATCCACATGGTGGCTCCCCCACCCCCACCCAAAATAAATGAGGCGTGGTGTCAATTTAAAAACAATATGCCCGACATGTGGACGGCTGGATGAAGATGGCGGCCATTCCTTTTTCAATGCAAAGCAGTGGAATGCTCCTGATGGGAGATTTGAGAGTACAGTTATCTGAATGTCGATCGCCAAAAGATGCTCTGATGGAGCTTTGGAAGGAGGAGGAGCAGACCCAAATCACAGTCCTAGTCTTGCCGTGGGTGTGGTGGCAATCTCGGAACAAAGCAAATGCCAGCGAGAGGATGGGTTCCACACTTCCACCGATGAAATATGCACCTCAGTCACCTATCAATGCAACGAGTTTCAAAAGTTGACCATCAAGAATAAAGCTGCAGCACAGCGTGTGATGCAGAGCTGGAGCAAACATGACGAGCCTTTCTTCGAGATCGACTGCGATTGAGCCTTCAACCCTGCAGCTACGTGCATGGGAGGGTGGGGTTTTGTTGTCAAAGATGCAGACTCCTAGATTCTATTGGTGAGCGTCGAGAAATCGTCAGAGCTTTATTTGTCATTCCATGCAGAGTTGGGCGCTTGTTATCATGTGTTGCAAACTGCGACTAACCTCAGCTATATTACATCATGCATCTGCCTCCTGCAGTGTCTTCAACCAGGCTAGTGAGTGTGCATATATAGCGTTTCTGATTAACTGGTGATAGAAATTGAGAACAAAATATCATCGAATATGATGTAGGAATAGGGTTTCATGAGTCGCCCTAATGCTCTTGGCAAAGGGGCCGCCAATGTTGATACCATGACGAGACCTCCATAATGGGTTATCGTCTCGTAGGAGGGGAAGACATGTTATTTTTTAAAGATAGGTCCTGACTGATTAATTCATTCTAATGATAGAATACGACCCAACAACTCCACTAGCTTATTTTAGCCTTTTTAGGACACAAGACCATAGTTGTTAAGGTGTCTCTTAGGCGTCATCAAATAGTCAATTTGACATCGTGGCACTTGTCGGTGGTCACCATAGCCTTCGCCTTGACTAATTTCACCGTGGTGTCCGCCTTGGCAAACATGGTGTCACCCAGTCGTTGCCTTATCGCCCAGCGATGCCATAACGCACAAGGTGGGTGTCGCGAAGTTGACGAAGCGCATGTGCGGGAAAGGATCAGAGAGAGAGAGAGAGAGAGAGAGAGAGAGAGAGACCTAATCTCCACTGCCGATATCGCCTCCCCCTCCCCACTGCTTCCTCTGCTCTAGCATCGCCGTCGTCGCCATTACCGTCTCCCACCGCCTCATATGCTCCGAAACCGCTAGTCTACTGCCGTCGCCTCCCTCTTCACACCACCTCCTTTGCTCCAGCATGCCACCGTCACCGCCCCTACCTCCTTTGCTGCTCCAGCACAGCCACCATCGTCGCCTCCCCATCACCTCCTTTGCTCCAGCCATTAGCAGGCTAGCACCGTTGTCACCTCCTCTTCCCCACCCCTCTGCTCCAGCACGCCACCATTGACGCCTCCCCATCACTTCTTGCCCTCTTGTGCTCTAGGCTCAGTGATGCATGATAGTAATGCAGCAGTAGGAGCAACAAGTGTCGTGAATGTCATATATAGAAGGGGGCAGACTATGCGGTATGATCCAAAGAAGGATCCTGCATGGAAGGCAAAGTCTAAATACCCAGGATGGAAGTATGCATTTTGGCTAGAGATTGGTAATAGAGATTTGGTTCAATGTTCATTGTGTGACAGAAAATTATCAAGAGGAATCAAGAGACTGAAGCAACATCTCACGGATGGATGTGGAGATGTGCAAAAATAATGTGTCAATACTACATCAACAATCATAAAAGAAATACAAGATTATCTAAATAAGAACAGAAGAAACATACTCCCTCCATCCAATTTTCTTAGGCGTCTTTTGCTTGTGAGCATGTCTAGGAGTGTTAGGCGTATTTGGCTTCCCCATGCAAAGTTTTGAATTTCGGCCACTAATACCCATATTAACTCCAGTCGATGTATGTTTCTCGCTCCCTAGTATTCCATGTGCAATTCAATCGGGTGCATGAATGTATATAAAGCTAACAAGCATGCAGTGACTCCATCGAACCATCACTAAAATGAACCACAAACTCAGTGAGAACTCCATGAACAAGAGTGACAAAGAGGAAGAGCCCATCAACGACTGCGTGGTGGTCCTAGATTCCGTGGGCGAGGGTGAGGAGGAAGCATGCATCGGCGACAGCGTGGTCGTCCCGGACTCCTTGGGCAAGGGCAACGAAGATGAAGCGCCTGTGAGTGACGACGAGGTCATCCCTGACTCTATGAATGAGGGCAATGAAGAAGAAGTGCCCGTGAGCGACGGTGAGGTCGTCCCGGACTCCATGGATGAGGAAAATCAAGAAGAAGCATCCATCGATGACGGCGAGGTCGTCCCAGACTCCATGGATGAAGGTGAAGAAGATGAAGCACCTGACTACAATGACAAGGTTGTTCCTGACTCAAACGAGGAAGAGGAAGAAGAGCACGTCGGCATGAACACTGACCAGGATGATCCAGTGAATTCTATTGATGAGGAATTCATAGAGCTCAGAGATGATTTACTGAAGACTTTAATCCCTTCTTATACTAAGATTATGAAGAGATGATTTACTGAAGACTTTAACCCCTTCTTATGCTAAGATTATGAAGAAATAAATCTTCCTAGTATGGCCTATGCTTGTAGTACTAGTCTGTATGCTTGTTTCTACTAGTTCGTGTTTCTACGACAAATTAAAAAGGAAACAACTAGAACAATAAAAAGCTAGTTCAAGTAGTTCATAGCTTCTCATACAATTTCAGGATCACATTTCAGTGTAACTGGAAGTTCACCATTCCTGTCTAGCACATGCTTGCTCATATGAGGAACATCATAGTTCTGGCTACCTTTGATTCGTATAATTTCTCTCATGCAAGCCTGTTGACTGAGAAACACATGGTTGGAACAATCTATCTCAAATTCATTGTATGCTTTCTCCACTGCAGCAACAAGTTCATCCACTGTCTTAGGAGACTCCTTGCATTGTAAGGACTGAATTCCAGCGAAAAAAAACCAAGGTCTAAGATGTTTAGATCAGGGGAGTTTGGGGATTGGCACATTAGACGAATGTCAAACCCATCTTGTGTAGCTACTTGACAAAACTCTTCATCAATAGGATCAATGTGAGTTCTTGCATTATCTTGTTGAATAAATATAGGGATTCCTGCATCCTCACTTGGCCATTTTTGTTTGATGGTAGGAAAAACTTTCTCAATGAAATACGACCTAGTAGTTTCCTTGTTTACTGATGTCATTGGCTTGATCATGGTAACTGCAGGTCTATTTACACTACTCCTGCGGGCTGCCTCCTTATATGTAAAAGGGAATATAATGAGTTTTCCAAAGAATGCCACTTCACCTTCACCATCATACCTTAGTCGAGCTATGAGAGCAAGGAACATAACCTTATCAATGAAATTCTTATTTTTTGTTGTCTTCATCGGTACGTCTTCACCTTGCGCCAAGTAATAGTTTTGAGATTTCCTCGTCATATAGAACCACTTCTCATATATGTAAACCATATTGTACATCTCACGGAATACCGGATCATGAGGTATGCTGCTATTGTCAAGCATTGAGAGGCAAAAGCGAAGACGGGCATTCTTGTTTTCTTCTGTCAGAGAGAATTTTATAGCATTTGGGTGCCGCACTATTTCCCCTTCCTTCACACATTTACACAAGGTGCTCCTTTTGACGGCCAAAGAGCAGCTAAATCATGAAGAGTTGTGCGATCGCGCAAAGGTATAGCAATGATATCTTCAGGTGCAATATGTACTCGTTTACAACCACAGTATCCTACCCTCTTACTAGAAACAGCATGAACTCCACCCCCATGCTTCCCTGTTGTCCAAACATGCTGAACAACCCTCAATGGAACTCCCATATCTTGTGCTACAGATTACATCACTTCATGTTTCAATACACCAGGTGAAGTTCTCTCCAAAAGCATGGACTAGATGTCTCTACATGCATCATCACTTAAGTAGTTCCTCCGCTGAACAACCGATTGTGCACTTTGAGGAACCATCCAAATTGTATTCTAATTAATCATTAGGATGATTATTTACACAATCACGATCACAATGATTAACAAGAATTCAATCCTGATAGTATGAAAAGTGAGAAAAGACAGTGGCTCGACCAAGAAAGTTGAAGAAGTGGAAGGAGAGGACCGAGGATAGAAAGGACGAGACTCATCAAAAGTAACATCCTGAGAAATATGCATCGAGCGAGCAACAGGATCCCAACACCTATAACCCTTATGCTCAGCACTGTAACCAAGAAAGACACACTCAATAGATTGAGCGGTCAGTTTAGTATGTTCACAGGGGGTGAGAAGAACATAACAAACATAGTAAAAAAACGAAGAGAGGAGTAGTCAGAAAGATGTCCACATAGACGCTAAAGAAGAATCACATTTGAGAGCAGAGGAGGGTTGGATATTGACCAAATATGTGGCAGTGGAGACCGCCTCAGCCCAAAAATGAGGTGGAACAGAAGTGGCAATCATTATCTCACAAGCTATCTCAAGAAGATGACGATGCTTGCGCTTAGCAACAACATTCTGAGTATGAGTGTTAGGACAGGAGAACTGAGACAATGTACTCTGTTCAACAAGAAAGGAACGATGATGCCCAGAAAGAAATTCACTAGCAGAGTTAGCATGAAAAATATGACCAGGAGTGTAAAACTGGGTGCAAATCATAGTAGCAAAACGTTTATATATAGATAACACTTTGCTACGAGAAGACATAAAATAAATCCAAGTATGGTGAGATAAATCATCTATAAAGATAATATAGTATATATGACTCCCTTTTGAAATGAAGGAAGCCAAATCCCATACATCTGAGTGAACAATATCAAAAGGATGTTGAGATACTAACTCACTATGAGGATAAGGAAGTTGAATTTATTTACCAGGCTTATAATCCTGACAATCTAAGGAAACATCTCCTAAGATAAACCCTAAAAGACCACGACGAACTAATGAAGACAGACATGACCCACAAACATGACCTAGATGATGATGCCACTGCTGGAAGGAGCCAATACTCGAGGAAGCAGAAAGACCGACGACAACAACGGAAGGAAGATGAAGCCAGTCAAGCTCCCATAGATGCTGAGAATCATAGCGTCGGGTGCCAGTACCAACCAGAGCACCCATGCGATAGTCTTGAACACATCAAGATTCAGAATCTAGAATAACACGGCAACCATGGTCTGTAAGCTGACCAGCTAACATAAGCTTCATGGTGAGTTAGGGAATATGAGCAACAAAAGGGACGCTAAAAGAAGAAGTGCTAAGAGTGCTCCGATTAGCAACAGAAAGAGAAATATCATCAGTGGTAATGACATGAATAGGAGAAGCAAGAGGATAAAGCGAAGACAGACTAGAAGAATCATAAGTCATATGAAAAGATGCTCCTGAGTCAGGAGTCCAAGGTGAAGTACTTGACTGTGTAGAAGTTGGTCTCTCAGTGACAGAAGAGAGTAGCAAAACCAACAGAATCTATCGGTGCAGAGCTAGAGGTAACAACTAGGCGACAAAGCAGCATCACAATCTCCTATTGGGTGTCAGTGAGGTAGTCGAGGAGGTAACCGAGGTAGAAGCACAAAAGGAACGTTGAAGATGCTTCTTCTTCCAATAGCAGTTCGTCTCGACATGGCCCTCCTTGCTTTAGTAGGTGCAGCGAGGGTGACCACAACCACCTGAAGAAGGCGCATGTGGTGAAGGAATCGCACGGGGAGCAAATGATGGTGTCGTAGAAGACATAAGCGTAGTAGATCAACAACAGCCAATACTGAAGAAAGTGGCAGCAATCTAGAACCACGCAGACGAGTCTCCTCTAAGCGGAGCTCCATAAGAGCCTCCACAAGCATGACACGAGGATGTCGAGCAAGTAGCTAGGCCCGACACTGCTCAAACTCCTGACGAATACAAGTCATGAACTCGTAGAAGCGTCAAAAGTCATGTTCTGCACGTAGATCCTAGCAGCACTGACATGAGTGACAACCAGCAACAGAAAGAGAGTCCTACTAATGCCACATATCCGACATCTGAGCATAGAATGCATCAATAGTGGCATCACCCTGCTAAAGAGACTACTCCCGATGAACAACAGACAAATAGAGAGTATCCCTTGATGACTCATAGGTCTGACAAAGATGAGTCCACATCTAAAAGGCTGTAGAGAACTCAATAATCTCAGAAGAAAATATTTGTTCAACACTAGCAATCAAAATAGACGTCACACGAGCATCATCCATCCACTAAGCACAATCAGACAACCAATCACAGTACAAATCTAAAGCTTCTTGGTATGCGAAGATGGCCTTCTCATAATCAGCTGTGGCAATGTCAATAGTTGCCTTGTCTCCTGTGTCAACAGTTGGCTGCACGGGCTCCGTCGGAAGCTCTAGGGAAGGCGAACAAGGAACGTCGCCACAGAGAACACCCCAAAGACGAAGGCTATGCATGTGAACGCGTGTATGTTGCACAAAGTCCTGGTAGTTGGCACCATCAAAGATCACCGAGCACCAATGAATTAAAACAGTGCTCGATGACATCCTGAAGAGGTGACGAACGATGGCGAGAGCGTAAAGGAGAGCAGTGTTCGATGGAAAGAGTGCAAAGATAGCGGCGAGCTGCTGCAAATTTTTTTTTGCTACCTCTATGCTCCCTGTTCGGATAAGAACATAGACAACTCTAACCCGAACCCGATGAAGGCCAACGTGTGTTGATCAAGATCCAGCCAGCCGATGCTCGATGGTGAGCGGCGCTAGGTAGTCCAGCCTGGTGATGCCAGGTCAGACGGCTGCCAAGCGGGCAAATCCAAGTGGAAGCTAGGTCGGACGGCTCAAATCGGGTCGGACGCGCGCACAGGCAGGGCGAAGCCGAGCTGGGGGACCTGGTGCGGATCCGACGGTGACGAGGTGAGCCTGCGCAGAACCGGCCATGATGAGGCGAGTCGGCGTAGATCTGACGACAAGTAGAGCCGGCACATATCCAACGGCGAGGACCGGCAAGGCACGACGGGTGGGAGAAGGAATCAGTGCACGAAAAGCAGGGAACCACGTGCACCAACGACGTGAGATGGGAGAGGAACGACGGGAAGCCGACGGGAGACGACAGATTGCTAGATGAGGATGAGTTGCTACATCAAAAAAATCTAGCTCAGATACCATATTAGGAATAACAATATGTATTCCTTAGAGGTCCTGAATCAATATATATGCATATATATATATGTGACAATATGCAAAAATATTCCTCATAGACTGGGAATATTATATATATATATATATATATATATATATATATATATATATATATATATATATATATATATATATAAAACAGGAATTACCATTCAAGGGGGTCAGTTTATGAAAAACTGCAATAAAAACGCTCTTCTGTTTTGGTCAGGAGGAACAATTCTCATGCTCCGATGCAGTGGAAAATTTGAATACATAGTGCCAGCGGAATCAACAGAAACTCCATCTCCATATCAGGATTAACTTTGCTTATTTCTTCAATGCCGTAATTTTCTCGAGAGGCCGCCATTATTATTTACATTGACTTCAACATTGTCAAATGCAGCATTGCTTTCCTGGGTGCTTTTACTTGAAGGGGACCTGCTGTGAGGAACATCTTCATGAACCTGAAACCAAGATCCTCTATCTTGTACCTGCATGGGGCAGAAAAGGAACCATTCGGGAAACTAGAATCGAACAATAAGATTTTTGCAACCTTGATTATCTATGTGCAGTGTTTCCCAGTAGAGAATAGCTGTTCAGGAAAAACAAAAACCTAAAATGAAGAATATAAAAATATCATGGTTTTGCAAAAAGAAACAATTAATAATAAAATGAGAAACTTCCCTGTAAAATTATCACTAAACTAAAAACCATCCTATTACCAAGTGAAAGAAAAAAAAATTATCCGGTAAGTTGCCTTTGAATCAGGCAAGAGTTTTGGAATTTCAGAATCCTGAACCCAGACACACATACGCACCAGGAAAAAAGAACACAATTTAGAAGAGCATTCATCCTGGACAGGACACATAGAAAACAGAATGTAATCTAGAGAGATGATGCATGGTTAGAGATATGGACACTAAGCTTCCAAGTGCTAAGCCCCGGACGATAGACCAATTCGGGTAGCTCGTTAGAAACATCAAGAAGTTCAACAGAGTTTCCACTTCTCCGAAGGAGCTATATGATTATGAGATATATGACCAACTTGCAAAGTAAATTTATGAAGAACATAAATTGGGCACGGAACATAGAAACAGAATAGCGAAGAAGGCTCTGTACACAACAAGTATTGAATTACATAAAAGAAATACGAAACTGGTAGCTGCTGAACAGCCAACTGGATCTTCTGAGTTTTGAGGAGGCAGTTTAGATGGGGGATCGTGTTTAGCTTAAGCATCATATATCCACTTGTCTGAGTTTGCAAGGCATATAAATTTAGTTTACCCACACATCATTTTAGGATCATATAAGCTACCTTGCCTTATCTATTATATTATAATCCCAATAAGGAACCTAAGAGGATAAGGCTAAAGTGCTAAACTAGTCCAGAAGGCCTTCAAGCGCAGAGATTTAGCTCATTTCCAGGCTAGAAATTGTAATTTGTAAGTGATAACAGCTTCACATTCCATAATTCAACAGTAGAAGCTACATTGTGTTAAGTTCGGGGGGAAACATTTGTAGCTACAGTAAGTGCCTCGGCCACAGCAGCCCCTCCCCCATTTTAAGTAACTACTACCTGATACAACAAAATAACAAATTTGATATGCCAGATTATTAATCATAAAAATTTCAACTAATACAGTTTTGCCACAAAACAGATCCAAATCATGCACTAACTTGGTTTTTGTAATTTGGATGGTTTATATGATAAATTGATAACAGTTACAGAGGAACTCTGCAGAACTTCCTAAGCAGGCTCACTGAACAGTTTATTATTACTATGTAGGCTCATTGAACAATTCATGATATACTACAATTAACACTACCTGATTCACAAGTACTAGCTCGATTTGAAAGAAGAAACCAACAGCAACACCAACAAACAAAAACAACAAATGCTTACCACGCATAGCAATATCTACTTGCAGATGATGAAGTTCATTCCCCATTCCTGAGTTCCTACACAGCAAAAACAGATCATGACCCTGAGAAAAAATAGAAGGAAGCATAAAAGCAGCACAAGGATAAATATTCAGTGCTTACCACTTTCTCCACATGTCATGACCCTTGTGAATAGTCCCATCACCACTGCAGGGAACATCACAAAGTACATTGCCGAATTCTAACCTTTGTGGATTGCTGGTATCCTTATAAGCTTCTGAATAATGCTTTGCACGCGGACAACTAGGGAAGTTTTGTGCTTCATGGTTTGTTACTGTTAGGTTGGCGGTGCACATTCTCTTTGTATTATGGATAAGGGTGTTGCATCTTTGCACATTGACATCATTAGCTATCACCTAATCACAGTTTCACCAGAGGAAGGGGACATATATAACTAATGCGGACAACCAGGGTAGATTGGCAGTGCACATATATGAATATCAGAGGGTCTTATAACATCAATAGTCGTGGCTTGCATGTAGCAAAACCAGATACTACCAAATATTGTAATTGAGCTTTCGTTTCCAGTGTCCACAAATTAGATGGAGTTTCAAGAACAATAGTTTTATTACTTTATGTAACAGATGGAGAGATGTACCAATGCTCCTGAAAGTAGTCCTGGTTCTTTTGATTGGTGAATCATCTCAAGTAACTGGAAAGTTTTAGAGCCTGGAGGAGCACACACTACACAAGTACCGGAAAAAAGTGAGGCTATATTATAAGAGTATTTTATCATCCAATCAAATCCAAGAGTTCTAACACCCATTAGCAATTGAAACTGACAGTCGGCTTGTATGAGAGGCATGTGACATTTAAGATAATGAACAAGAATTAAGATACGAACAAACTATCAAGGATATGGTGATCAGGTTGTACATTCAGAAACAATGGTGGTACCTGCATAAATAACTTTATGTATTGAAAGAAGGCTTAATCTAGGATAGATAAGAGAAATTGAACTACAAGATAGCTGAGGTAAATATAGTTCATAAGCAAATTGGTACGAGATGCTCACCATGCTTACAGCCTCTTGCTAGTTATATTACCAACCTCACTCCCGTGCTTTAAAAACTCATGAAAACTGGAATGCAAAAATAATGAATCATTAAAGTAACATCAGGGTAGGAAATAGCGACAGTGATTAATGGTTAAGGATACTAATAATTGGATGATGAAATAATATTATCGAAAAGAGAAAAAGAAATAATCTAGGTCGGGATGGAACATTAGCATTACTAATTAAAGTGATGCAACTCAGCCCTTCCCTAACTTCCACAATTCAGTAAGCAACCTTTCTTATTACATGAGAAGGGTAGCTAATGCGCTGCCTAGTCTGAAAATTTGCATTTACAGAATCACTTTCCAGTATCATTCTCAAAACTGCTAGAATGCCATCATCAAAATCCAACGCTGACGCAGTATGAAATGGGAGATTGGAAGGCCAAAATGAAAGATTTGGCATGCTCTGTTACATATGAATGGTATGTTTTGAAGCATATTCCACCTCCCTCAAATAACATAAACTTTTAGGTAAATTGGTAAGTGCAGGAAACACAATAGTGTATGAGGCTATGAGCCGGCCAAAGGTCCAAAGTTCAATACTAGGTTAACACTATTTTTATAAAAGATATATTTGCAGACTTCACTTCAAGTCCACGTCATAGATCTGAGTGAGCCTAGACATGAAAGGGTCATGTTGAAGCACCAATAACTAAAGCTTTTAGTGAACTGGTTGATATATGAAACAAAATAGTATGAAGTACAAACATTTCAACGAAAGAGCATTGAGTTTCAAGAGACTTGGTATGTAAGTATTGCAGACATACACCATATTTTTTATATCATTTACTGGATTTGTCACACAATTGTGTTTATGGCTATATCTCTAGAGAAAATGTAGCAAAGTTTAAGGAAGATTCTACTATTTGCTGCTGAATAACTTGCTATGTTCCTTATATGCTATTGTTGTATCAGTGATATGTGGATCCAGGTCCCATATGTCATCTTCCTATTGGATGTCATATCGTAGATTAGGCAGTTATTCAATGACGTATCGTAGATTTATCGAAATAGTAGATAGGTTTAGTGCATGCAAAACTCTTATTGCCACCTGTATACAGATGATCAGGCAAAATTTTATGCCACTGGTAAGAATCGTTAAAATGAACATCACGCTGTAATTTATTACCTCTCGAGTGCCTAATTTTTCCTCAGTTCCTTCCGAGAGAAGTTCAAATGCCATGCAAGATTGCCTGGATGCCAAGGCAAGGGCATGACAGCATCTTCTCCGTACTCATTACTAACCTTTGCAAATAATTTTTCATCGTACATTAGAAAATATCAAGGAGAAAGATAAGTAAAATGTATACATGACGAAAAAAAGGCAACCTCACTCTCCAAAGATCTCCTGAGGTTGTTTTCTAACTTTGAGCAAATATCTTTAAAAAATCTGGCAGCTGAAAAGGAAAGTAAAACTTCAGCTCACCGATCCGGATCCTCTGCAGTGAAGGAGTCACTGCAAAGGATCTGCTATGATGAGAAATCTCAGCCGTCCGATATACGGTGAATGCTTCGGATTGGCTAATACATTAAATATGCTACAGTACAAAAAGGTGGTGGGTAGCGTCGACATATCCGTCGGTGGGGAGCCATCGGAAATGGAGAGGCTAGGTGGCGCAGGAGAGCATGCTCGTTGCGTCGGTCTACGTAGAAGAGAGAGAGATGACAATGACCGGAGGTTGAAGAAAACAAATCAATTGTAGGATGATCGTAGCGTGAACTGAAGCAAATGTTAATTTATAAAGCCGACTATGTTGGACCTTTCAAAACAAAACAAAAGGACGAAAGACATCTACAAATATAATAGAGTAGAACCATTTTATCGTAGAAATACAAGTTATATATATATAGTTTATTTGAATTAAAAAAAATAAACTAAAGATTCACTCCAGTTTAACTAAACTAAGAGAAAAACTAAATGAACTATCATTGGATATTCACGCACTCACCTGCATCTAGATCGTAGACCAACGATACAACCTGTTTGTAAATCCTGTGAACAAATTTGTCATTACCCGAGCACCTAAACCCTTCAAATTTTAACACCGAATCACGCCCAAAACGGCAGCCTAATTCACTTCAAATCGCACCAAATAAGAACGGATAGCTACGTGAAATTGAAACAAGCATCGCACCTTACAACCTCGAAGGCAGCGTTCTCGAGGGGCGGCGGCTGCCACGATGGGTTAGCTCGAGGAATGAGATCGTCTGATTTCACCGGAGCAGCGAACCGTTGATTCGAGATAAATGATTAGATTTTATGATACAATATTGTGAATAATAAAAATTACTACACTAACTACAGATTTGTTATAGCCTACTACTACAGTACCACTGCTATAGTATTCGGCGTCAGCTGCACTGATGATCCTCTCACAAAACACTGTTACCCTTCGACTTCAAAGAACCAGATCCGGCCTCGCGGCGGCGGCCGCAGGAGAAGGGAGTTGGGGACTGTGCCTCCATAGGCTCTCGAGCGCCTGCGTCAAGCTGCGGCGCTGCACACTGCTGCGCTTCCTTTCTTTGTCCCCGATGCATCGCCTCATCTGGCCGCCGGCGACGATGCGATGGTGGAGCGAGGTACGTAGTAATTGACTATCTGGTCTTAATTATTGTTTGACTTGAGGAATATAATAAGTTTTATCCATCTAGAGGCGTTTCATCATAATCATATGATTATCCTATTGATTTCTCAAACTAAACATTCCATGGGAGAAACGTCTTTTAAGGTTGAAGACCTTTTTTCTCCCTCGCATACAGCAAAGGAAAGAAAATAGAGGGGTGGAGAACAAGGCTTGGGTGGTTAATGGAAATAGTTTATTCTCTGTTTATTATAGATCAAACTTTAGATTTTGCTACTTAGGTGTTTTACTGAGATGAATTTTTTTCAGTAGTAGATGATCTGTCATCTACAGCAAGACACCCCTTCTCATCCTTGCACCCTCATTTTCGGTTTTCAATTGACCTTGTGTGAGTATATACGTGCATATGTCTATGAGTTATTATGGTGATTAAAAAAATAGAGAGAGGTGAGGGTAGAGGTGAGGAGTACAAATGATTACAATTGCAAAATAAGCCTACTAACTAGGACCGGTTGGTTGTTGTATAAAGAGAACGTAATACTCGAAGGATTAATGCAAAAGTACAAGGTTGAGGCTTAAAAGGTCATACCATTCTTCCATTCCATGAGCACATATCAAATTCAGCTAGTGCATGAACCAACTAAGTTCAGCTAGTGCATGAACCAACTAGATAGATTTGGCGTATAGTACAATTCAAGGGGAAAATTAAGTAGAACTACTACTTGACGAATAGGAAAACTAGTGAATGTAACTTGCATTGTTTATTTATATGACAACGAAAATCAAAATGTGTCTTGTTTACCAGTACATTACGCGAAATTTGACACAACAGCTAAAGAAAACTGGACGGCCGGTCCTTATAGTGAACCTTCTGATCACAGTTTACAGTATCTGCTTAGAACCCCATTCATGGAATGGTACCCAGCGCTGGTTCATGCTCAAGGGCGATGAGGCCATCCTCCTTTTCCGAAGGCGCTCGGCGATGATGAATGCCATCTCCAGGGACTGCGAGGCATTAAGCCGTGGGTCGTAGTGCGTGTAGTAGCGTGAGTCCAGATCGTCGAATGTCACGGTACACAGCCCACCAATGCATTCTGTCACATTTTGTCCGGTCATCTCCAGATGCACTCCTCCGGGTGGCAACCTTCTTGTTCACGAACATCAAAGAATGCACGTACCTCAGCCTGGATCAGGTTTCAAAATACGTCGGTAACCGCTTGATATTCACGGTTACCGATCAATTCGCTGCGGTTCGTATTCAGAAATCGATCGATTTTCGGTTAAATTCAAATTCAAAATTCATTTTTTTAAAAAAAATTAGACAAAATTCGACTGATTTCTACCGAATTCCACCGAATTACTGTCGAAAACTGCGAATATCAAAGAAATCGCCGGGGCTCGGTAATCGGTCTTGAATCGAATTTTGAAACCTTGGCCTGGATTGGACAACATATCAATCAGTCAGTTCATTTTATTCGTTCTCCAGTATGATGTCAGGTGCATAAAAGTTACCCTACCAAGCATTGAGCGATAGCAATGAAAGCTCAACTTGTCGTCCTATACTTTGGCTGCTAACTGGTAAGGATTGTCAAATAGATCGTCGAAAGACCAAACCACTTCATCCAACCAATTATAGGGATAATGGGCTGGAATATTGTAAGATCCACAGGTCCATGAAAGAGCAATAGATAGAACATAGTTCTTTATCAGTCACTTTCAAGAGCTTTTTGTTCCAGTTGCATGGAGCCATGGATGATTGTACTATTTTCATTAGAGAACGGAAAAATCCTTGTGACGAAGCTATGTTGCCCAGCCCTTTATTCTCTTTTAATATCGTTGTAGCTTTCGATATACAAAATAAGTTTGTAATAAATTCTTTCATACATGATATATTTATCCCTCTCGATTTCTTCAATATTCAATCAATGCACATAAGCCACCACACTCATTGAATTGAAAATTCATTTTTCAATAGACTTTAAAATGATCATTCTAATAAAATATCACTTAAAAACCTAAAACGACATCTATTTAAAAATAAAATAAAATTTTGAAAACATCTATTTAAAAATGAAGGTAGTACCACTCACTATCCACTCAATAGAATAAAGAGAGATAATAGAAACTAGCAATGAGCCAAATAGTGAGAAGTAGGATTGTAAGCGAAGAGAATTTCTGTCGAAGGAGCGAATTTTTAGCCCACAAGGGGCCTTCATGGTGTTCCCATGCATTGGGTCAGTGACCCATGTTACTATCTGGCCAGCCCCACGGACACGTATCAGATGAGGGAGTTTCACTGTCATGTTCTCAGGTCCCATTCTTCTGATGATGATGATTCTCCCTGCCCTGTTTTCAGGATTCAAGATATCAATCAACCACACAAGTTCCGCTGGGTCCATCTTGTCACTGACCTATATTTCATTAGATGAAAGGGGTGAAATTTCATTCAGCGAATGTACGAATACTTGTGCTTTTCAAATGCAGAGTTCAAACTCGGTACATCATGAGTTGTTAAGTGTCCACGTATCACATTTAAGCATATTCAAGCATATCAGTGGTATATCTCAAGCATTCTTGCAAGAGATTGGAACTTCAGAAAGAATTTGAGCCAGAAATAAGACCATCTGAAAATATTTTGGTACATCAGCAGTGCATTGTTTCTGAAGTTCCGGATGATTCTGAACTGCTAAGTAGGCAACAGAGTTCAAGCATGGACAGTTTAGGATACAAAATTAACTAAAGTTTATTTTTAATGATGTAGAAAGTGGTCAAGCAGAATCAGGAGATAGAACTAGGAAGTCGGCAAAGCCAAAGCAAGTGATGATTAAAAGTACGGGCTCCTTTACGGTGAAAAATGATACCCGGAGTTTAAGGGTATTTTTATAATTATTTCATTAGGTGATTAAATTACGATCACTACCCTTAAGGGCTAATATCATCATTTTCTTAACCCCAAATCACCGCGGCCTCTCTCAATCCTGTACGCACAGCCTCTCCATTCCTCGAACCCTGTAGCGGCCACGACCAGGCTCTGTCGTCCTCTCTCCGTGTTAGGTGCAAAACACCAAGGGAGTTTGACGCAGCCTGTGGCTTCGCAGTCACAACTACGTAGATCCCGTTCCCTTTTGAAGGTTTATTTAACCCTTAAGTGTGGTTTTAGTAATTAATGATAATATATATAGACTAATAATTATGTTGAGAATTATTTGTAGGTTGTTCCATAGTTGTTATATGGAGAATTGAGCATGAATTTATTAATAAATGATAAGTGATTAAGAGATATGTATCAAGATGAATGAGCTTTAAGTGATGCTCGGGTGATGCTCATAAGATAAAAGAGAAGCTCAAGAAGATTGACGATAAGCGTGAATATTAAGTCACTTGTGAAGATTAAGTGACTAAAAGTATAAGATTGTCAATTAAGTTTTATGGACTAACCCACATGCTTAAGAGCGAGTGGGGTTAGTTTCATATGAAGATTGATAAAAGGAGTGAAGGCCACGTTACTTGTGAAGACCAAGTGGCTTAACGTATAAAGTTGTCTATTAGGTTTTATAGACTAACATGTATACTTTATGATTGTGAGTGAGTTGTAGTTAGGTTCCATAAAAATGCATGAGTTAAATTGAGATATTCAATATGTCAAGTTAGAAGAGTAAAATCAAGACAAGCTTAGTGGACAATTTATACGCTTGATGCTTACGGTTCATACCTTAGTGGTGAACCAAATAAAGATGATATGAAAAGAGAAGTCTTCCACGCTTGGTGCATGGAAAACAATCAAGTGAACTTCATCAAGCTTCCAAAAGATCAAGAGAGAATCGAGATAGGAAGTGAGGATGATCATCATCATCAAGAAGAATAGGAGTTGATGATGAGCCTTGAATATCTATGAGAAGCATTGAGACTTAATGATGTGTTTGTCAAATCCGATGGGATTGCTCGAGATAAAAGTATAACTAGAATATATTTTTTAGTTTTACTGATTTTAAGGAGTTTGGTGGGAGACCGGACTATAGGATTAATAGCCATACTATCAAGAGCGGCTACCGAAAGTGTTGCTCGATTGTTATGTCGAGTGCTCAAACCATGTACTTAGTGCGGGATGGGTTTGTGTTGAGAGTTCATTTTAGAAGTTCGAAGTATCTAAAAGATGTTTTAGATTTAACCCTTTGTTGGTTTTAGTCTTAGTAGCGAAAATTGGTTGTGATCAAGCCTTAGTGGTGTTTGACATGTTCCATGTGGTATTTAGTTTAATCTTGAGGGATTAAGCTTTGTACAATGGTTGGAAGTGTTCGAATGAGATTTCAGAGTGTTTCTAGTTTTGATCAAATATGGTTGAGATCATTAATTCAATAGGGATGTGTAGCTCTCTAAATAAGCTTTCTGTAGAGTCTGAAATCACCGAAATTGGATATCGGGATCAAAAGTTATCAGCGTTTTTTAGGAATTTAGCTGTGCTGATTTTGGATGTTCTGATGAATAGTTCGAATGTTCTGATGTGGCAAAACATCTGATTTTAAGAAACTCAATGTTCTCTGTTTGGAGTTAGTTTTGGATCGGATGTTCTGATCCATACATCGGATATTTTGATGTGTTGTTTTTACCAGATCTGATTGTTAGGATTTGAAGGATGTGATGTTCCGATCAGTGCAAAGTCTATCCAACGACTAGTTTTTAGAGTTGGGGCATAACTACCTCTTTGTCTACTTGCATGAGGGCAAGTCTTTGGAGGGGTTTTGAAGTTATTTTTTTAGTGTTTGCAAAGGCTTGAGAGGTGTTGGAACTTGGTGTTCCACCTCTGAGTGCTCCCTTTCTCTCTAGGGTTGCTTTGTGATAACTAAGGCCTCTATGGCTTAGTGAGTGGAGAGAGAGAGGTGTGAGTGGTGTGGTGCTTTGGTAGCTCACAGTTGGCGCATTAGTTGTGTGTGTTTGAGCACTCGACGTTGATCGTGCGTGAGTTCGAGAGCTTATTACTCTTGGAGACTACCATCTTCTAGACGGCTCGGTGGTGGATTGACGGCATGTGTGCAACCTTATGAGGAAATGAGTTGAAAGAGACTCGGCTCAAGTGTGACCGAGCTTATTTAATGTAGACATAGGATATCGATGGATATCCAAACTTAGCTAACAAATCATTTGTCTCTGTATTTTCTTACTCTTGTGCATTACTCTTGTATGCTTATTTCTATGTGTATTGAGTTAATTTCGTGATATTCAATCTAACTATTTTTTATATATATCAGAACATCCGATGAACAGTTCGGAACATCCGATTAACAGTAAAATTGGAACATCTAATGAATAGTATCAGACCTTTCGATTAGAGTTTCTTGTATATCTTGCTATATTTAAATAATCTTTATCATCCTAGGATTGTAACTTCCATATTTATTTAGGGTGATTGTGCACTAGTTGAGCCTAACATATGTAGGTTTTTCACTTGTGAAAGATCTATTAATTTATTTTTACTGCAACTTTAGACTAGCTATTGAATAAAGGGTCAAACTTTTGCAAAACACCTATTCATTCCCTCTCTATACGACATTATTGTCCTTTCACCCTTGCACACTTACGGCCATCACCGCCTGTATCCTAGCCATGCACACATGCCACCGCCTGTGTACGCCGCCACTTGAGGGCCAGCATCCTTGTCGTCGTTAGCGGCTCCAGTGCGTCCCCAGCAGCCACGGAGGGAGCAGCAGAAGGAGTTTGAGGTCGTTGATGGATGCCCCCATTGAGGTCGTCGACGTCAACCATGAGGCTCGCCTCCTCCATCGCCTTGAAACAGCATGAACTGCTCCGCAACGCACAATGAAGAACCCTAGCACGATGAAGAATCCTAGCACACAATGAACCAATCGATATGAATCCATAAAATATGATTCAAAATTATAATTACTACTTTGTCCTATTTAAATCTAATTATTTATAAGTTTGTCACTCATTCTATTTCTAATAGTACTCCTCTGATATCCATAGATGATACTATGATAATGATGAAAAGTATCATTAGATTAATCTAAACCATCTGATTAAGGAATTGGATGGTCCATATTGATTATTGTCCATGTAAAAGTGCTCAAAAGTGTAGTATCCTTCTTCGGTATCAAGGAATCATTTCCGCTTTAAGGTCATCTGGTGACTAGAAGTGTTAATACTAATAATGCAAGGAGAATATACTGCATATCAAAATCAGTTCAAGAAATTTTGCAACTGAGTTTAGAAGTTGGTGAACAGCTTAAGATTGCTCTAAAGATGTTTGTAAGTACTTCAATCAGGCGACTTTCTTTACCGATTCAACTATTTTCAGGAACATGCATTTTTATTGGAAGAGTATACATCTTTTACTGGAACATCTATTTTCTCTTTCAGGAAACACATAGATCGAAGGATGGCTGTTCTTGTGCATATAGGTTGCCTTACGAGGGATTACCGTTGCTGCTTCCATACGTCAGCGAGCGGATACTATATGCATCTCCAGTCGACTTTCACCGCCTTTTACAATACAGAACCATCAACTTTGCTCATTTTTTCGATGCCAAACTCGGGGAGGAAGCTGCATTTCTGACACCTGGTTGCTGTGTTGTAGTGCTGCATGATGAAAGTAAGGTGCCCTATGTAAAGATGAAAGAAATCGTGAATTCAGGATAATGTAAAATGTTTCAGGGCATAAGAATGAAGATTCCATTTCTATGGATCCCTCGACAATTGCCATTGTTTGCTGGAGAGGGAAAGGAACTGTGAATGTTATGGTTTCTCCGCCGGATAGGAAGGAGCTGCTTGAAAGGATCGAATACCGTTTCGGGCTCAAAGCTGCTAAAGAGGAAGATGAGAAGTCCTATCACAAGGTTTAATGGATTAGTCCATGAGCTTTCGCACCATAAGGAGGCCGAGTAAATAGAGCTGACGCTGTACGTCAGTATGTTGTTGCTGGATGCTAAAAAGTTATTTGGGTCAGCCGAATAATATCAATTGATTTTCATTATGTAGAGTTATGCGCTATTCTTGCATGTAAACAAGTCATTTCAGATAGTGAACCAGAAACCACTACCTTTTGAAACGTACTACACCAAAATCTGCCCTGCAAAAAAACATGTCACCATTCACATTCAAATCGCTCTTGTGCTGTGGTGCTACCAGAATCTAAGAAGTCACATGAATCTTTATCAATCTAAGCAAATTCAAAGGCATAGCTATGAACTACGATTTCAAGTATTAATTGCTGAATAAAAAAATCTTATGAAATGCATAATACTTCTAGAAAATAAAGCATAAATAGGTTAATTTTACGAGAACTTTTACGATGCTCTCTACTATCCACGTGATTGAGTATTTTAGTAATAATCACAATATTTTTAATATTTATTCACCATATTATTGAAGGGTATTAGAACTTTTTTTTAAGTGTAGTCCACTAAAAACTTGGTTCCTTCAATCACATGAGAGAAGGCTGCGGCACACAGGAGAGGCTGCGGCGTGCGCCAGGCGGTAGAGGCACGCGCGAGTTGCAGAGGGGTGACGACAAGCTAGGAGGCGGTGGTACTGTTCAATAAGAACCTCAAGCCTGGGCTGGCTTCCGAGCACAACTACAGTATATGTTCATGCTATTTTTTTTCTAAATATATTCTTATACTTTCTATACTACTCTTATATATTTCTTATACTAACTCTAGATCATGAGGAATATTCTAACTGATCTGAACCATTCAATTTAAAAAATAGTGATCCAAATTATTCTGAGACGACAATAAAATTTCTCTAATTTTACACTTAGGACGAACACAACTTTACAAGCAAGAATAATCTAAACATATATTTTCTAATCACGTCTTCACATCTGAATGGGGTAGCATAAGGTCCTCTTGCAAAAGATAAATGGGTCACTTTCGGTGAAGTTTTAAATGACCACACCACGAGAATAAACAGCAGGCAACATACATGAGCTTATGAGGCGCTATTTGGTCAAGAAAGCCAAAAAAACACAGAGCATAGCGACTGGTTCTGCCATTGAAATACTCGTGTGAATCCAATGCACGCAGCCATCGGTTTTCAAGAAGAAATGTTTATCTTCCGTCCTTTTCCACCTGTTCTTGGTTTCCTTTCACATGGAAATGCTGGTTGATCGACCTACTTCTCTAATATGACATCACACTGAATGAAACTTGTAGTAAATTTCATACGTCAGTGTGCACATACCATGTACCAATGCCCCACCTCCCCTTCCCCAAAATAGCAGCAATTTTATGTGACGGATGAATTCGTCGCTATTTCGTCAGCTGCCTGCAAATTTCGGAGGAACTGGAAAAGCAAAGAATCTGAGAAAAATGTCAACAAAGTATGCGAGGCGCAAACGACAAAGCAGCATCCGAAAATGTGAACAGTCGACTCGGGCAAAAGTAGCTAGCTCAACTCGTGTAAGTGTGAAAGTAGTATCCCTATTTTCTTGCTAATTCACAACCCAACCAGCTTGAAAACAGTGTAAATTTTGCCTCAATACATCTGAACTAATTTGAAATTTCAGACAAGCGGCGTATCTTCCTGGCCTTTGTTTTTTTTTTTTTGGCAAATTTTTTTTCGGCGCAATCGTTTTGGCCACTCGCCTTTGGGTGCAATCTTGTTTGTGGAAAACCGATTTAAATAAACCTAACCAATATGCAGCTAACTTCTTGTGGAAGTCGCTGAAGCACTTGCGCGAGACTCTGTCAATGTGCCAATGGGAACCAATATTTTCTGATGGATGGTCGGTCGTTTGAGGATCACTACTGACCCTGCAGCACCAATCCTTTTCGAATCCTGAAACTTCTTCCTTGGATCTGCCTATGTGTCTGCATGTCTTAATCAAGTGATCGTGTGTGCGAAGCAAATTAGGATGCGTCTAGTTTAAGGTGGATTAACAATGGCGATCACCCCTACCGCATCGGTCCTTGTTAGATATTTTCAGTGTTTTAACCTGAAGTCCTGAACACACAGCAGCATACCTGCAGGAGCAGGAGCAATCCCAGCAACAACAAGCTCGTGTAAGGCGTAAGAGGCAGGTGCTTGTTACACTGATCTTCCTGCTGGTTTCGGCATGGCCCTCTGCTAGAGATAACTTCGTATCATACATATTTGCCCACGTGCCAAAAACTAACTAAATTTTGTGGCTTAAAAACATTTCTTATAAGCTTGAACTATGCGGACACCTAGCAGGACATCATATGCCGCTCTTCTTTCTATATTCCAATACTTAATTTTTTATTAATTAATTAATTTTGTTAAGCATATTATGACCTCTAATCTTACATATTTAGTACCAGCTTATGTACCGCTTTTATTATTTTCTCATACATGAACTATATTATGTAAAAATAATATTTTGTATCTGTTAATACTAAAACGCGGCGAATGATAGCTCCCACGATAGCTTCTATAGCTTTTATGGGACCGTGCCACGAAGCCAGAAAAATCGTGATTTAAAATCTAGATACAAATAAACATATCCAATATATTTCCAATATATTAATTAGTTGTAAAAGAAGAAAGAGAACTAAGGGAAACATCTATCTACGATGAATATAAGCGCAGCCAAGAGATTATGCCATTGAGATATAGTCATCTCTTGATCGCCGCAAGAGCAAAAAGAGGGGTTTTGTCCATTGGGAACATGTTTGGAGGTTCAATGGGAAAGTGACCCTCCGACAGGGAGTGTTTGGCGGTCTAGTGAGGAGGGGCGCCGGGACAGCGGGTAGATGTTGACGGCGATGTTTGCTCAATGAGGAGCGTAGCTTAGCAAGTTGGCGCATTTGTGCACCTTGTAAGTGAACTATAATTTTTAGCAATTTAGTCGCAAATGCCTATAAATTTAATCTAACTTGCTAGTTCGTCGTTATTTCAGCAGATGCCTGTCAAATTCATTTGACGAATTTACTGCTGATCCTTTGTTAGTAGCGATCTCAGTGAGGGTATGAAGAAGAGGAGAGAGATTAGGCTAGGGGAGGATAGGACGGATTCATCTCGCCATGGTTGAGTTCCTTGTAGATGAGGAAGAAGGAGGCCGATTTGTGTCTATTTACAACTTGTCTTCAACAGTACAACCCGCGCGCACATATACACGCCACACGCTCACGCATCACCTCCACTGACCAAGCCCATACACATGCTACATAGCCATTCCGGCCCATTGATTCTTGTGTTAGCCCATCTTGGACCTTTTTCCTCCGCCTAGTTGGCGCACTCGCTCGATGTCTTCAGTTTCAGCACTTACTGTTGCCAGATGAACAACATAATCATTGACACTCCCCACAGTCTTGCAAGCCTACTTGTCCCCAAATAGGAGCATATGGAAAAGCTTGATGGAGTGCTTTCGTGTCTTCCCATGACGCATGTTCAGCTGGCCTGGACGTCCATTTGATCTATCTATGACAAAATCAGGAGCTATATGCCACTGATTTGTCACCACAGCTGATGATGCAACATTGAAGAACCAACTCAGGCACCTGTAACTGCACATCATTGTCATGAAGTTCTGAAAGTACCTGATGATTACCGACGATCTTCTTGAGCTGTGAAACATGGAAAGTTGGATGAATGGTGTTGTGAGATGGCAGTTCTAGTTTGTAAGCAATGGTTCCAATTTTGGCCAGCACTCTAAAGGGTCCATAATATTTGAAGGACAACTTCTGACATGATCTATTTGCTAGAGATGACTGGATATATGGCTGGAGTTTGAGGAATACCGGATCATCTACTGCAAAAGTGCACTTAGATCTATTCTTATCGATTTTTTTTCTTCATTCTTTCTTGTGCCCTGACCAAATGTTGGTGAATGACATATTGCATCGACTTCCCGTTAGATAACCACTCATCCAAGTCTGGGACAGTACATATAGCAGATGAATCTATGCCAAAATGTATGGGCTAGTGATCATATAGTACCTCAAATGGTGAATGTTTATGAGCAGAGTGATAACTTGTATTGTACCAGTATTCAGTTAGTGGTAGCTATTTACTCCATTGTTTAGGACATGTGTACACAAAGCATCTCAGAAACGTCTTTGTGCACTGGTTTACATGCTTAGTTTGGCCATCTGACTGAGGGTGGTAAGATGAACTCATTTGTAGTTGAACATCAGCTAGCTTGAACAATTCTTGCTAAAATTTACTTGTGAAGATATGATCCTTATCAGAGATAAATTCTCTAGGCATGCCATGCAACTTGTACACATGATTGATGAATAATTGTGCAACTGTAGAGACTGTAAATGGGTGCAGTAGAGGGATGAAATGATTTGGAGAATTTATCAACTACCACCAAAATGCAATTTGCTGATCCAAACCTCATCATACCTTCAATAAAATACATAAGTATAGTGTGCCAGGCACTTGGTGAAACTGACAAGGGTTCCAAAATACTAGGTACTTGGATTTGCCTGCTTTGGCCTGTTGACATACAAGACAAGATTGGACAAACATATGGGTATCTTGCCTCATATCTTTCCAAGCAAACAATTGTTTCAGTCTTCTGTAGGTAACAGGACATCCAAAATGTCCTCCTACAGGAAAATTATGTAAAGTTGTTAGTAATTGTTGTTGTAATTGAGGATTATGACCAATCCATAATATGTTATTGTATCTAAGTATACCATCCTTGTAAGTAAAATGAGGAACTGCATTAGCATCAACAGACAAGGAAGATATCAACTATTGTACTTTTTTTTAATCATTGTAACCTTTCCTCACACAATCTAGGATGGATGACAAGTAGATATGCTGAGCAGTTGTGCAGGGGGTTAGGATGTCTGTATAAGGCATCAACAACTCGATTTTCCTTGCCTTGCTTATTACAAAATTATGTTGTAATCTAATCAATTTAGTGAAAACCTTATGCTGCCAATGGGTGTGAAGTCTCTGATGTGTTAGGTGTGTCAAACTTTTTGATCAGTGTAAATGATAAACTCAGCTAGCTACAAATATGCTCTTCACTATTCAATTGCCACCAAGATAGCAAGGTACTCTTTCTCATATGTGGATAGACCAACTGTTTTGGGGCCCAAAGCTTTACCGATGAAAGCCACATGATGACCACTTTGTAATAATACAGCTCCCACTCTTTTGTCGCAAGCATCTGTTTCAATGTGGATTTGTTTGTTGAAATTTGGAAAAGCTAGCACTGGTGCATCTATCAAAGCTTGCTTAAGAGTCATGAAAGTTGTTTGGTGACTAGAAGTCCACCGAAAGATTGATTTCTTATTTAACAGTTTAGTCAATGATTTACTAATAAGAGCAAAATGCATCACACATTTTATGTAGTATCCTGTCAGACCTAGAAAACTTCTAAGTTGCTTGACATTGCATTGTGTAGCCCAATCTTTGATTGCTACTATTTTGGTAGGGTATGTTGTAACACCTTTTTCAGAGATCACATGTCCTAAATATGCTATACTCCTTTGAGCAAAAGAGCACTTGGATAAATTGACTTGCAAATGATCTTTAGACAATACTTGGAATACTTGTATGAGGTGATCTATGTGATCTTCCAAGGTTTTTCTATAAATGAGGATGTCATCAAACAATACTAGAACACACTTTATGAGTAGAGGGGATAATGTGGTGTTCGTGGCTCCTTGAAATGTATTTGGTGCCCCAGATAGATCAAAGGTCACGACCCTACACTCAAAATGACCATAATGTGTTTGAAAGGCAATCTTATATTCTTCATAGGTGCTAGCCAAATTTGATGATATCCAGCTCTAAGATATAGCTTAGAAAACCATCTAGACACAGCTAATTCATCCAAAAGTTCATCTTTCACTGGAATTGGAAATTTCCCTTTGATGGTAAGACCATTTAGTTGCTTATAGTCCACACAAAAATGCTAGGAACCATCCTTTTTCTTGACTAACAAAACTGGAGATGAAAAGGCACTTGTGCTTTATTATAGTATACCAGCTTTAAGCATTTCAGAAACTTGGTTTTATATTTCATCATATCTATATGGTCTGATGTTTACTGCTCTTGCTCTAGGAATCAAGGGAATGTGATTATCACAATATCTTTTAGGTGGCAACGCAGTCAGATTCTCAAAGACTGAAGAAAATTCAGTGAGAAGTGTATGTACCTTGGCTGGGATATGTGTTGTGCTGAGAGAATCCTGGTCATCTATGATGTGAAATACTTCAATCAAGGTGCATTATGGTATATGAGGAAGAATCCCTTGCAAAATGATTGAAGATCCATCGTAAGGAATGGACATCCATGTCTGTCCCCAATGTACCTTCATTGGTGAGAATGTTTCCAGCCAATCCCTATAATCATATCATAATAGTGTAATGGAATGATTTTCAGTGTAGAATGGAATAAATACCCTTGGATATACCAATTTGTATGCTTGAGTTCAGATGTACATTCAATGATTCCTCCATTGGCAGATTGGGCATGCATTGGATGATGAACAATAGAAACTCCTTGTAGTGAAGCTGCTATGGAGTCACTGAGGAAAGAGTGTGAGCTACCTGAGTCCACCGAAATGAGCAGTTCACTATCTTGAATGCTACCTCTCAATTTCATTATATGAGAAGCGTCTTTCCCTGATAGTGTTGCATCTGGAATTGCCATAACCTGATGCTCTCCCTTGTCAGATTGTTGTTGCTCATCTGAACTAATATCATCCTCAGTGGGAAATAGTTATAGGATATCTTGGAGGGCATGTAGTTGTACGATTGCAGCACATCTATAGTCTCTATTCCATTTCTCCCCACATTTGTGACACAACCCCTTAGCCTTGCGATAAGCACGCAAATGTGAGGAACCGTTCAAATAATATTCTAATTAATCACCAGGAGAATCATTATTCATAATTACAACCTCGATGATTAACCAGAATATCATCCCGGTAGTTCTAGCACATGTTTTGTGCTCAAGATCGGAACACATACTTTTCCAACATATACATCACAACAAATCTTAAGAAAGAGCGAGTGATTAATATTATATTACAAGTGTTTAACCAAGCAATCATTTACGCCAATTTACAACAAAAGACAACAACATCTACGCAGCGGAAACATAAACCTATACAATAAAAGAGAGTGGATCCACATGCCCTTAGACTCCACCCCAAAAGCACGAACTCCAAGAGTAGGATGAACTACTCTTGCCCACCACCCTGAATAGCAGGCACGAAGTAGCCAAACACCGGCTCTTCCTCACTAGCAGCACCTGAAAATGCAGGCATGAGTACGAAAGTACTCACAAGACTTAAACCATAAAGAGCACATATACATAGCTCGACTCCAAGGATTATGCATTGAGCCATTAGCAAGGAAAAGCCACATGGTTAAGTTAAACATAAGCGGTAAGCAACCTAGACACATATGTTTGAGCAACTAACTTAACCAACAACAATATAACTCTACCCTGCCATAACCAACTAAACATAAATAACTGGAACCATTATGAATATACATGTAACAAAGACCAACTCAACCATCTCCCACATATCCAACCATCAACCACAAGCGAAAACTCTACGACCAATTCAGATGGACAAAAGCATGCTCATGACCGAAAGTGCGGTATTTCAAAATATTTTTACACCCTACAGGGGATACTCCTGGACCCACACGACTTGAGGACCATACGGCTTGCATGACCACATAGATCTATACAAGAGGTACTCATGTCAACCTTTCCCAATAAATCCCAACAATTTGGATCATGCATCGCTCGACACAGAGATACTAGAACTACTCCCGGAGTAAACTTGCACCTCTTACAAACCCGCCCACTCACACCATCGATGTTCACGCCCAAATGGTTACAACTACAGAGGTATTTGACTCGCCTTACCATTAGATCGGCATGCGGTGAGTAAGGTAAGTGCTAAAGCCAACTATACCGACGATCGGTACTTAAACGACGCAAACGGTCTATGGTGTCCGGTTCATCTCCTGGTCTGCCCCCAGGACTTCCCTCCGGAGAAGATAACACCCCTAGCACCGCCCACATCTCGTCTCATACTCACCACTCATCCAACCATCATCAACCCATATCCAACATTGTGATCATTACGAAAGTAAATAACGCCTATGCTCATAAATGATGAAACAATTCACCGCTCGACTTCTACCGAATAACCTATGCATTGCTAAGTATTTCGATTTAACTCGTAATCTAGACATCAGTAACATACTCAAGGCGACAAGGAAAGGATAAACAACAATTCAAGGTAGAAGTAATGCATTCAACATAGGATCTACCCATTTGTACCCGATCTTGACTCGACACATGCAAACATATATAAGCATAGTTCATCAATTTTAGACTTCATTCAAATGAACAAATGTGCAATATACCTAGTTGCTTGCCTTGCTGCTCAGGTGATCGCCTATAATTACCTAAGGAACACTCATAGAAATCTAGAAGATTAGAGTCGTATTCAACCACGGTCGTATCATGCTCCGGTTCCTTATTCACTAAAGAAAAGCGCATGCAAAGATGAGCATGAGTGAAATGCAATAATGCATGCTACAATATGCATATGATGAATTTCCATAAAATATGCCATATAAAGCATGAAAGCATTTTTTCTAGTTAGAACAAATCATAAGGAGACTAGCAAAATTGGTTTCGCTAATTTTGGACTTGTAAAGAAGTAATGATGAATTAATAAAGTCTCAACCTAATTAATTAATCTTAGAAATTTAATTAACCAATTAATGGTTGAGTACATTTTTAATAGTTAGAGGAGGTTATTATGAAACCAACAAAATTGGTTTCATAATTTTTGGAGCTCGTATGAATTAATTATGAATTTCACAAACTATTAAAAGAAAAGGGAAAAGTCTGATGAACAGTAAATCCGGATTATCCGGGTTGGGCCGAACACTCCGGGTGACCCTCCGGGCGGGACTCTCTGTTATCTTTGACCAGGTTCGTCCTCCGGGTGGCGATCCAGATACTCCGGGTTGCTCCAGAACAGTCGTTTTGAGGGCAAAAATTGATTGGTTTGATTTGGGAGTCTCTTCAAATCAAAAGGGAACATGTTTGAGATAGTTCATGGAGTCTAGAATTAACTCATCAACCTAGCAACTCGATTCCTAACTCAAAACTCATCCAAATCTTTTAATTCACCCCAAAGCTCAAGAACACCATAACTTCATAACCTAAGCTCCAAACTCAAAATCGATCAACGAAATCATGCATTCTTGCCATGGAAAACCTAAGGGACTTACCCAAGATAATTGTGGGGTTGGGTGATCGTCGGGTGATGGAGGAAATTGCCTGGAAGACGAAGAAATCTGGTGTTCCTCACGTTTCAACCCTAAACACCAAAAGACACCAAAATTGGCTTGAATCCTTTGGGAAAACGAAAACGAATTGGATGGATGGATAGCTTTTGAGCTAAGGATTGCAATGGTACCACATACTCACCTCGAATCCAAGTTCTTGTAGGCGGATTTGAGGGAGGAATGGAGAAAACTTGAGAGGGAGAAAGGGGGCAGCAGCAACTGCTGCACGGGTGGGAGGCGTGGGGAGTGAGGGAGGGTGAGAGTGAGTGAGTTGCCCACTTGGAGAGAGGTGTGAGGTGGTTGGCCTACATGTGGGTCCCATTTGCTAGAGAAATGAGGTATTTTCAATGCGATTTCTATTTTTTTTCTCTCGGATTAGTTTATCTCATTCGAATGACTTTAAACGGATTGCTCTAGAGTTACAAAACAAAATCACACAAAATTAAATATAATGTTTAAGAAGAATAATTATGCTTAATTATGTGATTACGAATTTGGAACTTGATAGCAAATTGGCCATCTTTTCCCTCTATTGAAAATGATTTGACCTGATCAGAGATTCTTTTAGTTTCCCATTGCCTGGTGATGAGGTGGTGGTTGCTGTCGGTGTATCAGGAACCGGGGGTCCCTGAGTCCCGAGACCAGGCCAGCCGTCCGCCACGTGCCACCATCTCGCGAGATCCCTCCTGCAGGATGAGGAAAATCTAAGTTCCGGGAGAAGGTGCTCGGGGCCACAGCCTCTGGTCCCCGAGCACCCCAGTTCCCCGATGACCCGCAGAGTTCAAGTACCGGGAAGAAAGTGCTCGGGGAGGTGCCCGCTCGCCCCCGAGTACCCTAGTCCCCCGATGGGTTGAAGAGCCAAGTGCTCGGGAGAGAGTGCTCGGGGCTGCACGTGGCAGCCCCCGAGTACTCGGTTCCCCGAAGGTTCTACAGAAGTGCTCGGGAGAGAGTGCTCGGGGCTGCACGTGGCAGCCCCCGAGTACTCGGTTCCCCGAAGGTTCTACAGAAGTGCTCGGGAGAGAGTGCTCGGGGCTGCACGTGGCAGCCCCTGAGCACTCGGTTCCCCGAAGGTTCGCGCGAGAACACCCGATGCCCCGACAACCCAGAAGGGCCCGCCGACGAGGTGTCAACCAGTCAGAGGTCCAAAGCCGTATTTAATGGGCATGCGCGGCCTGACGCCCTGACATCCTGATATCCCCAACTACTCCCGCTGCAGTGTCAGTCCCTGCCATGCTTTGGCAGAGGGGCGTGGGGGCATTAATTGCACGGGTCCCGTCCCGTATCATCCGGGGTATCTCGGGATAACGTTGCCAGGATCAAATCGTTCCGCCTGCCACCCTGCCCTGGCAGAGGAACAAGACAGGGTGGGTGCGCCGAGTGCCTCTGTGGCTGCCCGGTGGGCCCTCTCAATGGCGTCAGGGCGTCCACAATGACGGGTGGTCGGACGCGCGCCGCGTTTTTCCACCGCCCCTGTCACTTCGCCCAGAGGGAATGATGACGCCTTTTCTCAGTCGTGGCGTCTTGGAACATGCGCCCCTTTTTTCCCATTTGGGGTATGTCGTGGCCGGCGAGTGCATAAAAGGATGAGCATACAGAAAGAAAGAGATGGAGAATACAGACCAAGGCAACCCGAACACACAAGAAAACATCCGAAGACAGATCGAGACGATCGAAGACATCATCCGAAGAACACCGCAAGCAAGCTTGAGTAGAGCTAGAACAAGGGAGCCTCAAGCTCTCAGTTAGACAATATATTCTTGTAACCAGACATATCCCTGAGGGATCCCCTTCGGGGAAGGATATTGCATCCACACAGGAGTAGTGTATTATGCCCCCGTGCGGCCCGAACCTGTCTAAACTCCGGTGCATTTATTTCTCTTTGCACTAGGTCGACCATCCCCCACCACCGGCCGCTGCATTTATTTCCAGTTCCATTTATTTCTCCGACGAACTCATTCAGGATCATCCCCCCAGCCGAATATCTAAAAAGGGGTCTCTCGGGATCCCTGCGACAGGAGTTCATCCTCCAACAGTTGCGCTTGGAGGTAAAGGCAGTGGATGTGGGCCTTTTTTAAATGATTTGGATGGACTATACTTAGGCTTGTGGTACTCCGGTTTGCGCACTGTGTCTGCAACCTCCTTATGCAGAGATGCAAGCACACAAACAATATCGAGGTCTTGTGGCCGTTGAACTAGGACAATTGATTTGATATCATCCCTAAGTCTATCTATGAATCTCATTTTATGATACCTAGGGTATGTAGCCGATTTATATGCAATAAGTTGGTCCACTAATGCAAAGAACTGCTCAATATACTCAGCTACCGATCCTACTTGTTTGATATGGAAGAGCTGCCTAATTAAAATTTCAGGATCATCTCTACCAAATCGATCATGCAGCAATTGACAAAACTCTTCCTAAGCTATGTGACGAATACGACGTTCCACTGCTTGCAGCTAGAGGGCTGCCACGCTCGAGAAATGCATGGTGGCTACCTTGATCCAAATGTCAGGAGAGACCGAGTAGAGATCAAAGTAGTCTTCACAACGAGATCTCTGCTTGGACCTTTTGCCTCTTCCCAGTTGGCGCGCTCGCTCGGTGTCTTCAGCTTCAGCGCCTACTGTTGCCGGATGGACAATAGGAGCACTGGCATCCTTCAACACGGATCCTTTTCAAATTCTAACTTTTAAACCTCTTGCTTGAACCCTATATAATCCAGTGATAGTGTGCGAATTAAATGAAACAACAGCGATTGCTCATGCCACCTAGATGTACGTCTAGCTCTGTTGATTGATAGTGTGGATATACACCTAGACAATCAAGCTCAACTCTTTTTGGATGTGAATTTAAGTACCTATTTTTTTAAATAAAATAGTTGTGTTTATATTTTATTGGTGCAGAGACTAGAAGTTATAATTTCATTATCTAAAAATGCCAACTGACCCGGTCCTTGCTAGATATTTTCAGTGTTTAACCTGCTGGAGCAGGAGGTAGCAAGGACAGCATAGCAACGCGAGGCAAAATACCAGTTGCACGCCCCACCGCTACTCACGCAAGTAAGGTGCAGGGAGAGGCAGATGCAGATGCTTCTTACTCTGATCATCGCCGTGCTCGTTTCGGCATGGCCAGCAGCTGCAACGCCACCAAACTCGGGCGCCTCTTGCCAGCGCCGGTGCGGCGACTTGGAAATCCCGTATCCGTTCGGCGTCGGCCGCGGCTGCTACCTCTACACGGGCGAAGGCGACATCACCTTCGGGCTCACCTGCAACCGCACCGCCGACGGCAGGTACCAGGCCATTAGCGGCGAGGCTGTCGAGGTCATCGGCATCTCCCTGCGCCGCGGCCAGGCGCGCATCCGCAGCGACATCAGGCCCTGGTGCTACAACCGCACGTCGCGGTCCATGGACGACAACAGCCCCTGGTGGACCGACCTCTCCGACTCGCAGTTCCGGCTTTCCGACGAGGCGAACCGGTTCGTCGTGGTCGGCTGCAACTCGCTGGCGTACGTGCAGTCGGTGAACACCGGGACAAAGTATATGACCGGGTGCATGGCCACGTGCCCGGGCGCCGGGCGGCTGGAGAACGGCTCGTGCTCCGGCATGGGCTGCTGCCAGGCAGCCATCCCCAGGGGGATCAACACGTATAGGGTGCAGTTCGATGACAGATTCAACACCTCCGGGATCACGGGCTTCAGCCGGTGCAGCTACGCCGTGCTGATGGAGGCCACGGCGTTCGACTTCCGGACCACGTACGTCACCACCGGCGACTTCGTGGAGTCCACCGGCGGGAAGGTGCCGCTGGTGCTCGACTGGGTGGTGGGAAAGGAGACGTGCAGGGAGGCGGCGCGGAACACGACGGCGTACATGTGCGTCAGCAGCAACAGCGAGTGCGTCGATTCCAGGAACGGGCCCGGCTATCTCTGCAACTGCTCCACAGGGCACGAAGGCAATCCGTACCTCCCTCATGGCTGCCAAGGTCTGTTCTGTTCTTCAGTTCCTTCGAGATCGATCTTGCTGGCCTTCATCAGAATGATTGATGATTATTCATGAACAATGATCTGTAATCGACCTGTTGCTAGTTTAACAGGCAGAATTTCATGAATTTTTTTATTGGCCCTTTTTTTATTTGCAGACGTTAACGAGTGCGAGGACACAAGATTCAAGTACCCGTGCTCTGTTCCAGGAACCTGTATCAACACTCCTGGAGGATACATCTGTTCTTGCCCTGACAAGACAGCAGGCAGCGCTTACAATGGCACATGCGAGCCCAAGAAATCTCAACTTGGAGTGCAAATGGCAGTTGGTACTTCATCTCTCCATTTCCTACTTTTACCTATTCATTTCGATCCTCTGCAGCATCTGATCTTTTAACCTTGCTGCAGGTGTTAGCATTGGCGTAGTTGCGCTAGTAGTTACCATGTCCTGTGCTTACTTGATCCACCAGAAGAGGAGCCTCGCCGCTGTAAAGAAGAAGTACTTCAAGCAACACGGGGGCCTCTTGCTGTTCGAGGAAATGAAGTCAAAACAGGGGCTATCCTTCACATTGTTCACCAAAGAAGAGCTCGAAGAGGCGACCGACAATTTCTACGAGCGAAATGTGCTCGGGAAGGGAGGGAGTGGCACTGTTTACAAGGGGTTTTTGAAAGACAAGAGATTAGTTGCGATAAAGAAGTGCAAGCTGATCAGCGAGAGGCAGGAGAAAGAGTTCGGGAAGGAGATGCTCATCTTGTCACAAGTCAACCACAGGAACGTCGTCAAGCTGTACGGCTGCTGCCTCGAGGTGGAAGTCCCTATGCTCGTCTACCCGTTCATCCCAAACGGCACGCTGCACCAGCTCATCCATGGCGGCCACCTCGGATCACGCATCTCCTTCGCGACGCGCATGAAGATCGCGCATGAGACCGCTGAAGCACTCGCCTACCTCCATTCCTGGGCTTCACCCCCAATCATCCACGGCGACGTGAAATCACCAAACATACTGATCGACGAGGACTACACCGCAAAAGTTTCGGACTTTGGAGCTTCGACATTGGCTCCGACAGATGAAGCTCAGTTTGTCACGTTTGTCCAAGGGACTTACAGTTACCTCGACCCGGAGTACATGCAGACCTCCAAGTTGACAAGTAAGAGTGACGTGTACAGCTTCGGTGTCGTCCTCCTGGAGCTACTCACATGCAGAAAGGCGATGAACCTCCATGCGCTCGAGGAGGAGACAAACCTCTCATCGCATTTCCTCCTCGCCGTGAGTGAGAACAGGCTTGATGAGATACTGGACGCCCAGATAAAAAGCGAGCAGAGCATTGAGTTGATCGAGCTGGTGGCAGAGCTAGCGAAGCAGTGCCTAGAGATGTCTAGCGAGAAGAGGCCCTCGATGCGGGAGGTTGCCGAAGAGCTCGACAGAGTTAGGAAGCTGTCGAAGCATCCTTGGGGGCAAGAAACTTCTGATGAGGAGCTGAAGGCCTTGCTTGTCGGATCACCAAGCACTTACTCTGAAATAGAACTTAGTAATGGGTATGTTAGCCTGACAGATTCAGCGTATTTAGGAATTCAATCTCCAAGATAATGTCATTTGCTTTTGTTTGTTCACTGAGTTATATAGACATACGGGTTTTTTTTCTGGAGGATTTCCATGTAAGAATATCATGGTTGTGCGCGTCTTGCTTTAATGATTTCTTTTTTTAGAGGTTTTTTAAAAAAATAGATGAAAGAAGAGGTGTTTTACTATTTCTTGTCACTACGTATATATCTTGCATCGTTGTCTCATACCACGGCATGTTCCATTGGAATGCAGCTCATCTGGCAGAGCATGGACTTCGTACTGGATCGTAATGGACTGGGCAGGACGTGCTTAGCTGTAGAGATAGGTCGGGACGGCATTCAGCCCACTAGGCGGCTCATCCACCTCCACATGAATCATACTATCATGTTTTTAATAATGAAAAAGACACCAAACAGTACACATAGCCTTCGTGTATTGGATCAGAGATCACAGATGCTGCAGCTGGGAGCCTGGGACTGGTCCACGTAGTGCATGCTGCTTGATCCACTTAGAATTGAAAACTACTCCCTCCGTTTCATGTTTGTCTACGATCTTAAGAGTATCTATCTCAAATTATTTATTTATTACGGTAACAAAAATATTTTATAGTTTATTTTACTGTGATGTTCTTAAGTGTATACATGTATTTATTTCAACGCTGGTGAGTTACTTGCTCTCATCCTTACATTGATTAAGGTGTAGCATAGTCATCTCAGTGTATTTTTTCATTCGATTTTAGTATTTCTTAGTTTGTATGTAATTATAGACGTGAATAATTACGAAACGGAAAGAGTACTAAATAGTATCTTGATTTCAAGCCGATGGGAATATCCTTGCTCAGCACCTGCAATGAAAGGCTGAAGCAGGGGTGACACCACGTCCTCCTATTCAAAATTACTATTAAAAACATCTATAATGAACAATATTTTTTTTAAAAAAAATATGTATTTTCAATGGCAGTGCACCCCTTCCTTTACATCCTAACTTCGCCCCTGGCGAAACGCCGAAACATGCATGGCCTGGAAATGAGCGGTCAAAAGCGGCACGCACAATGCGCACCGAGACGGTAGCTACGAAGTCGACCAAGTCTAGCTAGATCAAGACTGGAAACTCAATAATGCAGAGCCGTCTGACTGATTTTACAGCGTCCAAGGCTCCAAGAAAGGAATGGGGCAACAACAGAAAAGTCCTTCCGTTCGTGAGAGAGGTGCCATCGATCTCTTTCGCTGCAATTGGTGCTTGTTTTGCAGCTTACCGTTGCAAGCACGCATGCATGGAAAAGCCGCATGGGGGCATTCGCTTTTTTTTCACCTTAGATCCTCCGGTGACAGTCCATTTGCTACCCGATCTCACATAGATTCAGAACGATTCACGTATCATTCTCGACAATAATTATCACTTTCTAAAAAGTGACAACTCAGTAATTATCTTCGAAAAAAGTGCCATATAGCCATTATGCGTGGACTAACGAAGGAAATGCATTTATTCTCACGCTATCGCTTCGTTCTGTGCATTTATTCTCACGCCATTCGTCGGATTGAACTTGGTGAGTGGAATAAGAAGTCTTTCGGTTCTGTGGGCAGGATTCGCGCCGTACCTAGAATAACAAACACAAGAGAGATAAGCTTAGCAGTGGATTGTAACGTGTTAGATTGGTTGGTTTTTCACTGCAGATGAAACAATGGATTAGGCCCGTGTCGCATGCCCGCTTAATGCTGAAATTTTTGGGCTGAACCCCTGTATTTATCAAGCAACTCTCTCTGCTGTTGTTGCAACATTTTTATTCACCTAAGCAATACGACCAAAACAGTACCAGTATTTTGTGATCTTTGGCAACAATTTAATATCCAATCATAAATATTTGACATTTTAGACAATATCCGGTCAAAATTTTAAAACTTTAGCCACTAATACCTATTAAAATGTTTAGTTTAGAAAGATAGAAATCAAATGTATAGATTTTGTCTTGAAAAATACTTTCATAATCTTATAAACTAGCAAAGTGACCCACGTTAATAATGTAGCTAGCATCGCTGCAATATTTGTCACGATAACCTTTGATTAAAAAAACTTTTTATGAGGTTAGTGTCATTTAATTATAAAACACATAAAATTAGATGAAGAGATAAAAATTATGTTAATAGAAGAGAAAATTATTTATACTCTGAACTTAACCCGAATCGTATACATATATTGACTCGATTCGCATATATTTTGATCAACTATCATAATTATGTATGAGGTGTAGGCATCCTAATAAAAATCAGAATAGGTTTGTCTTACCTCTGTATTGTGCCTTGCTTGCTGCTTGCTTGGTGCGACAGCCTTGAGCTACACGATGTTCTTAATTTATTATCTTAGTAAAAAATTTGAATTTTTTTTTTATTTTTTATTATGAATTTAGCTATTGATAAATTGTATTTGACATTGACTCTTTATTTAGGTATTTGATTTTTTAAGACTATATTTGATATGAATCTTTCTTTTTTCTATCATAACCTAAATTTTAATTATTATTAATTTATTTTATTTGGACTCTTTATTTAGATGTTTTGCTTCTCAAACCGTATGGAAATTGAACTGCTAATTTTCTATGTCTTTTAATTCCGAATTTACCTATTTATTAATCGTATTTGATATGGACTCTTTGGTTTAATCTAGACCGTTAGATGATCATAACAATGAGTGATCTAGATATTTTTTAATTAACGTGGTAATTTCGTGGCTTTGAGAGCAAAAGTGGATGCTCCTTTTTTATTACAAATTTTAGCTATTGATTAATTATATTTTACATAGAAGTTTTATTTAGGTCTTTGATTTTTATAATAATTTGATTTTTTTTTCTAAGACTGTCTTAGATATAGATCCTTCTTTTTCTATATTACCCAAATTTCAATTATTATTAATTTATTTTATTTGGACTATTTATTTAGATGTTTTGTTTCCCCAATGGTATGAAAATCGAACTGCTAATTTTCCATGTCTTTTAATTTGAATTCACCTATTTATTAATCGTACTTGATATGAATTTTTTTTAATCTAGATCATTAGATGTTCATAACGATGAGTGGTCTAGATCATTTTTTTTCTATTAATGTGGTAGTTTCATGGCCTTAAGAGCGAATGTGGAGACTCCTTTTTCCCTTAAATATTAAGATAATAGATAGAAAGATTTATTGGATTCTATAGATGTAGCGAGATTTTTTAATAATATTATTTTATTAGAAAATTATAAAAATAATATCTAAAATCATAAAATTGCAAGAATATGTACATTTCGGCATGCAGAGTGCCGACTAGGGATCTGTCGGCACTCTGCATGCTAACAGCCTATGTGGCAGTGGGCCCGGGGCCAGTCAATAAGCATGTGTGGCCGAAAAAGACTACCGGTACTCCGTGTGCCGACAAGCCCTCGGGTAGATACCGATATGGCTGTCCGGCTAGGTGATAGCCGACAAGCTTGTCAGCACTTGGAATATCGACAGGTCTGTCAGCACGTCGGTTACCGACATACAGCTTTTATTTAATTTTTGTTTTTTAGTGGTTTTTAATTTAGAAAGAATCATGTATTTAATGAGACACAGCCAACGCAAAATTCACTGTACATCTATATGGCAGGGTTAAGCATATGTCGACACTAAACAATGTCATTTATAATATTAAAATGCTAAATTGCGCGAAGCATCACAGGCTATACAAGGACTCTAACAACGATAGTGGCATGTTCAGTACATTTTTTATTCCATCATAAGTATGTACTGATGACAAACCTAACATGCCTTAGGGATTTAAAGACGCCACATACATAAAGTTATAACTACATTGGCATATACGGTACAATTCTAAAAGTAACCTAGATATATACCAATTCTAAACCTTACATGCCTAGCATAGGTACTTTCCCTTTCTCTCCGCCTCAGGTCCAGCTTCACGAGCCCAACGTGCCCTCTCGCGCTTTTGCTCCCCATCTGCCTCACGTGCCTACGCTTTGAGGCGGTTCTGCTCCTCTCTCCTCTTCTGCTCTTCCTCTGATAGTGGTGGCAGAGACTAGTAAAGAAGAAGAAATTCGTAAGTGGTAAACAACATATAGCTGTGATTTAGTTTTGCAATATGCGAGTACCTGGCTACGGTAGCCACCATGGATGCTGCCCTCCGGTGGATCGTACTGGTAGTTGGAGCACATGAAGAACTAATTGCCGTAGGTGTCTGAGAAGTCATTGGACTTCGTAACCCTACATAGGTCTCCACACCAACACATTGGAACTTTGACTCCACCAGACAAAAGATCTAGCATTGACTTCTTCGGGCAAGGATCATAGGCCATTTTGGTAAGAGGAGAGGGTTTTTGTTTGTTTGGACAAGTTGGCTCCTGGGCTGTTATTTATACAGAAAATCAATACTAGTTCATGGATTGAGTCAATAGAGATTTTGCTTGAAAATCTAAGTCTGAAAAGGCTATTTCTGAAAAGCCCAAATCTAAAAAGGTTATTTCTAAAAATGCTACGTCTGAAAATGCTACTTTCGAAAAGCCTATGTCTGAAAAGGTTATATCTTAAAATATTTGATTAGGGTTAAATGTTACGATAAATGTCGTACATAAGGCTTAACGGTAATGTTAGCATAATTAATTCATGGTAGTGCATTTATAAAAGGGTTCACATAGTTCGAACTGTAGGCACAACGAAAAAATGGATGGTAGAGGTGGGAGAGGGAGAACTAGAGGGTCTACTAGCGCGGGGAGGGCACATGTGATATGATCGAGTTCCTTTGGTCCTAGTACATACGAGGAGCCACTCAAGAACTTCCCTTTGCAGGAGAAGAGTGAGTTTCAGGCACCCCATCATCCGAGGACTTACGACCACCCAAAAGAGGAGTGATCGAAGTGCTCCCATGGATATGACTGTATTGTGCAAATGTATGATGAAAGCATTAACAGAGGCAGTTGATTCTTTCGATGTCCTCTTGGAAGGGTGAGAGTGTCAACAAGTTTAGTACCGTATTTTAGGACATTTTAGTCTTTAATTTCTATGCATTTAGAGGAGTCAGACGACGATGAGAGCTACCACTACACGAGATAGGTCGATCCTCCCATTGAACAGAATATCGAGGGGTACATACATCACCTACAAGACCATATATTCGACCTACAACATGAGGTTGATGCTATTCCAATCCCTCCAGAGGAGGATGAGTGGGTCATCCACATCGACGGTCCTACCGTATGTCTCGATCCCTGGTGCTCCTACCCATGTCACCAAAAGTTTTCTCCTCCTCCTCCTCCTCCTCCACCACCACCACCACTAGTGCACTATGATGATGGGGGATACTATGAGTCAGGAGAGTCTTCACAGTTCATTCTAAGTTAGTATGACTAGAAGCAATGTATCCTGATGTGTTGCTAGTTGCAATGTGATGCACGTGGTCGTTGGAGTACATCAGGGGCTCGCACGAAATGTGGTGAGGCCATGCAGCGTATGCAGGGGTGCTAGGGTCGGCCTGTGACAACTGCGTCAGTAGAGGTGCCCCGCTATCTGCGACGGGCCCTCCTCGTTGAGCAAAACTGCGAACTAGTCATCCAGTAGGGAGTGCATCTATCCGTACGCATCGTCGAAGGAGACTAGAATTGCTACATGGTACACCATATCAAATGGCATGTATCACATAATAATTAAATTGTAGGGTGCAATTCCGAGTGATCAATTTGAGAGTGACGTATCTGGAGTCGAGATGTAGAGCATCGGTCGTGGCTGAGACGACGACACTGGTTCCGTGTCGATGTGTGGCGTTGTAGCTTGAGCATGTGCCAGTGACCTCTTGTGTGTGGTAGGATCGACGATGTCCGGTAACCTCTAGCATGAAGTGCGTCAAAATCCATAGAGGCAAAGACGTGTGAGCCAACGCTGACCGTTCATCAGCTCAGCTGGGTCAACACGAGGTGGGACCGACTCCCAATGGTCTACAAAGTTTAGTAGCTCTATGCCGATGTCCCTGCACATGTCTGGCTCCAATGCACAAGATAACACATTCAATATAATCATGCAAGTCAGTAGAATACAACAAGTCTCGCATACCATGGTGTGGTATGCTGCCGCAGGCTCTGTAGCAAAAGTGTCGGTGATCTTCAGCTCGTGCTATGCTGGCTCCGGAGACACTGGGATGCACCTAACCCGCGTCGCCACGTGGAACCAACACAAGTACGCGTCCTTCATCGACAGGTCATAAGGGCCACTAGGGACGTGGAGGTATGTAGCTGCGTCCGCCCACTGCTCCACCCGCAACTGCATCTTTGCCGTCCAGGTTCCATCGTACTCGATGCACTAACCCTTTCTTGTCATCCTGTAAGACAAAGTTACGATTACGGAACTAAAAACATGATTAGTAAAGCACATGTGATAAGAAATACTTACATGTGAGTGTTGTACATCAGTCGATGCTCCAGGAGGAAGTGTTAGTGATACCTGAACTGCCTATACACTCTATCCGAATAGTAGGGCTGGACCGTAATGTCGAAGACCAGCCGTCGTCTCGTAAGCCAGAGAGCCTGGTCCTTGTGGCACAAGTCAGAGAGGTCAAAAGGCGCATGAGTCGTGACCGCCTCGTGGTCGTACGATGTCCACCACACCCAATCCATTTGCAGTTGATTGAATGTGGCAATGAACTGATGGTACGAAGCGCGTGTCGTCGTTGTCGCCTACCTCGACTGCATGAAAAAGTAAAGTATTAGAAATATAAGCGTGATGAAATAACTCAGTGGAACTTGTTGGCCCTCCACGTTCTAACAGACAGTGACGTGCGTGCCGACATGCCCCTGTGGTCATCCGAAAGCCAACGTGGCGCCCCTAATTCAACAGGCACATGACCTGTCGACATAGGGAGTGCCGACAGGCTCCTGCGCCCACTGTCACATAGGAAATCGGCATACAGAGTGCCGACACACGTGTGGAGGCACCTATTCTTATAATTTTATGATTTTAGATATTATTATTACAATTTTAAATAAAATAATATTATTAATAAAATTATATAGCGATGGCCCATTGCCGTGGCGTTCCCGCCGCACATCATGGCGCTGAACAAGGTGCAGCGGCTGTACGACGCGTGCGACGTGGTCTTCTCGTCGCCGGGGCAGGCGCCGTCGCCCACATTCGGGGAGAGCAGCTGGCTGCAGCAACTCCTTGGTGAGTCCATGATTCTTTCGCTCATCGCATCCTCTGTGTGTGTTCGTGTTGGACGGTGAAGAGGATTGACTACATACCGTGCTGGGTTTCTTGATTTCAGATGGCACGGAGGCAGCGGATGTCGGGATCGACGACGGGGAGAAGCAGTCGGCGGCGGCGGACGACGAGCTAATTAGCCCGAAGAGCGGCCGGCCATACGTGCACATACACCGGTGCCACGATTTCTCGGTACGCGCGTGTGGCCCGAAACGGGTCGCGCAAGCGAAATCAGCGGACAGCGCTGCTGGTTTAGGCTGAGTTGGTTGGTTGTACTGATCACGGCGTGATGGTTTTCTGGCAGATCGGCGTGTTCTGCTTTCCGGCGGGCGCGACGCTGCCGCTGCACGACCATCCGGAGATGGTGGTTCTGAGCAAGCTCCTGTAGGGCTCCGTGCGGGTGTGGCCGTACAACTGGATCACTCCGCCGCCGTGCTCCACCGCGAGAAAATGTAAGCCCCGTCACACTGCATATGTACTTGCCATCTGTTTTTTGTGGTGTCGAACGGTCGTGCTGATGGCGCGCGGTCGATGCGTGGACCGCAGGTGGTCTGTCCAGGGTGGTGGCCGCCGACATGGTGCGGCGAGCGCCGTGCGAGGCGTCGGTGCTGGTTTCGCGGAGCGGCGGCAACCTGCACGTGTTCACCGCCGTCACGCCCTGCGCGATCCTCGACTTGCTGACGCCGCCGTACTCGGAGGAGCAAGGCCGGCCGTCGACCTACTTCTTCAATGACGTCCCTATCCCATCTCTCCCAGGTGCGTATTACACGTTGTAACTTGCATATACATGTACCGCTCGTTGCGCAAATGTGAAGGCTCAACATCAATCAAAACAGTCTGAGACAGATCTGCCAGAGGATTTCAGCGTGGCGGGGGCGCCGCCGTATCTTGGCCCTGAACTCACAGTCCATATGGATGAAGACGACGACGGCGAGTAGCTAGCTAACTGTTTTTTCGAAATAGCTAGATATTATACTGATACTAGGTAGTTGCATGCACAAGTTCTCAACACGAATGTAAAGACTTTTCCCCAGCGCGAGTTAAATGGGGATTGATAGATGTTTACGGGGATTATTCAAGAATAAGGTTTATTATTAGCAGAAAGCTAATTTTTATGTAAGGGTTGGATATGCAAAGCAGGATTAAAAGGATTTCATAAACCATGGTTGATGCCAATATTAAGGGTTGTTGGTCCCGCGGAGATAGAATATATCCCGTTAGTTTCCTAGTTTTAGGGCATGTTTGATAGGATTCTAGATTTTTTTTAAATGTTTTGATTCCATTTTCTCTCTGGAAATATTTTGCTAGTGAATCAAAATCACTACTACAGAAAGGATCATCCACGTCTCCTCTTCACTGCCGGTTCACAAATAATCGATAGTAATAATACTCCTTCGATCCATCGTACTAGAGCAATCCGAGAAGAATGCCAATAGACGAAGTGCTTCGCTTAAGGTCGATTTTTCACATCATTGCCGGTTTTTAAGCTCCAGGCGTGAAAAAAAGCTGTGCCAGTAAGAACCAGTAGCGATAGTAGTTATCACCGTCGGTTCGTGTTACGAACTGACAATAATATTCAAATTATTATTGTTAGTTCTTAAAAAGACATGTATAAAAAGACGTGCCTTTAATAACCATCATTGATAATATTTATCTTAACTGGTTCGTATTGCAAACTGGCAGTGATAAATATTTATAACGGCTGATTCTTAAAAAGACGTGCATAAAGATGTGTAGTTAATAACCAATAGTGATAATATGTATCTCTGCTAGTTCGTAAGCTGTACCAACGTAGCAATAATTGAGAACAACGAACCGGAGATGTTAATTATTATCACTGTTGGTTCGTATTCCCAACCGACAGTGATAATTTTTCAATAAATTGGAGCCATCTCCCTTAGCCACACCCATCTCTCATTTCTCGCTCTCCCAAAAGCCGCTATTGAGGGATAGTGGCGGTCAAAATGGAGAGGTGGTCACCAGCTGCCTCTATCCCTCATGCTTGGCTTCAACACAACTCACACGAGTTCCTCGTCGTAGCCACCGTTCGCCAAGGTCGACGTCCACCGTGCTCGCTGTCTCCCAAGCCAACACGCGCCTTCCCCATCTCTTCATTCATCTCCCCACGATCTCCTCTCACCATCTCCTCATCTCCTCTCACGGTCCTCCAAGCAAGTAGCCACCTCGTGTATGTTCACCGAGCCCGCCGTCTCCCGAACCAACGCGCGGCCACATGTCTTCTCGTCTCCTTATCTCCTCTCTCCACGTCTTCACTGCGTGAATGTTGTGAAGATAGTTGTGACAATAGATAGATCTAAAGAAATGACAAAAAAACATAGTCGCTTCAAGTTAAATATGAGTGTTAAAGATTGTACTTTTGCCATTTGTTTAAACTTACTATTGTCACTCACAGATAGTAAAATCAATCGGAACATCCGAAGAGCGCGCAAGGTGTATAACGGATGAGCAGAGCTGCTGTATCGGGATCTCTTTAACGTGGAAATGTCTGAAGAGTTCTTGGTACATCAGCTTCGTAACATCTTTTTCTATTTTTAGATTTAGATATAAAATACTCTACCGCGAACATTTCAGCATGGGGTGTCTGTCTTAAGTTTGATCCTCATACTGAAGAGTTCGAAGTAGAGTATTTTTGCACATCTAAAAGGATTATCACTGCCGGTTCATGCATTGAACCGCCATTGATAGTGGTGATCACTGCCGATGAACTGGGAGTGATAGTAGTGTCATCATTGCCGGATCAAGGCTTAAACGGAAGCATTATCAGGGATTATCACTATCGGTTTAAAAACTAGCAGTGATGTCAATTTTGAACTGACAGTAATGACCTTTTCTGTAGTAGTGAATCATGCAATCGTTTGGCTACTTTGATGGATTCCGATTCTCGAGAGAGGATGGGAATTGTAAATGAGAAGGAAGTGATTCGGAATAAGGAGAAATCATCTTTTCCTTATTTCTCCCTTGCTGTGTAAAAAAGAGAAATGTTTCTCTCATTTCGGATTCGAATCACTAGCCAAAAGCACCGTTTGGCATGGATTCTAGTGATTCTGGCCAGAATCTAAAATGTTTCTTGCTGCCAAAAGCAACCTTAAAGTTGGTGGATACCGTGTCCTAAACAACTCATGATATATAGCCAACATTTTCCAAAAAGGGCATATCACCCACTCACGTATCAAGGGAACTCACACTTGAGACTAAAACCATTGTGTAGCCAAAGCTTCGTGTGTCCATAACTGTTGACATGGCTTTCCAAATAGTTTTACACTCTACAAAAGTTGTACATTTTACCCATAAAATATGCTCAACTTTCAACCATAGCCAATGGCAGATCATACATAATGAGGTCTTGTACCCACCTACCATTGCCTTGATAACCACCCACAGGACAACCAGGTGCTAATACATCATAAGCGTGGCCCATTCAGAAATACCAGCCGGATTTTGGGACTCCACGTAGATCATCTTTGTCTTGTCCTAGCTCTTGTTGCCACTACCAGCCTCCAAGTGAGCATTAAGATAAGCTAGAGGGGTGTGGGGCCAAGACCTTCTCATAAAAGGATTTGTGATTGCACAAGGGTTACTTAGTGCGATGGCACAATGATTCGGTCTTTCAGCAGCCGAAGCGAGTGTCTCTTAGAAATATGTGGCTCTCATGAATTGACTTGCTCCCAATGTATTCTCACCCCCGTGGGGTACCTTATTCATCCTATCAAAATAGGTTTTTATTTTATTCATACCACACAGTTCAACCTGCTCACACCACAAAGCATACCCAACACATTTCACATATTTCAAAAAGCATGATTGAAGTGATTAACTATCACTATTTTCATTTACGACGAGAAGTCCTAAACATGCTAGTAATCAAGGCAATCATCTAAACTATCTAGTATATAGTTGATGTTGGGGACCTCCTACAGTTTCAAGATAAACAGGTAAATCAACAACAAGGGATGACATAATCAAAACTAGGCCATAGCTAACAATCATTTAAATTAATTAAACTAAGCATGCATAAATATACGAGTAATATTTTTGAAACAGGCTCGACTAGATTGTGGATGTAAAAGATGGATTTTATATAACTAAATGAGTTATGACTTTTCTTTTTTTAAATTCTTCTTCTTGCGCCGCCTACCTAGCAGGGAGACCACCCCGGGCCAGGGCAACCACAGGCGGGACCTGCACCCTTGCAAGTCACATTGGCACTGACGGTGATGGGACTTGTACTGCCTCCGCAATCATAGCAGCTGCATGCAGCCCCGGTGTTGTTACCATTAGTGGTACGGGTGGCACAGTCGCAAGTGGTGATGGCGGCGGGGCACCAACACCACTATGACAGACACCAAAAATGCTTCACGTACGACTGGGTTGTCCAACCCCCTATGATCAGGCCTTGCTACAATACCCCCGTTGGGTACTGTAGCCACGCGGCTGTGCCCAATCGTAAGCCGGTCGGATGATCTGGTCCTATGTCAGTTCTCGACATACACCATTGTCTGGACGGTGACCCTCGAAGCCTCCGGCACCGCGTCAAGGATCAAAACCTCAGGACCGACTACGCTTGCATCCACCTCGGCCACCATGTCCCCACTCCATAACCATAGTCATGACTATAGCCATGGTCGAAGTGGCCCCGCTCGGGTCCCCCGCCATAGTCGTACCCTGAGTTGTCGCCACCATATCCATACCCTGAGTTGTCTCCGCCATATCCTCCACGACCACCACCATGCACCTTGTTTCGGTTTGCATCAAAGCCTCATCCACTGCCACCAGTCCGCCCGCCACCACTGCCCTGCATTCCATCACACACGACTTACATGTAAGAGCGCAGAGCCGCATTAGCAAGTGCTGATGCAGGAACATGTGATGTTGCTGGAGAAGACCAAGAGGCGATAGTCGCAACCATTGGCGAGCCTAACAAGAGACAAGGGTGTACATATGTACACCCAAAATTTTGTGTCAATTATATAAAACACAAGTTGGTTTCCACATCATCTCTACCCTCTACTCTCCTCATATCTAATAAAAAAACCCTAAAATTTAAATAATTTACCCACTTTTGCTATCCACTCTTATCCTCTAGTCCCCACACCTCATTACCGAGTACAGATATGGGGCTTATTTTACTAATGAAAATAACTAAAGAAATTAGGAGGGAAATTAGTGGATAATTTTGTACTCCTTTTTTGAATCCCATTTGAAATCAAACTACGGCATCGCTTCTGACGTGTTCATTCAGTTGCGCTCCTCTGACGTATCCACATCTCCATACCATGAGTTTATGTTTGATGTTACCACGTCCAATGTTTGCGTTTTCGTTGCAACACACGGATACTTAGCTAGTTTCATGTTATATAGGTGTGCATGGTGACTGCAATCCACAACGGCTCAAGCCCATATCACCATGACCCGACCGGTGTTGATGCGGCCACGGCTCACAACCCACTGCCCACGCGACCACGCATAGTGGCCTAGACACCTTCGAGGCATGAGTGACAACCATATGCATGAGTGTGTCGATTCCTAAGAGGCTGATACCATGTGTGTGACTACGTGATGACCATATTCCTAAGATGGAGGACAGCGGTGGTGCAGGCATGAGCAAGGCAGGGGTCGCGGTGGCGGGCTCGAGCTAGGCGAGGTGCGGCAGTGGGGCGGGCATGAGCGAGGCGGGTGCACATGGCTGCACACGCGAGCATGAGCGTGACTGTTCCTGCGACAAGCGGCATTGCGTGGATAGCCCTCTGGGTGTTGTGAATGAAATTGGGGTTCCAGTGCCCCGATCGAGCAAAGAAGCTAGCTAGGCCAGTGGATGTCTAGAACATAGCCTGTACAGGCTGATTCCAGATGGTCACCGCACGGCCCACCCCACTTCTACCACTCATGGGTTGCCCATTCCGATCCACCTTTCCCTCCAAGCCTAGATCTGCTAAAACCACGTGATTTAAATTTTGAACCTCCTCCTTCTATCTCTCGATCACTACCGGAGCACCATCCACGGTGCTGATGAGCTTCTTCAGAACAGAAAGTGCTGACTGTAATCCCTAGACAGAGCGACAATCCTTGACCACGACGTCGCCCAAAGTTCACGGTGGAGAGACCCGTGATGGTGGCAGAGGACCTTGCCATGGTGATGCCATCGAATGTGGTCGATGTTGAATCACGACATCAATGATCCATCCAGCCAAAGATTTTTGTCACCCCAAACTTGCAAAACTAGCTGAATATACCTACGAGTCTCTGCTCTCCAAGGATGTCTCGGCGTCAAGCACCTCCTGGGTAAATCCAGCTTCCAGCATCCCGAGGGACACCTCTCCCTTTCCTTCTGAGAAACCAAGTGGAGAAGTGCCTTAGTTTTCATGTGATTAGACATTGATAACAATTGATGTATCTTGAACTTGGTTAGTATATATTTGTGTATGATTGTTCTTGTTTATGTCTAACTTGAGTTGGTGGTGTTTGGAATTGGCGAATACTTCTTTGTACGCAGAAAAGTTACACACACTGAAAGTTCCGGCGTGAATATCATATGTTACGGTGTTCACCGAAAGTTCCGGTGTGGGCAGTGTATACTTACCGGACTATTTCTTGCAGAGAGTAATTTTTCTGATAAAATTTGAGATCAATGCACCGGAAGGTCCGATGAGTGTGGTGGCTACACCAGAAAGTATCAACAGAGTATTTTCAGTACTGAAGCAGAAATGCAAACAAATATCGGATAGTCTAGTGATGGACTTTGACAGTGCTAGAGTATTTTCTACAGATAGGAGATTTTTAGCGTCAAGTTTGATTATATACGTCGGATAGTCCAGTGCTGAGATTGTGAACACTGGAGACTGTACTGGACCTTTTGTTGCAGAGAGGTTGCAGAATGGTGGTTCGGTGGATTGGCACACACTGGTTTATCCGATGATGGACATGAGATCACCATAAGCTTTTATTGGATATTTTCTTGCAGAGAGCAAAGTTTTCCTAGAACATAAAGTGTTACACTCATCGGATGGTCCGGTGTTCAGGAGCATAACACACCGGAACATCTGGTGTTCATATTTTCTGTAGGATGTACTCTGAGTCGAAGTTTTTGATTTAATGCTAACCTAAAGATGTTTTAGAGTGTGGAGAAATGTGTTTGCTTGTTTCAAGGTGTGCAAGTGACGGATGCAACTTGGCGGTCGACTGCCGATGATTGGCGCTAAGAGGGTGCTTGGTGCCTGACGATCAAGGAAGGTCAGTCGGAGTCAAGGGTGATCCTAGCTATACATATGAAGGTCAAGCAAAGTATGAAATAGATGTTGAAGATGGCGTATTGATAAAATCAAGCGAAGGGGATATCGGTGCAAGTGACAAGCGGCCCGAGGGATCAGGTGCGGAGAAAACTTGCTGGTAGTTAAGATCGCAAGACGGAGGACATGTATTATCGTCAGAGCGCTTACTTCAGGTGGAAGCAAGTGGTGGCTAGTTATACTTTGAGAAGCGTGCTAGGGTTTCGTGGTTTGGCCTCAAAACTGTAGGAGGATTGGAGGAGTACGTGGCACCATTGCAAAGCTTGCGTCAAGGCGAAGTTAAATCGTAAAGTCGATGTGGCCGTCTGATGAATGGATAAGAAAATAAATTAAAATATCCTCAATGGTAGGTATAAGTGTACTATAAGAGATGAGTATTTTAGAAAAAAACTAGTAAACTTGAGGGTCAAGTTTCCTACTAGCCATTTGAGCCCCTTATGACACCCATATGAGAGCATTGTTTAGTAGAGAGAAATATGAGTGTTTAGGCTATGTAATAGGTGAGAGTTTTGAGAGGAAAATCTTTTTAATCCGTTTAAGATAGGACTGACCTATTTGAGTAATAAAGTTTATTTTGTTTCATATCTTTGAATCCACCTCCTTCTAGTTTTCCTCTCTTGGTTCTCTTGTCTTGTATGCAAATTTTTTCCCTTCTGGTTTTATTTTTTGTTTTGGTTTTTAGGCTAAAATTTTAGCACATTGTGAGGTTATTTTTTTGTTGCTAGAGGCATAAAATTTACGTACACACACTTATATGATGGAGTCTTGAAATCTCTTACCTCTAAATAATCAACTTGGAAAGTTTTGTTGCTCGGTGTTCATCATTTCTTGTTTCTTTGCTAGTTATGATCTTTCGAGTACTAAGACATATGGATTAATCTTAAATGGAACATATGGATCATATATCATCCGTAGAGTCGTGTTGTTTTGATTTTCTTTATTAAATTTTATCTTAATTTTTGCTTCCACTTAAATTTAGAGTGTGTTGACTGATCTAAATAGAAGAAGATCATCGATTCCATAAGAAATTTATTAAAATACATATTCATCTCCTCCTGTCATCAATTTTGTTCCAATAAAAATAGTCCGGGAAAAGTCCGCCCCACGAGTTCCGAAAAGCTATTTGAATTCTGGGCCATGCGCATCATCTTTTCCGTCACAGCGATAGCAGATGTTCACAATGTTTTACGCCACCGCTTATCCATCTTTTTATCTTAACGAGTCGTACATGGTTACACAGGTTGCACGACGGAAACCACTAGCCAGCAATGTGCTATGTGCAGCAACGCTGTGCTGATACAATGGATTTTCCTTCTGTTTGCAGTTTTGCATGTTGTCAGACAGATAAACTTTTCTATCTCTTTCTCCTTCGTGTTCTTTTGAAGCGGTCTGCACTAGCCTCCAAGGAACAAAGAGACGGAATCTCAGCGTATCATGTGCTAAATAAAATGAAAGAAAATGCGTAAATCTGTACATAACATTACTCTGCACACTCCGATGCTCAGTTAGCTCAGTCAGTTTTTGTGATTTTGTTCAACTTGCCAGCCTGATTTTTTTAGGGCACTTGCCAAGCTGATTTATAAGGTTGTCAGTATGTGAAACTTCTGTGTAAGACTATGAACTCTGAAACACCCTAGTATACACAGGGGGGAAAGGCTTTACATTTTTGTATACAGAACTTGTGCCCGCAACTACCTAATACCATCTTTATATAGCTCTTTTAAAAAGGAGTGAGCGCGCTACTCGTCATAATCGTAGTAGCCGTCATCGTCATCCATATCGACCGTCAGTTCAGGGCCAAGATACGGCGCCCCTGCCACGCTGAAATCCTCGGGCAGATCCGTCTCCTCCAAGATAGCAAACCCTGAACAAGAACAGCATAGCACCGTGTCAGGCAGTGTTTTTGCCGGATGCAAGTTTTAGCGTTCATGCGCATATGCAAGTTTCAAAAGCGTGTAATGATCAGCACCTGGGAGAGATGGGATGGGAACGTCGTTGAAGTAGGTCGACGGCCGGCCTTGTTCCTCGGAGTACGGCGGGGTCAGCACGTCGAGGATCGCGCACGGCGTGACGGCGGTGAACGCGTGCAGGTTGCCGCCGCTCCGCGGGAACAGCACAGACGCCTCGCACGGCGCGCGCCACACCTCGTCGGCGGCGACCACCCTGGCCAAACCACCTGGAGCGCGTTGCCCACCGTTAGCACAACCGACACCACAATACAATACGCGCGTGTATGGTATTCAGCGTTGTGAGGCTTACGAAATCCTGCGCCGGAGCACGGCGGCGCGGTGACCCAGTCGTACGACCGCACACGCACCGAGCCGTACAGGAGCTTGCTCAGAACCACCATCTCCGGGTGGTCGTGCAGCGGAAGCGTCGCGCCCGCCGGAAAGCAGAACACGCCGATCTGCCAGCAGAAACCAACGCACCGTGAGTACAACCAGACAACCGGTCTAAACCAGCAGCACTGTCCACTGATTTCGCTTAGGCGACGCCACACGTACCGAGAAATCGTCGCACTGGTGTATGTGCACGTAGGTGATCCGCGTGAACGCCAGCGCCGGCAGCAGTCGGCCGCTCTTCGGGCTAATTAGCTCGTCGTCCGCCGCCGCCGACGACGACTGCTTCTCCCCGTCGTCGATCCCGACGTCCGCTGCCTCCATGCCATCTGAACCCAAGAAATCAGCCCTGCACTTTGAGTTCTAACGTCCGACACGAACACACAAGACAGGGCACATGCAGGCGTCGATCATGAACCTACCAAGGAGTTGTCGCAGCCATTCGATCTCCCCGAGAGAGGGCGTCGCCTCCCCCGGCGACGAGAACACCACGTCGCACGCGTCGTACAGCCGCTGCACCTTGCTCAGCGCCATGATGTCCGGCGGGAACGCTACGGCCATGGCGGGGAAAGCACGTACGCAATATATAAGTCGTGTCCCGATGTGTGTATCTTCTCTTGCGAGGTGTCGGACTTTGGTATATATAAAGCTCGGCTTGCGCGCGTACGTGGTGCGCCGTGGAAACCGTGGGCCTCGGCAGCTTTTCCAGGGGCATTTTGCCGTCCCAGGACCCAGCCTCCGCAACCTCGGTGCTCGGGCTGGCCGTGCCCTGCTGTTTCTGACGGCGGTGCGTTCGCAGAATCGTCACATCAGACGATACAACCGCACAACAGCTTCGTCCCGATCTATAGCAGAGATGTACATAGCTTAGATATAAAAACACACCAAAGACACACACTTGAAAGAAAACGTATTGCCAAATAAGCTGAAATCTGAGCAACACCGGTATAATTATTATGCTCAAGCTTAGATGCGAAGCCTAAACTACTATTTAAACCGGATGAAAAACTCTATGACCATTTTCTCCTAGCGTGCGCATGTTGGAGATAACCAGCTCGCCGTGTTCGCAGATTTGTGCTCGCACCAATGCATCCACCGCCGTTTCTGACTAAAACTAAAACAATTTGCTTCCCTTGCGGCCTGTTTGGTCGCTTGGGATCTCGACAGAGTCCGTTTTGGGCATGAGTTTTTGTACTTCTAGTGCCCACTTGATGGTGCCCTTTTTTTCATTTCGGGAAGGATTTGATGATGCTTGATAGAAAAGTTTATTATGCGTTTAGTGCTTATTATGTTGCTGCCAAAGATCAGAATGGTACTACTGTTTTGGTCGTATTATTTAGGTGGATAAATTGATGCACAGTAGCAGAGAGAATTGCTTTTTTATTACAAGGGGTTTCAACTACAAAAATCAGCTTGAGCAGACATGTTTTTTTTTTTTTGCAGGAAATGCTTAAGCGGACATGTGACAAGTGGCTAATTCATTGTTTCAATCAGCAGTTAAAAAACAACGAATCGAGTATCAAACACGTTAGAATCCATTGCTTATCTTCCTTGTGTTTAGTCTATTACGGCAGGAATCCACACCACAGAACCGATAGACCTCTTATTCCACGCACCAGGTTTAATCAGGCGAATGGAAAACGAAACGGATAGCGTGAGAAGAAATGCATTTCCTTCACTAGTCCACGCACTACGGCACCCTTTTTTGTGCTTTTTCCATGCATGCTTGTAGCGGTAAGCTACAAAACAAACATCAAATGCGGCGAAAGAGATGTGGAGATGACACCTCTCACGACCGGGAAGACATTTCTGCTGTTATCTTGTCTCTTTTATGGACCTTCGACGCTGTAAAATCAATCAGACGGCTCTGCGTTATGCTATTTCTAGTCTCGGTCTTCACTTCGTGCTGTCTCAGCGCGCAGTGTGCCTGCCGCTTTTGAGCGTCCATTTCGCTCTATTCGACCCGGGTTTGTTTGCAGTCCGATCCATGCATGCTTCCGGAGTTCAGTGTATTGTTTTTTAGAAAAGCAGTTTAGTGCAAGGAACAGATGCACGACGATATTGCTACGATGCTATCGATTGGAAACATAATATCTTCCAATTTGGGGGTGAATCAAACGGCACTGCGTGGACCAGTTCCAGCTGCAGCATCTGTGATCTCAGCCAGCCCAGACGCCGCATGACTCGGTTAAAAAAAGCCGGCCCCGGAACGCAGCAAAACAGCAGGAGACTCGAGGACGGATCAAACATGGGGCGGCGGCCAGGGGCACTCGCTGAACGGCATGCTGTGAAGAAACGTGCACCGCACCGCACAGCATGCCACTGCTTGCCTGCCGGCCTCTGCCTGAGGTGGCCAACCAAGCAACAGTATTGGGGCGGTAGGGAGCGCAACGGCGCAAGCCATGTGCTGCGCTGCTGCTCACGCGGACGGCTCACGATGCTGGCCCGGAATGGCAGTTGTCGCTGCAGGTGCAAGTGCAATGGATGCTTAAATAGATGCTTCAAGAGAGAAAAATGAAATACATGCGCAATAGCCTCAACCTCTATAGGGCGACAGTTATAGACGCTTGAAGAAAAAAAATACTAACATCATAAAGCAATTGTGCAATGGATGCTTAAAGAGAGAAAAATGAAATACATGCGCAATAGCCTCAACCCCTACGGGGCGACAGTTATAGACGCTTCTAGAAAAAAAATGCTACATCATCAAACAACTGTATACGAGTTTTAATTAGAGATGACAATCGAACACGGTCGGTATGGATAGAACTCCCCTATCTATGTCCGCTATTTTTTTTCTGGTCTGTGGGCATGCCCATTAACAACGATGGGCATAGAACTAGGAAAATACATGTCGCCCGCGGGCACCTGTCGCCTAGAGCGCCCACCTCCATACGAGAGCGCTTGTGTCCGGCTTGGGGCGTCGACCACTTCCTCTGGCGTCGATTGGTATGGGAGCTCCCGCCGGTCAGCTCCACGGTGCCCAGAAAATAACGTAACTTCTGTCAAGCGCCAGACACATGAGCATTGTGCATGGCCTTGGCGCTCGCTACAGTTTGTTGTCTCCACGCCTTGTTCGGCTTCACCGCTCGGAACCCGACCTTTTCTTCGCCCTCCCCCCGCCCCACCCCTCCGAAGCTGCGGCGTGCGGAATCGCTCATCAGCGCGTGGTTTGGTGCCAGAGCTCGTAGAGTTCCTCGACGCATGGCGTTGTCGACGAATCGTAGAGACGGCGAGGTGCGGAGCTGCGGTAAGCCAGAAACCGCAGGTAGCCAGCCGGTGGATTCGGCCAAAAACAATGATGATACAGTCATGTCAAAGGACCTGCTAGTTTGGTAGACGAACGAGCTAGATTTTACTAAGCCTGTATAGACCGGCCTGGTGGGGCTGCTGCAGACGACGGCGGAATCGTCTGCACGCCTCGAGACGCTGGAGTTGCGGCCACTACCTCCACCGGCGACTGCGACTCCCGCCGATGTGGCTCCATTGAAGGCGGCGCACCCATTTGCGTCGACCTCATAGCGGTCCAATGGGCACTGCGTCGAATCGACACACCGGGATGATGGCTGCAAAAACCTCACGGATCCTCAGCCACTCCCGATCACATGTGCGTCGAACTCCATGAATCTCTGTATGGTTGGGTTGCCTGAGGATTGGATGGGTGTTAGTTCGCGCAATGGTCCTCTGCCTAAGTTGGAATTTTCAAAGTTTGATGGTGAAAATCTTCGGTTACGGAAAGATAGGTGTGAAATGTATTTTGAGGTTTTCTCTGTCAGTGACAGTCTAAAGATGCGATTCACGGCTCTTAATTTCATCGGGCCCGTGGCATCGTGGTTGCAGACTCTGAATTGCATGGGAGGGTGACCAATTGGGATGAATTTTGCTCACGAGTGTTTGATCGTTTGATAAGGATCAGTATCAGACTCACCTGCGCCAATTGGACACTCTTAAGCAGACAGGCATTGTGTCTGAATATTATGAGACATTTGAACAATTAGCTCACAATGTGCTGCTTTATAATAGTTCATATGATGATGTATATTTCGTCACTAGATTTCTAGGGGGGTTAAGGGAGGAATTATGCTATGCTATTGCTTTGCACCATCCCAAAGATGTGGACATTGCTTTGTTACAGGAGGAAATGGAGTCGTAGAAGAAGAAGTAGTTGAGCAGAGATTTCTCTAAGTCTAGTGGCCAGGTTTTCTCCACTAATGACAAGAGCAAACCACCCCTTCCCAAGGATGCGGTGCAACGGGCTGATAAATCTGTGGATGAGAAACTAGAGCCCTTGAAAGCCTTTCACCGATCCAAAGGATTGTGTTTCACTTGTGGTGACAAGTGAACTCACAAGTGCCCTGATCAAGTACCTCTACACGTCATTGAGGAGCTCTTGGAGGTTTTTCAAATCAGTACGGTTGCTGATGAGGATGTGGACCTCTTGGATGAAACTCTTGCTGAGAGTATTTTGTCTGTTGGGGAGCAATCAATGCAACATAAGAAGCCTCGTAAGACGATGAGATTCTATGGTTCATTGGGAAGCAAGAGGTGATGATTTTGGTGGACTCAGGAAGTGTTGGTACTTTTATTACTGAAGACTTGGTTACCCGATTACAGATTCAGTGCCTGCTGAAAAAAATTTAGCTGCTGATGGTGGTGTGATGCTTTGTTCACACATCATACCCTAATTGCAGTGGTTTATTCAAGGCCACAATTTCTATTGGGATGTCAAAGTGTTACCTCTCAAGTGCTTTGATCTTATTCTTGGCACAGATTGGTTGGAGGAGCATAGCCCCATGTGGGCTCATTGGAAGCTCAAACATATGTGTTTCACTCATGGCGGGCGCCGCATCCTGCTTCATGGGTTGTCTGATCATACATCTAGCTGTGATGCGGTTATTGCAACAAAGCTGCACGGGTTACTCAGGCAAGGCGCTCTATCCATTGGTGTTGAGGTCTTTTCAGTTCAGTCAGCACTTGCGGACATCCATCAGGATTTTGCATCCTTGCCGAATACTATACAATGTTTACTTTGGGAGTTTGCGGCCTTGTTCACAGAGCCCACGACGCTGCCTCCTCAACGCCAGTTTGATCATCACATTCCATTGATTCCTGGTGCCCAACCAGTCAATATGTGTCCATATCATTATGCTCCACATTTGAAATCTGAGATTGAAGTTCAACTGCAAGCAATGCTGGATCAGGGAGTTATCCAGCCCAGTTCAAGCCCCTTCGCTTCTTCAGTCTTGTTGGTCAAGGAAAAAGACGGAGCCTGGTGCTTTTGTGTGGATTACCGTCATCTCAATGCAATTACGGTAAAAAACAAACACCCTATGCCTATTGTTGATTAATTAATTGATGAATCGGCTGGGGCTACTGTTTTTTCCAAGTTGGACTTTAGGGTTGGTTTTCATCAGATCTGGATTGCAGCAAGAGATGAATTCAAAACCGCTTTCCGTACACATAATGGCCTTTATGAATTCTTGGTTATGCCCTTCAGGTTGACAAACACACATGCCACCTTTCAAGGTATTATGCATCATATCTTTGCTCCTCTCTTGCAACAGTGTGTTTTGGTGTTCATGGATGATATCCTTGTGTATAGCAAGTCTTTGGATGAGCATGTGGTCCATCTCAGATGGGTTTTTGTAATTCTACAAGACCATCACTTCTTATTCAAACCATCTAAGTGTGTCTTTGCTTAGTCTACAATTGAGTAGTTGGGCCATCATATATCTGCATCTGGTGTTGCTACTAACCCCTCAAAAATCGCTGCAGTAGAAGCTTGGCATCTTCCTTCTTCAGTAAAGCAATTAAGGGGTTTTCTTGGTCTCACCAGTTATTACCGGCGTTTCATTAAACATTATGGCCTCATCAGTCGCCCATTGATCAATCTGCTCAAGAAGGGTACTCCTTTCCAATGGACTCCTCTTACTGAACATGCCTTTCAGTTATTGAAGAATGCCCTTGTCAATGCGCATGTGTTGGCAGTCCTAGATTTCACCAAATCCTTTGTGATTGAGACTGACACTAGTGCCTTGGGCATTGGTGCTGTCCTTATGCAGGATGGGCATCCCATCTCATACCTCAACCGGTCCTTGTGTGAGAGGAATCGGGCATTATCTACATATGAAAAGGAATGCATGGCTATTTTGTTGGCAATTGATAAGTGGCGCCCTTATTTGCAGGCCAAGTAGTTCCTCATCAAAACGGATCATCGTAGCCTTCTGTTCTTAATTGAACAACGGGCTACTACTTGTTTACAATAGAAAGCAGTGCTGAAATTGATGGATTTGGATTACAAAATTTAGTTTAAACAAGGGTGTGCTAATCATGCGGCTGATGCATTGTCCAGGCACCCTGATCACTCCAATGTCTCTGTTGTTTCTGCATGTACTCCATCATGGATTAAGAAACTTATCTCTGGTTATTCTAATGATCCTAGCTGTCAACAACTGCTGACGAAGCTGAGCCTTCTTCTCCCAATGCCAAAGAGTTTTCTCTGCGTAATGGTCTTATCCGTTTAAAAGGTCGTGTTTGGGTGGGCAACAACTCTTTAGCTCATAACCACATCATCCAGGCCCTACATAATAGTGGCATTGGTGGTCATTCTGGGGTTCAGGCAACCTACCATAGGATCAAGGCCCTCTTTGCCTAGCCGAAGCTCAAGGAAACCATCTAAGTCCTTTGTGCAATCTTGTTCCATTTGTCAACAGGCCAAGGTGGAGCATGTGAAGTTGCTTGGGTTGTTGGAACCTCTTCCTATGCCCTCTCAAGCATGGTCCATTGTCAGCCTTGATTTCATTGAAGGGCTGCCGAAATCTAACAGCTTTGATGTGATATTAGTGGTCATGGACTAACATGTTTATCAAGAATATATGTTAGTAAGTCTCATGGATGCAATACATGAAGAAGCCACCGAAGCCGGGACAAAGTTTGGTTAAATTGAAAAAAGTCCTCGGAGAAATGACTTCACCGCATGGTCTGGTGTTCACATGGTTGAACACACCGGAGCATTGTGTCCAGAGGCATTTGACCTCACCGTATGATCCGGTGCTCAGAGGAGGATACACACCGGAGCATTTCCACCAGAGAAGGTTGCAGCTGTTGAAGATCGAAGGTCAACACGCCGGAAGGTCCGGTAATGAAGTGAAGTGCACAGGACAATACACCGGACAATGAAAAGTGCAAAGACAAAGAAGAAGAAGACCCCATCGGATAGTCCGATGATTGATTTGAACTCACCGGATGAATGCACCGGAGCATTGTGCACAAAGTGGAGAATGCAGTGAACTCACCGGAAGATTCAGTGCTCTGAAGATTTATACACCGGAGCATGTTTTCAGAGAGGGTTGCATTGACTCGGCTGAAGCAGGATAACGTACCGAATGGTCCGGTGATGAAGTGATGTGCACTGGAGCAATTTACATAGAGAAGATGTTGGCTCGGATGGCTAAGGTATACTCACCAGAAAGTCCGATGATTAAGGTGAAGTATACATCGGAGTATTCGGTGTTCACAGAGGCTTAAGTGGGGTTCCAATGGCTAGTTTCTGAGAAAGTACTCATCGGATGATCCGGTGTTAGTACTACTATTCTTACTGGATCATCCGGTGTTAACAGCTTTTTATAGCCGTTGGGTTAACGGCTAGTATGCGAGTTTGAGGCTATAAACACCCCTTCACTCAGTCATTTGAGTGTGTTGGAGTCTAGAGAAGTTCATATACACCTGAGAAGACATCCAAGCCACCAAATTGCTTAAAGTGATCATCCAAGGTAATTAAGCATAAGATTAGTGAGTGATTAAGGTTTATAGGTGAAAGTGCATCTAGGCCCCCTAAGTGGGTTTTAGCTTATTGATGACAAAACAATTAAGGGACTAATATGTTTATTGAAGCTATGAACAGGTTTTAGTCTCATTTGTGAAGACACACAACGATTGACGTCCCTCGAAAAGAAAAGAGAAGCGGTTTATAGTACTCAATAGGATTTAATTTGTTTTATCTTTGAAATTGAGTCTAGGATAGCCGTACTATCAAGAGGGATGCAATTGTTAGGTTTGATGGCATCTCAATGCTCAAAGTAACCTATTAGAACCAATAGTTGAGAGACACATTCACCCACGGATATCGGGAAAAACAGGCAGAATGTGTTGAGTCCGGAGTCTCCGGTGTTCACCGGATACTCCGGTACAGTGTTTTAGGCCGGAGTCTCTGCGAGAGACTCTGTCAGAGAGCCTCGGTTCCTAATTATTTTTAATTGTCCGGAGTCTCCGGTGTTCACCGGATACTCCGGTAGTTGGTGAATTTTGGCCAGAGTCTCCGAGAAAGTCTCCAGCAGAGAGCCTCGGTTAAGCTTTTATTTTTAAAAGAAAACGACCGGAGTCTCCGGTGTTCACCGGATACTCTGGGTAGATGAAGTTTTTGGCCGGAGTCTTCGAGAGAGACTCCGCCAGAGAGTCTCGGTTAGCATTTAATTTAAATGACCGGAGTCTCCGGTGTTCACCGGATACTCCGGTACCTGGAGAGGCCGTAGAGTCCGGCAAGTCTCGAGACTGTTTCTTCGTGGTGACTAAGTCCTACCCGGAGACTCCGGTGTTCACCGGATACTCTGGGCAGTTCAACAGAACCGTAACGGCTAGTTCTGACACCATTCTGAGCCCGTTTTGGATTTCAGGCCGGAGACTCCGGTGTTCACCGGATACTCCGGGGTAGGTGAGTCAGAACAGTAACGACTAGTTTTTAAGGGTTAGCTATATATACCCCCATACCCCCTAGCATTTATGGCTTGCTGTTGCTGCTGAGCTCCACTTTAAAAAAGCTTCCTAAAAGCATTCAAGAGCCCTCCAAATATCTCTAGTGCTTATTTTTGCGTCAAATTTGAGAGATTGTATTTGGAAGTGAAATTGAGTTGTTGAGCATTAAGTTCGTCATCAAGCACACATTTGTGATCGTTTCTCTTGGAGCCTCGTGCTCCTAGACGGCAAGGCGTCGCCCGTAGAGCACCCAACCATTGTGGAGTGCCACGGGAAGTTTGTAATCGCCATCGACTTGAGTAAGAAAACCTAGCTTGATCTTTGTGGTCGCTAGGAGAGGATAGGGTTGGAAAAGACCCGGCTCTTTGTGAGCTCCTCAACGGAGACGTATGCACTTCTTTGTGAGGTGGCCGAACTCCGGGATAAATTCTTGTCTCCTCAATTGTGCAAGTTTTACTAATTGTTGTAGTTTTAGGATTTTTCCTAAATTCTAGTATTTGTGAGAATCTTTCTGCTAGCTATTGTTATTTAAGCATTTTACTCATAGTAGAACTAGTGGTATCTTTTAGACTATAGTAAACTTGCTTAGATTCATTTGTTTTTGAAATCCTGTATAACCCGGATATTCCGGACTTGACCGGATACTCCGGACAGACCGGAGTATCCGACCTTCACCGGAGTATCCGGCCTCTGATTAATCCGCTACTAAGTTTTAATTTTCAGAAATGACTATTCACCCCTCTCTAGACATCTTTAAGTACATTCAATAGGCCTAGAGAGTGAGTTGCTAGGTGATTACTGCCTAGAGAGTGGATCAATGAGTGATCCAACAGTGTACCTCTTGGTATGCCGATACCTTGGATTCTTGGTGACTCGCCGGCAAGTTTGTTGACCTCCGACTTGGTGTGGAGCGATGGCAAGGTAATTGTGTGGGGATGCGGAGACCATTGCCTTTGTGGCTCAAACTCCGAAGTGATCACGGCGGTGAGGAACCGGAAGAGAGGCTAGTGGTGAGACATTGCCTTGGTGGCTTGGTGGTACATCCGGGTGGAGGCCTTGTCTTTGTAACTCGGTAGCTCAAAGGTCGTGACCGGGTGCCGACCGGGAGCATATCCTTTGTGAAGCTCCAACGTGGATTAGAGATGGCATTCATGCCATCGATACCACGGGAAAAATCCTTGTGCCGAATTTGCTCTCTCTACCTTATTTACGTTTCCGCATTTACTTACTTGCAATTTACCTCCTTAGATAGGTTGCAAGCATTTTGATCGGTAGAGTAGACACACTAGATAAACCTAGAGCACTTTTAGATAGAAATTGATATAGGCTTATCTTATATTATTTGAAGCTAAAATAGTTTTTAGTGTCCTAATTCACCCCCCTCTTAGAACGTCACTGATCCTTACAATTAGTATTAGAGCCTTATACTCTTGATAGGCTTAAAATCCTAGAGTTGGGATGTTCGGGGTTGGGATGTATTCCTATAGTGTTCCACTTTTTGATGGCATAAATTTACCGCATTGGAAAATTCTAATATCTTGTTATTTGCAAGCTAGAGGTTTAGATGTTTGGAGAGTCATCGAGGAATGGATGAAACCTCGCATCACCAACAAAGAAAGACAATTAGATGCATTGGCAAAGAGTATCCTTTTATCATCTATATATGTTGATGCATTCAATCGTGTTTATTATCTCACCAATGCGCATGATATTTGGAATAGTCTCATTGAAATACATGAAGGTACAAAGGATGTGTGCAATAAGAAATATCATGTGCTTGTTACTAAGCTTAATGGCGTCAAGCAACTTCCCCATAAAAGTGCTAATGACATGTACTCACGTTTGAACATTCTTGTCAATAAGATCAATGTGTTAGGTTGGACGCCAATTGAAGATGATCAAGTGGTGAGAAGAATACTTCAAGCTCTTCTTCTGAAGTACAAGTTGATTGTCTCCATCATCTACGATAACAATGACATCAATAAGATGACTCCAAGTCAAGTGCTCGGCAAGATCACCGTCCATGAGATGACCATAAATATGGAGGTGGAAGCTCCTACCTCATACGACACCAAGAACCTTACTCTCACAAGCAAGCAAGCTCGATGTCAACACATGAAGGCAAGAATGAGGAGATATAAGCAAGAGTTAAGCTCAAGCGAATATGATGGAGATCAAGATGAAAAGAGCAATGAAGAGGATGATCAAAGCATATCAAGTGATGAAGAGATTTATCCAAGATGGCCAAGCTCATGCATCAAGTAGAGAAGAACATCAAGATCATCAATGCCATGATTGATCATCCAATCTCCTTGAAAGACTTGGTCAAATCAATTGATCATATCAAGAAGGAGAAGAAGAAGACAAAGAACAAGAGGGAGACAAGGGGAAGAGCCAAGGCGAGCTGAAATAGTTTTAAGTGTCCTAATTCACCTCCCCTCTTAGGATGTCACCGATCCTTACAGAGGGAATATGAGGGACTCAGGCGGTGGTACGGAATGCAGGCATGGAACACGAGCTGGTGGAGAATGGGCACACACTGATGGTCTTGGCTTGTGTTTCGGTTGGTAGTTAGGCTGAGTCGGGCGTGGTGAGCTGGCGTTGAGTTGGCCTACGGGCCCATTGGGTCATGGTGAAATATAAACCCAGCCTTGTAACGATTGGAGATTGAACAGAATAGAACATAGACTTTGAATCCTCTTCTTCTTCTCCATGGCTCTACCGTGTTCTATCTCCATCTCTCCACTCCAGCCATCCATGCTAGATGCCCTCGTGCTCCGGAATCGCCGTTGGGATCGTGACAGTGGGATGGACCAGTAATATGCCCTTTTTCTACACAGGGTAGCCAACAATGTATGTGAGATTCCCTTTTAAAAACTCACTTCGTAATTTTGAGGCACTCAAAAATGAGATATATCGATTAGACGATGAAGAATATCAGCAGGGGTTATGGGAGGGGTTGATGGGGGAAAGGGAGGTTTTGGGGAGGGAGACCGGCTTGGTGGAGGAGGTGGGCGCAGGGGGCGAAGTAGCGGGGGTGCCAGTGATAGGATGGAGGAGGCAAGGACATCGAGTTAGCATGACGGCAGGTGGCACTAGTGGATCCAATGGCGGAAGCGCTACCAAAGACAGGTGGAGGAGGGTGCGAGGGGAGGGCGAGCATGTGAGCCATTGAAGACGCGTGCATGTAGGTGGATGGGTGAGTTTTTCAAGCCGACATGCGTAGGGTGAAGAATCGGTTGAAGGAAGAAGAAGAGTCATCCGATTAAGATTCAACGACTATCATTCATCGACTGAAACAAAACTTTTTCAGATGCCCTGAAAAACCATAAATATGACACAAAATGGAGCAGAATTTTTACTATGGAAACATGGACCCAATTTGGAAGACTCCATGGATGGCCAATTAGTAAGAGGAAAAAGTTCATATTACCTCTCTCAACTATTGTTCGAGTCTGTTTGTCTCCCCGAACCGTAAAATCTGATATCCCACCTCCTTTAACTATTTAAACTGGTGTAATTTACCTCCTTAACTAGTTTTGATACTGGTTTCGTACTATGTGGCAACAACTCAGCCTGCCCTGTTGGCAGCGTTTCAATGACATGGCATAAAAAAATCATAAAAATCACAAAAGTATCTAAAAATACTAGAGACAATTCTAAGACCTTCTGTGAATTTTTTTTCAAAAATAATTCCATTTGCATCATATTTCATGGAGAGGATCTTGGAAAAAAAAAAGCATGCTTTAAAAAGTGTGCAACTCATTTATTAACTCACGTTAAGGAAAATATTAACATACAAATACAATATTTTATAGCGTGTACCTTAAAAGGATCTATAAAATTAGTTTCACTTCATTTAGAGTTTTATTAATTTATCCATGATTTTCACAAAGTTCACAAGCATAAAGTGAACATGTTAAAAAAAAACATTGTAATTAACTTTGTCATGTCTACCATTATTTTTCCTACACAAACATTATTTAAGCAAACTAATAAAAGTGGTTTCACTAATTTTGGAGGTGTGATGAATTAGTTATGAATTATGTTGGGGGTCACCATCAAGGACCCCTGATGCCCTCTTGGCTCCGCCGGTCTAGGCCCGAGGACCATCATGCTCAATTTTAGTTAAGAGGTGGTCGTCTGACACGCTGGTGAAGTGCGGCACCGAAATAGACGACTAGCCGCTAGAACAACCGTCTCACCAGCTGTAGCAATGAATTACGGGGTTATCCCTATGTCATGTGGTACATTAGAGAACTTGTATCTCTACCAGCCTCATATGGGCATGTTTGTACATTTACACTCTGAATATCAGTATAAATACAGACTCTTGACCAGCAAGTCATAGAGGGTAGATTTTTCCTTGAAGACTCGTGGTGTTCTATCCATCTCCGCTTTTCCTCTAAGCTTGAGTCATTCCTGTGAATTGGCTCTCGCCGCACTTTCGTGGAAGATATTTTATTTCACCAACAAATTAATCTAGTTGCAATACATTTACTCAATTATGCATGTTACAATAACTATTTCATGATTTTATGTATTTTTAGAAGATAGAGGATCATGTAAGAAGACTAATGTAGGACCGAGAAGATCATGTAAGAAGACTAATGTAGGACCGAGAAATGTGACTAGAGGAGGGTGAATAGGAGCCTCACCAAATTCTTGGATGGTATATCCCAATCTTTTTATCTAATGTATCTCAAATCAACACGCGGAAGCAACTAAACCGAGAGAAATAAAACACAACAAAAATCTTTGGAAAAAGTATGGCTCTCATGAATGAATATAAACTCTAGGTTCCATAGAAATCAATTCCAAAAATCATAGCCACAAAAATCTTACAACTTTATTTACTTAGATTCGAAGAAATAGGCATCGAGTGAAGAGAGTTTTGAGAAACCAAGTTAAAATGTGTCTTAGTTTACTTGTGATAAATGATTGACATTGATATTTATTTGGTTTGACGATCTTTGGTTTTGCATTAGCTTTGATGTGATTTGAAATGATTTGAGATTTCATTTGAGCATATTGATTATGTACTAACTATAATTAAAATTGGAGATATATGTTTTCTTGTCTCATAGTGTGCAGGTGATGGATGCAACTTGGCGGTTGATGACGGGATGATCTGGGTCAAGCAGAGTGATTGGTGCCAGACGATCAAGGAGGCCAGACGAAGTCAAGGGTGATCCTAACTGAACACATGGAAGTCATGCAAAGCATAGAAGGTAGATAGAGATGGTGTGTTGATAAAGTCAAGCAAAGGGGATGCCGGTGTAAGTGACAAGGCAAGACGGAGTACACACGTCGATATTAGAGCACTTGCTTAAGGTGTAAGTAAGTAGAGAGTCACGCTTTCAGAAGCGTGCTAGGGTTTTACGGTTTGGCCTCAAAACCCTAGGAGGACTAGAGGAGTACGTGGCACCATTGCGAAGTTTGCATCGAGACGAAGCTAAGTCATGAAGACGTCGTGGCCATCCAATTAATCGAGAAAAAATAGACCAAAATATTCTCGGTGGTAGGTATGAGTGTACTACAAGAGATGGGTATTTTAGGGAAAAATTAGAAAACTTGGGGGTCAAGTTTGCTATACTTATAAATAGAGGGGTAGGGCTATGGGAGGAAATGAACCAGCCATTTTGAGCCTTTTGTGCCATCCATATGAGAGCTTTGTGCTAGGATTTTAGAGGAGAGGAAGAGGAGTATTTAGCCTATGTATTAATTGAGAACTTTGTGATAAAAAAATCTATGTAATCTATCTAAAATAGGGCTGATCTCTGTTGCAATGAAGTTTATTTTTCTTCATATTATTGTGCTCACCTCTTCTTAGTTTCCCTCTATTGATTTTCTTGCAAGTTTGCAAGTTTTTCGGTTTTCGAATTTGATTTTTATTTTGATTTTTGGGTTGAAATTTCAGCACCATGTGAGGCCATTCTTCTTATTGCTAGAGGCATAAAATTCGTATACACACGTTTATGTGATAGGGTCTTGAATACCCTTTCCTCTAGATAATCAACTTGGAGAGTTTCGTTACTCGGTGTTTATCTTTTCTTGTTTCTTTGCAAGTTGTGATCTTTCGAGTGCTAAGACACATATAATGATCTTAAATGGAACATATGGTTCATATACCATCAGTGGAGTTGTATTGCCTCGATTATGTCTTGTTAAAACTTCTCTCTATTTTTGCTTCTGTTTGAGTTTTGAGATGTGTTGGGTGATTCAAATAGGAGAAGATCATCGATTTCACACAAAAATTATTAAGACGCCTATTCACCCCCTCTAGTCGTCAATCTCGTTCCTACAAGTCTCCAAGTTGATGTCTACAGAAAAGGGATAGTATAAAACCAACTTATAGATGATTCTTATCCCTCTAGCAACAATAAGAACAACTCCAACGCGATGGAAAATTTTAGCTCTTCAACAAAAACAAAAATAGCAACCGAAAACCAAAAAACTTGCAAACTTGCAAATGAAGCCAATAGAGGAAAAGTAGAAGGAGATAAACGCAAGCACAAGAGGAAGCATAAATTTCATTTCTTACGGAGGAATGTCATATTTTTGGCAGATTACAAAGTATTTTTGCTTAATAAAGCTTTCACCTAACACAAAGGCTAAGCTCTCATCTTTCACTCATCTAAAACCCTAGCACACAATCTCAAATGGTTGGCTTAAAAGGGTTCAACCAGCTCTCCCCCTCTATTTATAGCTTAGGTTCCTTGACCACTAAGTTTCCTAGATTATTCCCAAAATGTCTCCCTCTTCCAATACACTCCTACTTATCACCGAGGGCATTTTCGTCTATCTTTTCCTTATCCATCGAACAGCCTTAACGCCTTCATGACTTAGCTTCGTCTCGACGCAAACTTCGTGATGATGCCACGTGCACTTTACATTTTTCCCGTGGTTTGAGGCCAAACCGCGAAACCGTCTCGCACGCTTCTCAAAGCGTGACTCGCCACCACTTGCTTACACCTTAAGCAAGCCACCCGATGTCGACGTGTGTACTCCATCTTATAATCTCGACAGCTGGAAAGTCTATCCCGCTCCCGATCCCTCATGCCGCCTTATCACTTGCACCGGCACTCTTTTCGCTTGAATTTGTCAACACGCCGTCTTCATCCACCATCTCATATCTTGCTTGCCTTCCACGTGTACAACTAGGATCACCTTTGACTCCGTCTGACTTCCTTGATCGTCCGGCACTAAGCATCCTGTTTAACCCTAATCATCCCGCTGTCGACCATCAAGTTGCATCCATCACATATACATGACAAGACAAGGACACACGTTTCACTAATTAGTCATAATAAAACATTCTTGAAGAAATGCTCATCTCAGAAAAATCATGAACACCAGATGATCCGGTGTACACTCCTTCTGAGCACTAAGCCATCTGGTGTGTAATCCCATCTTCCATTGCACGAATGCAAAAACTCTGAAAAACACTCCGGTGTACACACCAGACCATCTGACATGTACAAAAGCTCTTTCTCCACTGAGCCAAGGGAAAACTACTAGAAAATGCTCCAGTGAAGCCTCCAGTGTACACACCGGACCATCCGACGTGTACAAAAGCTATTTCTCCATTGAGCCAAGGGAAAACTTCTAGAAAATATTCCAGTGAAGCATCCGGTGTGCACAACTGCTCATCACTAGACCATCCGACGTTAAACTTCATTCTGGCATAAAAAACACACCTCCTGAAAAATGGTCTGGTGTTCACACTTACTTAACACCTGACCATCCGGTGAGGCCATTGATTTTGTCTTTTGAGTCAAAATCCTCTGGCATGATTTATTCTTCTGAACACCAAATCAATGGCATGTACAATTTCTTCAACAACAAATCATCTGGTGTGTACATTTTTCTTGGCTCAAAAATAGAAAATGTCAACTCTCATTTCTCTCCAAACTGATAAGTCATAATCATTATCATGCATTATAATACATAGACATGCTCATAAAAACAAAACTCAACTCAACATAAACATTTTGAATAACTCATCATAAGTAAACCAAGGCACATTCCTACTTGGCTTCCCAACTAAAAAAATGGTTTCATGATTTTTGGATTAGCAAATAATTAACTATGCATTTAGGCCATGTTTGTTTCCTAATTCTGGTTTTGGTTCTGAGAAGTCCAAACAAATATACCCTTAACTAGGTTTAGCAAATAAATTTTCTCACAGAAAATATATAACTTTTTCATAAGTATAAATACTTTTATCATATAGATCATGTTATAAGGAAACCAACAAAATTTGTTTTCGCTTGATTTGAAGCTCTGATTAATTAGTTATTGATTTTATAATGAAACCAACATGTTCACTTTATACTTATGAACTTTGTAAAAATCATGAAAAAATTAATAAAACTCTAAATAAAGTGAAACTAATTTTATAGATCCTCTTAAGATACACAGAATATACACAAAAAATATGTGTTTATATGTTAATATTTTCCTGGACGTGAGTTAATAAATGAGTTACACGCTTTTTAAAGTATGACTTTTTTTCAAGCTTCCTCTCCATAAAATATAATTCAAATAATATTATTTTTGAATTTTTTTCACATAATATCTTAGAATTATCTCTAGTATTTTTATAAACTTTTGTGATTTTTTTTTGAATTTTTTGATGCCACGTCACCGAAACGCAGCCAACAGGACATGCTGAGTTGTCGTCATATAGGATGAAACTATCATCAAAATCAGTTAAGGAGGTAAGTTACACCTATTTAAATAGTTAGAGGAGGTGAGATATCTGGTTTTACGAATCGATGAGGGACAAACGAACTCGGGCAATAGTTGAGTGCGACAATATAGATTTTTTCCTTCACTTTATGCTTATAGACTTTGTAAAAATCATGAAAAAATTAATAAACTTTAAATTAAATGAAACTAATTTTATAGATCCTCTTAAGTATACCTATAAAAAAATGTGTTTGTATGATAATATTTTCATCGACAAGAGTTAATAAATGAGCTGCATGCTTTTTAAAGCATGTGTTTTTTTTTCAAGCTTCCTCTCCATGAAATATGATGTAAAGAAAATTATTTTTGAAATTTTTTCACATAATATCTTAGAATTGTCTCTAGTATTTTTATAATTTTTTTATAAAGTTTTTAAATTTTTTTATATCACGTTAACGAAACGTTGCCAACATGGTAGGTTGAGTTATCGCCATATAGGATAAAATTATCATAAAAATTAGTTAAGAAGGTAAATTACACTGATTTGAATAGTTTGATGAGGTGAAATATCTGATTTTACGGTTTATAAGGAAAAATAGATTCGAGTAATAGTTAAGTAGGTAACAAATAGAGTCAATTAATAGGAAGAAAACCGAAGCATTCTGGGCCAGATGACCGGGCCTGGCCCAAGGAGGTAACACATGCATTCCACATGGGAAACCCACGAGGCTAATCAGCAGGTAACACGTCCTACGAACGCGCGAGAGAAAATATCCACCTCCTCCAACTGTATCTCAAAAAAAAAAAAAAAAAACTGAAGTCTGAAAACCGATCTCGTCTGCCCTCTCTACGACTCTACCTCGTTCTTATCTCCAACGCTCCTCCCCGCAGAAAAGGAAAAGCGAAGGGAGAAAAAAAGAGACAGAAAAGGCAGCCCAAAAGTCACCACCCCTCGTTCTAAAACCGCAGCCGCTCCTTCCCACTTCCCCTCTCCCCTGCCCACCCCAAAACCGCAAGAGCCACAACGCCTCCACACCCCGTCGCACCGGAGGAGAGAGAGGTCGTCGCCGGAGCGGAGATGGCTTCGGCGCCGGGAGGGACGCGGGAGGAGATGGTGTACATGGCCAAGCTGGCCGAGCAGGCGGAGCGGTACGAGGAGATGGTCGAGTTCATGGAGAAGGTCGTCACCGCGGCCGGGGGAGGGGAGCTCACCGTGGAGGAGCGCAACCTGGTCTCCGTCGCGTACAAGAACGTCATCGGGGCCCGGCGCGCGTCCTGGCGCATCGTCTCCTCCATTGAGCAGAAGGAGGAAGGGCGCGGGGCCGCGGGCCACGCTGCCGCGGCGCGCGGGTACCGCGGCCGCGTCGAGAATGAGCTCTCCAACATCTGCGCGGGGATCCTGCGCCTCCTCGACGAGCGCCTCGTCCCTGCCGCCGCCGCCGTCGACGCCAAGGTCTTCTACCTCAAGATGAAGGGCGACTACCACCGGTACCTCGCCGAGTTCAAGACCGGCAACGAGCGCAAGGACGCCGCCGACTCCACCCTCTCCGCCTACCAGACCGCCCAGGTCCCCTTCTCTTCCACCAACGTTTCCACCTTTTCACTCTGTCCTCCCCCCCGTCCGCGAGTGAGTTGGATCTTGGGTGGTTTTCTTCTTCCTTTCTCTAGGACATAGCCATGAAGGAGTTGCCGCCGACGCACCCCATCAGGCTGGGCCTCGCGCTCAACTTCTCCGTCTTCTACTACGAGATCCTCAACTCGCCTGACCGCGCGTGCTCGCTGGCCAAACAGGTGATTTGCTGCTTCTTGCTAATTCTTTGCTAGTAGTTCATAACATGTGTGTAGATCTGTAATTTGTTACAGATGAGTGGTAGTTGCTGTAAGCAACCCACGATTTGCAGGGCAAGCTAGGATACGATTTGTGCGTGACGACGTAGACTGATTCAGTTCCTTTTCGCGAATGCATCATACCATATTTTCGATTTTTTTTTGTGACCACTGACGGTAGATTAACTACTCTGCTAGTCTGCTTGCATCAATAAGATTCAGATCCTCACCACGTCTGCAGTTGTTTAGGCCGTGTAAATATTCTTCAGTTACAGTTACATTTGGCAGTGTTAGCTGTTCCGCACCTTCAGATATTTTGGCCACTGGTTTCTTGGCGTCCTGTACCATTTGTGACCCATGCCGGCTCAAATTGTCAAATGTTTCCAAGATGTGACTGTTATCTTGCAGCCCACATCCTTGCTTGCTACTGGCAAGCAGTCATTGCATGTGCCATGCTGCCTTTCCGGTTCCACTGCAACTTGCTAACTCCAGATTCCGGGATGCCAAAAACAAACAAAAAAATTGTAGCTTTATTTGTTGGTTGCAAACATGCAATCAGCTTATGCATGGTGTTCTTTCAGTGTCATTTGCATAAGATTCATAGTTACAAGCTGTGATCAGGCCTTTCTTAATTTTCTAACTATTTTATGGCATTGGATTCTTATCCTTGAAAAAATCTTGTTGACCTGGATCTTAAAATCCTTTAAAGATATGATGCAAGTATTTAGCCAGTAATAACTGGAACATGCTGTTATTTTGGTATGTGATCATAGTCCTTGTTGGTTTTAGGCCTTTGATGAAGCCATTTCGGAATTGGATACTCTAGGGGAAGAGTCCTACAAGGATAGCACTCTGATCATGCAGCTTCTTCGCGACAACCTAACCTTGTGGACTTCTGACATGCAGGTAGATCGGTGTATTGACTAAGTAACAATGCAGAACACTTGGCATTTTTATTGTCGATAATGCTAATCATGCTGTGTACCAGGATGACGGTGGCGATGAAATGAGGGACGCAGGCAAGCCTGAGGATGAGCAGTAGCTAAGGCTCCTAGCGACTACCATCTCAATGTCTTAACCCTTTGGGTAGTTGTGATGTTTGTACAAGGGCCATTTTCGTGTGTCCTTTTCCATCGGGTCTTCCTACCCTTACTTTTGTTATATTGCTATTGTCAATCCCATGTATTGTTTTACTTTCCAACCGGAACCGTGTTAGTGTGTGGTAAGAATAACTTAATCCTTTAACTAGTACAAGGATTGTCAAACTCTTATGTACTATGATTGAATGATTATGCATGTTCAATATATTTAGCGAGTGCCTTGTTATGGGCATATGGTTAAGCTATGGTTTGAGTTCGCTGTGTAATTATTACACATCAGCTTTTGATCTTGGAACAGATAGATCACAGCTAGAACTCCAATAATTGTAATCGTGGGCAATGAATTAGTCCGGTCAATGATTGTGCCATTGAGCTTTTCTGTTGGTCTGTTTGCTTTCCAGCTAGAGATATTTTGAGAGGAACATGGTCAGGCGGCTAGTAGTTGCGCTCCACTGCCGGATCCTTTGGGTTGGAAACATCATTGTGTTATTTGATTCTAAGGTGATGATTCGATTTGTTATGGAATGATATTTCCTCTAGAAGTCACGCTTTCCTGGGTTTAAAAGACAGTGACACACTGGCTCTAGCGTTAGACTTGATCACACATGTCAGCAGCCACCCCCGCAAAATTCACTGTGCAAGCCACCGTCGAGGAGTGATTTACACTGGTTTTTAAACTTTCTTTTAGGACTATTTTTAAACTAAGGGGTTCAATTGTTCAAATAATCAGTTTTGTGCTAAAGGGTCTTATATGGACTTCACTAGATGGGCAAATCACTAAAATGAACATTTTACGTTTATGTTAGCTCTTCATGGCAAAATGCGCAAACTGAAGGCTTTAAACGCGCACAAATTGATCCGTAAACTTAACCACCCTTCACAACTCTATCATTGCTTTGCACCAGCACATCCTGATCACTCCACACATCTTTGCAAAGGGTTAACTAGATGGATCGGCACTTCAGCAGGGTGTAAAGAGAGCAATAACACCCAATTTGTGATGTATCGAATGTGCAACCTACAACATTAATCCGACATACCTTTTATTTAGGATGCCAACTCAATATTCCAAAGGGCAATACGTGCACGCAGGCTAACAAATACCAAAAAAAATGAATTTTTGATCGGCATGATCTTGCGAGTCATAGGAAAGGATGGGATCCTAACCTGGAGGCATCATTGTTGCCATCAAACTTCAAAGGATCCCCCATCCTGGACCGCGTAAGGAGAGTCAACCAGTGGTCTCTCTGGCTGACTGGTGGGGCCAGCTTATGCCGAAAGCCAGGTCAGAGAAGCAACTCAATTGGTATGCTGTATCAGAAATAACGAAAACCCAAAGAAACAAGCTTGACCGCTTCTGTGCTTGCTTCGACTCTTCGAGGCGGCTCCTGAGAGTTTGACCGATTCAATACCAATTCCTTCACCCGTAAGACTTCCCTTCATCTTCCCCTTTCACGACTCAAAAACACGGTGTGACTCAAAAACACGGTGCGGCAACTGATCATCTGGCATAAAAGTGGGGTTTCATAGGAGCAGCGGAAGTGCTATATGGTTGGTTGATTCTGAGCCTGGCTGCAGCCTGCAGGATTCCTGACTGGACAACATGTTTTCATTCAAGTCCAGGTAAATAGTTGATGCTACCACCAGTTTCCTGATTTTTCTTATTCAATTTTTGTAATCATGTTTGTGACAAGTCGGTTTCCACCGGGTTTTGATTCCTTTTGATTATTTTTCCCCTTCTTGTGTTTATTTCTGTCACCAATCCATGAATCAACATGAACTCTGTTTTTGTTGACAGCGTCAAATCATCTTCCAGTGCTAAAGATGTTCCCAACTCTCGCTTCATCATAGAGGGATCAAACATCCAGGAACAACTGAACAAACTGCACGAGGAGCTGAGGAGGGAGAAAGAGGAGAAGATGCGTGCCCTAGATGAGATAGATGAGTTCAGGAAGAAGAGCCTGAATAAGAACAAAAAGTTAAAAAGCAACGGAGGTGAGGATCAGTTGGACCTTGCAGACAGGTTACAGCAGTTGGAAGGTGAACTGGAGGCAGCAAGGGATTCAGAGAAGAAAATGCTACTGTCATTGGAAGCCCAAACAAAGCAGCTTGAACAAACCAAGGTATCTCTGGAGGAGGCTAAGCTTGAGATAGCTTCACTTCGAGACAACACCAAGAGTATAGAGGCCTCTAATCCCGGTAGGCAACCGATGAAGAATTTCAGGAGAAGGGGTGTGCTGTCCTTCTCCTTTGCTGACCCTGGCGAGGTTGAGACATGGTCACTACAGCGTGAGCTCAAGTTGGCTGTGGAATCTGAGGAGAAGTGCAAGAAGGCCATGGATGACTTGGCCATAGCCTTGAAAGAACAAACCACAGAGGCCAGAGAGGCAAAAACAAAGCTTTCATTGGTGCAAGCAGAGTTGAATAATGCAAGAAGTGAAGTGGAGAACTTGAAGGCCTCGTTGGAAAGCACAGAGGAGAAACTCCGGTTGGCACTGGAAGAGGCGGAGAGACTAAAGGTTGAGTCAGATGAATTAGCAGCAGCTTCAAAAGAGAAAGAGAGGGGACTCATTGATTGCATCGAGATGTTTGAGGGTGAGCTAACCAAAGGAAAGGAGGAGAATGATAAGTTGATTGAATCACAGAGGGTGATCAGAGATGAGAATTCTAGGCTGAGGGAAATGCTGAAGCATGCGGTGAGTGAAGCTAATGTAGCAAGGGAATCGTTGGAGATTGCCAGGGTGGAGAACTCTCAGCTTAACAAACAGATATCTGAGAAAGAATGTACCTTGGGGAGTATCATGCAAGAGTACGATTCCCTCAAGATCAGTGAGGCTGCAGCACAGATTAGTATTAAAGAATTAAAGGATATGATTGATGCTATGCTCAGTTCAGAGTCCACCAAAACTTCAGCAGAAGCGTCACCCCGAGATACCAAGAGGGGAGTAATGACAGAAAAGTCTGTGGCGGAAGATGATGTGTTTTCTGATGGCGAAAGATCTACTCGTTTTGCGGACATCAGGGGTCCTGCAAAGCAGAAGAAGAAGGCAATTCTAAGAAAATTTAGTGACATAATGAAGAAAAGGAACTCTCAGACTGCAATCTAGTATCCTTATGGAAGCAAGTAGATACAGGTCTAGTTTTCGTTTTGTTTTTTCAAAGCCCTTGAGCAAAAGATAGTTGAAATACCAACACAAATTCATTGCCACGAAATGAAAAGCAGTACATGTGGAGTAGCCCTTCTCTTACTCGGTTTTACAGATTTAAACTACAGAAAATGGAACATATTTGTAGAAAATACAGACTATGAAATATTAAAACTAGCATAGCTTTTGTTCTTGACATACTTTCTGCATTTTTTAGTCGTTCCCTCTAAAAGCTTGATATGAAAACCCTTGGATCATTGCAAACTAAGTCAGAAAATCTGACAACATGCAGTTAAGCAGCCTTTGTTTTGAGATTACAGTCTGGCCAAATTACCTTATCATTCAGGGTTACTTCTATTAATATTATTTATTGCTGTCGAACTTTAACATTTTATATTTAGAATAGCTCTTAACGATACAAAAATAACTTGAATGGTCTGGAAAAATGAAAATACCAAGTCACCCATTCCTATGGTTCCTTACCAATGCTTTGCAAGTTTCTTTGTATATATTCAACGAAATATTGAATCAAATGAAACTTTGCATTTCAGCCCCCAGAACCATAAGCTTATATTTACTCAGGATTACAAACAAAAATCTACCCATTCTTCCTATATCCGTCCACAAAAGAAAGAAAAAACATGCCGCATTAAACCTAGTTTTGCAAATAACAGGGTACTATAGTAATTTTTTAAAACCGAAATTTCATTCTATGTAGATCTATCTTGTTTCTGCATTTAAACAAGGCCATCAAACCATCCTTCTTGGAGCATTGAACTTTTACAGGGAAAAAAAAACTCATTCCATTCTATAGTATTATAGATTGCAAAAGAGAATGGAAGAACTTGTGGCACAGTATCAACCTTTTTGTAACGTTAATGATCCACGAAGCACTGGATTAATGATCCACGAAGCACGGGAGTTCCCTTCTGTCCATATAGAAAGTAATATTGTATAACAGTATGTGATTAGGAGGCATAAAGGAAACTGCAGATTGATTTTGTGGAGCAACGACAGTACTCTGTCTGGAAAACCATAGCGCTTTCCTTTGGGTTAATTGATCCGACAACCAGCTGTTTATCTCACCAAATGTTGCAGCAGAACCTGCAAGTCTAAAACTATAAATGCTAAGTTAAATTAGGTCTAATTTTTTTATTGATTACAATAATAGTACTTCCAAGATCAACATAAAAAAATATGGTTATTACCTTCAAGAACTGCTCCTCTAATTTATAGTTTCAACCATCAACACCATAACCTGAGTGCCTTATTTCTTTCTAGCCCATCTTTGCAATCACAACATCCACTGGACGCATCTGATTACAAGACATGTTGTAAATCCGTGCAGCTGAGACGAATAATCTACTCCCTAGAAACTTGATCAATTTTATCCTTGAGGATGTTCAAAATGCATCGGAATTTGGAGGTTATGAATAATGCTAACCATATTCTTGTGCCAGCTCTGCCATTACATGCATTTCATCAGCGGTCATTTGCATATGAAAGCTAATTTTTCTCAGCTCGGATATGATCTTGCTCATCTCTGGATGAGATGCATCACCACCCACAAACATATGAACTTCGTTAGTAATCTCAGTCCAGCTGTATCCAGGTTGTTTCTTCACACCTTTTTCTTTCATCCGGCATCTGACTTGATTGACTTCAGCCCACATGCCAGTGGCAGCATATATGTTTGAAAGCATCACATAAGGGCCTGAACTTTCAGAGTCTGACTGAACAAGCATCTTAGCAGCAAGTTCGCCCAGTTGCACATTACCACATGTCTGACAAGCTCCTAGCAAGGCACCCCAAACATTCTTCTTGGCTTCAAATGGCATCTCTTTTATATAGTTACAAGCTTTCTCAAGTTGTCCTGCTCGGCTCAATATATCCACAATAAAAGCATAGTGTTCAGCTCTTGGAGATATCGCGTATTTGGATGACATGAGATCAAACAATTTCAAGCTTACATCCACCCTGCCAACATGCCCACATGCTGATAACACACTAAGGAAGGTAATGTCATTCGGAATCAGTCCACGCGCTTCCATCTCATGGAACAGTGCAATAACTTTTTGATACTTGCCATGTTGTGCATATGCAGCAATTAGTGTGTTCCAAGAAACAATATCGTGGCCTTTAAGGTTCATGAAGACTAACTCTGATTCACCCACATCGCCACACTTGCTGTACATTGTCATCAGAGCGTTAGAAAAGGAGATTTTAGATTCTAACATTGCTTTGATGGCAACAGCATGTGTGCATCTTCCTTGTCTGAGCAAAGCAAGAGCAGAACATGCAGTCAGGATTGCAATAAGAGTTGCATGATCTGGTTTTACACCTTCTTTGTGCATTACAATGTGCAGTTTCATAGCTTCTTCTCCGTGTCCATTATGAACATATCCTACAGAAATATAGAACAGTGAACTGTGAGGATTTTTCTCTATGCATGTTCAGTGCCACGATTAAAAAAAGCGGGCTAGAGACATGATCTTTTGTTCTGTTTACTGAACCCCCTTAACAACAACAAAAAAAGATGTGACAGAATTATTGCAATAAAAGAAAAAGGAAGACATTCAGCTACGGACATTAGCATTGGGGTCCTAGTTACTTAGGTGTGTTTGGAGTTTGCACTCCCTAGTCAGATCTGCTACAGTCTGTAGAGTGTGTATGTGTGTGTTGCTGTTTAGCTACATTGTCCCAGACTATGTTGTCCTCATCTGCTTTGGGCTGTTTTTCTCCCTGTGATTGAGTAGTTGTCCTGGTAGTTTTGTGCCTTCTAAAAGTATTATTTTCTCCTACTTAATGAAACGGCAGAGCTAATGCCAATTTTCTTCAAAAAAAAAAAAAGAAACTCAAGAATATGGAAATGACAGATAAGCTGAAAGCTTGAAACACTACAGTCCAATGCTTCAAGCATTCAACTGTCCAACAGAACCACTGCACTTCATCATGCAATCTGTACTATGGAGTGGCAATCAGGTATATTCACAATATTAAGGAAAATACCAAAAACATGAATTTGAAATAGTTTTAAAATTTTGAAGTAACCAAGTAACGATCAACGGATCAGGACAAGCACACACTTTCTGGACCCCCCCCCCCCCACCCCAGCGAAGTTATTGCTTCAGAGTATCACAGCCAGCATCCATTTTGTCACTCACAAGAAGTAAACTTTATTTCCTTGTAATTCATAAAGTTTGTTGCAGATAGCAAATTTCATCAGCTATTACCAATTGTTTGAAGCATCAGCAACAACAACACAGATGCAAATGTGCACACTGACACAAGTAGTTAAGGAAGAAGGATGCACAGCCTCATCTCGAGCTTGAAGATGTAAACAGCCACCATGGCTTAGATATGAAGGTAAATATGCATCATTTTCACAATTAGTTGTCCTTTATTCTTCACTCGTACTGTACTAAGCAAATGGAATCATAACAAAGGAACTCATGTCTGTGCAAGCACAACATACCAGCGATCATTGCATTCCAGGAGATGACATCCTTAACACGAATCCCGTCAAACAGACTCCTGGCGCTCCACATCCCCTTCCTTGAAGTACCCAGTGATCATCGCAGTGCATGCCACAACATTCTTCTTCGGCATCGCTTCAAACAATTCCCTTGCCTCGACGAACATGCCGTTCTCAACATACCCACTAATCATCGCTGCCCAGGACACCAGGTTCCTCTCGGGCATTGCGTCAAACACCTCCCGCGCCCACGCCACCTCCCCGCGGTGCGCGAGCCCGTCCACCATGGCGGTATACGACACCACGTTCCTCACGGGCATTTCGCCGAACAGCCTCTCTGCGTCTTCCATGCGGCCGAGCCGGACGAGGCCTGCGAGCATGGCGTTCCACGTGGCCACGTTGCGCCGCGGGGCGCTCGCGAAGTAGGCGGAGGCAGCGCCCAGGTCCCTGTGGGCGAGGCAGCCGGCGACGACGGAGTTCCAGGAGACGACGTTGCGGGTCGGCATGGCGTCCGAGGAGCCGCGTGGCGGGCAGGTCGCGCCCGCCCAGAGCGCGGTGAGGAGCGCGTTCCAGGAGACGACGTCGCGCTGGGGCATGGCGTCGAACACCCGGCGCGCCGCGGCCAGGTCGCCCGCGCGGCCGAGGGCGCTGATGCGTTGGTTGTCGCGGACGAGGCGGCGGGCGGCGAGGGTGGCAGGGCGACCGAGCGGGGGCATCGTGACGGCATGGGTGTCGCCACTCGCCAAGGCCACTACGAGGCTTCGAGCTTGGCGTAAGTTGCAGGGTAAGAAAAAGCTAACGGTTGTTATCCGCGACTGCGATCCAAATCTTGGCATGTGATTGATTCTCTGACTTGTGGGTCCAACAAAGCGCGAGCCCACATGTCGGCGAGATGACCTTTTTGCAGAGAACACCCTTTAAACTTTATCGTATTATTTAGAGCGCTCAGATGGCGATTAGTACCCGTGGTTCTAATCCCAATCTGTCATTGGTACGCCGTGATTCAACGAGTTACATTCCAGTTCCAGTTTTTGCCTCATAAAAATGCTGCAAACCTTGGTGGCATAGCTTTCCGGCGTCCCAATTTCAATTTTCTCCGAAATTCCATCCAGCAGTACATTGCTCTACAGCACAAAATTTAAAGTTAGCCAGGTTTTTTCCGTCCTAGCAAAACACCACAAATGTGTTCGCCGAGAATACGAGGTACACCAAAAATTGTAAGCCGAAAAATGGATTACAGTTACATTGTGCGCCTCGCAATCAGTAGCACTTGCGCGCCAGCCGAATGAGAGAGTTGCCTTCCTTGCGGCCGTTTATTTTTCTCTCGTCCCTATCCGGATTCCCCACGTTTTCCTCGTGTGACTCATGCCGCTTGACTCGCGTCACGCCATTTTCTCAACTCCTCCGGGCTCCAGTTTCACCTCAACACTCACACATCCATGATCCATCCATCCGCTACAAGCCGACGTGCCACTTTTTCTCTCGGCAACCCGCATGCGTGGCAAAAGTTTCCCTCGCCGAAGCCCCAACCGAGCCGAGGCAAACGCGGCAGACAACCAGATAGAAAATTCTATAGGTTCAGATCCTTTAAAAACTTCCTCTCCCAACACGGCATGTGCTCTTATCCTTTTCTCTGCTACACACACCAACCATTGAATAAAGAAAAGGATGGTATAAATTAGAATCTCGTAAGAATCTTTCTATAAAATCTCTTATAAAATTTCTTTCTAGGACACGTCTGTGTCCGCCTACAAGGATCATCCTCTGTCAACATATGTTGCACACATGGACGAATGTGAGTGCTGACGCCGGGAAAAACTCGCGGATAGAGCGGGTCGATCACGCGATGAGGCGACAAGGGACGACGAAGCCAGGCACGAATCTGGTAAATGGCCGGGAGGAGGAGGAGGACACTTGTGTGGTGCTCCCGGCCTCCACTCGGGCGGACGGGGAGGAACCGGTCCTCAGTGCTCCACCCCGTTCACGCGTGCCCTTCGCCTCCTATTTATACACCCCTGGGTTTCCGTTCCCATGCACCGCGCAGTGTTCATTCAAATGGTAGATCTCCTTCCTTCCTTCCCCGATGATCGCTGTCTCGTCTCCAAAGAGATCTTAGGTTATTCCTCTGAATAAAAGGGAAATCTGAGAAGGTTTTGATTGGCGCTGCGAAGATGATGGAGAAGCGGAGGGATCAGGAAGCAGGGCAGCAGCAGCAGGCGGTGGCCGCACGGGTGGTGCACAGCCAGGTGAGGCAGATCAAGCAGGAGGAGGATGAGAAGGTGAAGATGTACGAGACGTACCAGCACCAAGTCTCCAATATGCGCCTCGTCCTCCGAGACCTCGATAGGTAGCGCTCCTGGTCCCCGCTCAGGCGCGTCGGACGCCCCGCCATCTCTATCGGCGGTGACTCCTGATCCCAGTCCACCTCGGGGGGAGAAGGCGGTGGCCGATCGTCTCCTCCCATTCCGTCGTCAGGTGTCAGGATCGATGGTTGTTAGGATTTTTGTTTGATCGTTGTTGGAGAGAATATTTTTGTTGGTAGCATCGAGGAAAGATTTCTTGTAGGTCAGTTTTCTTGAAAAGATTTCTTTTGTAGGGTGATTACAATTTTCTGTGATCATCTTGTGAGAAGATTTCTTTCGATGAAGAACCAGTTAATCAGAAGAAAACAGAATTTAAGAACCAAGAACAGTAATGTTCTGTTTCATTTCCCCTACACATTGATCAAGTCTTCAGGTAGCAATCGGTTGCAACTTGCGCAACAACACTTTTTTCGGATAGCTTAAATATTGCTCCAATCTGATGTTAAATGTTGTTGCGCACAGAAACACACCCTTTGAACCAAATAGATGTAACTATTCCATGTTCGGCACTAAAAGTAGGACGACAAGGAGATGGTACAGAGTCAAAATTGGGGCTTTATTATTATCTGAAATAATCAGTACAGAACGGTAATGGATTGTTCAACAAAGGAACCCCAGAACTTCAAATATTCTATGCGGTGGATTTCTGTGGCGATAGCATCTTGATTCTCCTGCTAAGATTCTGCATCACGTCAAGGATCGTGAACTTCTTCTGCAATCTAAACTGGACGGCCAGTTCAGTAGTAAGAGGCAGTTCTCCTTTTAGAATGGCCTCGTCCTCCATTATCTTCGTGTGGAAGTGCTGGAGAGCAATGGCACAAAGTGCAAGAACTGTTCGGAGCGCTGAGGCTTCAACAGTAGGGCCTAAAGGAGCTTGCGCGTCAAGGGACATCAAAGTTTTGAGGTCATGCTTGTGCACAGCCTCTGGATCAGCTGCAAGAAGCACCCGTAAAGCAGCTAACAAGCGCCCATCGACTATGTCTGGGCCTCCTAAGCTTACCTGAAAGGAAACACATGTATTGCCCATAACAAGTGAGAGACTTACTGAAATTAAAGCTTAACAGTAACATACATTAATACTGCATTCAATAATAAGTAGATGTGGACTCAACAATGTACCACGAGATATACGAGCAGGTTAAGAATGTGGGAAAAACCTTCAAAATGGCACCCTCTCCATGCAGGTTTAGCTGTGACAATATATCTTGTTGCCACTTGGCTGGTGCTGAAAAGTTGGGAGAAGAGACCCCTGCTGCCATGCTAGCAGCATCAAGAAGGGTTCCATCGTAGTTCAGTTCCACTTGATCGTAAGGATTCGGTGTTATCACAAATCCATAATCAAGAAGAAAGAAATCGTTTGGGTGGCAGCCATAGTTCAGCGTTATTGCTGCATTTTGCTCAATCTTGTTCTCAGCAACAACCTATATAAAGCAGTATAAATGTAAAGATAAGTCGATGTACTTATTTTGCATGTTACACAAGCAAGGAAATTATATGCTCCCGGCAAATCAGTTGACTAAATGCACTTTAACGTGCCACAACTTTGCAAATTTTGTTACTAATCAAGAACATTAATCACCTTTAGGTTCAGAAGTGGCAATAGTCTTTATTGCAGTATGGTATTGCTCACTAGACGAACAGACAGCAGCAATGGCACAAAGATAGCTTAAAGAGGGGTGATAAGTTGATTCAAGTGTTGCATGGCTAACAGGTGCATTCCAACACACGAAATTGTATGTGAAGAAGAGTAGTGAAGAACACAACTGACACATGGATGTTATAAATTGTGCACAGAGATGTCAGCAATGAGTGTATCAGATGACAAGTAGAGATCAAAGCAGAAATTTGGTTAAAGACAGATATTCTTGTAGTAATAAGAATATAAGATATCCAGTAATACCATCCCCATTTGAAAAGTGGATATGAGAAATAGGAAAAGGATAGCTTGATTCTGGAACAAAATTTTCAGGAGTGTATAGATGGAAAATTTAGGAGTGCAAGAATATCACAGGATACTTGCCTTAACTGACATGTCTGAGCTGTTTACACTTCCTTCCTGGACAATCCTAGCATTTGGGTTGAAACTATGGTTGCACATATCAATAAGAGGCAACAGCATTGGGATTTCACCATGCAAACGGAATGCACGAGAAGAGGCAGCTGACATAGCCCATCCAAGGGAAGATGAATTTACATCTTGTCCATAAAAAGGATGATCTTCCAAGGGCACAGTATCAAGCTTCTGCTGTACCTCTTTCTCAAACTCAAGAAGAAAACGGCATCTTTTATTGATCTGAAATAGAATCAGTCAGAAAAGAAAGGGCAAAATGATAAGCCTCCACTAGATACGACCATATATATTTAACAACCTGGTGGAGGAGAGGAGCGTACTGCAAGTTTTTTATGTCTTCCCCAGGAAAGAAGATTGGAACGGTAAATGTCTCTGGCAAATTGGCAATATATGGCCACCAAAATGATTCAGGTTTTGCCCTTTCTTGAAGCAACCTCAAGCCCAGCTTCATAGCCCATAGTTCCTCTGTAAAATGATTGAATTTACTCCCTGTTTGAATTTACAAGATAGAAATCCCCTTATAACTAAAAGAGGGGTTGTAGTATAACTGGCACATTTCAACATGTGTAAACTCAACGACATGATAACATCAGTTACACACACACACATATTAATATATTATCGAACGATTCAATAACAGGAAAACATGGATACAAGCTTGTTCAAATCAATATACTATCTCAGGAAAATATAACGGATAACGAACTATAAAACTAAGAAATGCCTGTAATTCCATTTTGAGCAACGGGAGTATGGTATTTATTCTCAAAAGCAATTTCTAAGCACTGAAACTGAATTCTTAAGTTGATTCAAAGGAAAAGAGTATACACTGCAGATGTACACTACACCTACTCATATACTTACTAGGGGCCTAGTTCCGACAACTTTGGGTTCACTTCACCAATTTAACATAATATCCCCAGCCCCCACAACAATGTTGTAAGCATGAGTTTTCAGTTAGTGATTCCACAGTTGGTAGCTTCCAACAACAAACACCAAAAATTCAGAATAGACCCTAGATGGTAATGTTATGGTACTATAACATTATCATACTATACAGAAAACAGAAAGAACGGCGCTCACTGTTCAATGCTCCCAAGTGCAAAAGTGACCAAGTGAGAAATTCAATCGTGACCAAACGTACAAATTAGCATTAAGGTTTCAATTCAGTCACTTCAAAATCAATATAGAGGCTCAAAGCATTACAACCACTAATGTACCTAACGTTTGATGCATTCACAGGCTCACAGCTACAAGCATACGTTGCCGCACAAGCAACCGAATCAGAAAGGCCATTACCCGGGACTTGTTGGGCGAGCTGCACGAGCACGTCGTCCGCGGCGCCGGTGGGGCGGCAGAGTCGTAGTGGGAGGCGGCCCGGGAGCGCGATGAGGACGTCCCCAAGGGGGATGTCGCCGTCGGCCACGGCGGTAGAGATCCCGAGCCCGTGTTCCGGATGGTTCGCGACGCGGAGGGCAGGGTGGACGAACCCACCCTCGCGCTGCACCCACCGGACCAGGTCCGGCGGCTGCGGCGCGAGGCGCGGGGCGCCAGCGGACGCGGCAGAGCAGGAGAGGCTGCGGCGGCGGCTGCTGCGTATGAGTGAGGATGAGAGGAGGGTGGCAGTAGTGGTGAAGAGGGTCTTCCTCGCAGTCGCCGGCGCGGTCCCCGCGGCGGCAGCCGCCATGGGGGAGGTGCGCAGGTTGGATGCGGATAGAGCAACTAGGTGCGCACAGGATAAGCGAGGTTTTGGTGGGGTTGGTTCACTTGCGAGAGGGCTACAAATATCGGCGGTAACCTTTATTTATTATGATTACCGGATAAACCGAACGGTTACCAATCAAATATAAATTTAAAATTTTAATAGATTATAAAATTATACAAAATTCGATCGATTTCTACCAAATTCCACCGAATTACTATATGGTTACCGCGGTTACCACTGGGGACCGGTAACCGTTTCCAAAACGGTAACTAAAACCCTACTTGCGACCTGTGGGCTCCGACTACTGTGTTTTCTCGAAGGATTCCGACCGCCCGATTCTAGATCGACCATGTTATGGAGTACCAATTTGATTTCCTAGCCCGTGGATCAATTTTGTATGGGTTTTAAGTTGATCTTCACAAGTATCTGATGCAAATGAACTACAAGTAGTAAATAGTATATTAAGACCCCGATCATCATGTATATGTTGGAGCCCCCACATGGCCACCGCCCTCGCCCCCGCATATCTAGCCCCATCACCCTCCTTTTCTCTCCAGCGAGCCTAGATACTCGCTCACCACCTCCCCTCGCACCATTGGAGCCTCAGATTTGCATCTCCTCCACTATGCAAAGATTCACCCAGCAGCCGCCACCACTGCCTCGACTCCAATCCATTATTGTCGACCAAATCCACACGCCCTTGATCCCAACCTCCCTAGATACGACCAACTTCAACTCGTTGCACGATGCCATCGAGGCCCCCTACCTCCTCCAAGCAAGTCTGCTTCTCTTTTGCTCCATCTACACTAGCCACCAACCCCTCTGTTGTCTGTTGTCTGCTTCCGGTCAAGTCCTGCCTCAAGGCACCTTCCTCTGCTTGTGCCTCTACCGCGCCTAATGCTGCATCTCAGGGAACAAAGAGAAAGCTTTCACTCCACTCCAACCCTGCAACTGGACTAGTTTCAGAAGCTCTGCTATCTCAATCGTCGCAGCCTCAGGAGCCACACTCCCCCAAGTAATTATGTGAGGAACTCATCAAAGATCCAGAGAAATGGCAAGAGGTACAACCGAGATTTTGGTGGCGTAAGAAAGGCAGTGGCCTCATTTCAAGGCGTGCACCTTTCGGGCATTCTAGGAGCAGTAGCGAGTTTATGATCAAGATGAGAGGTAAGTGCTTTTGTTGTTTGGGAAGATGTCACTTTGCCTCTTCTTGCAGGGACCCTTTAAAATGTGTTGCATGCGGTCGCTTGGGGCACAAGGAGCGCCACTACTCCCTGCAACGCAACATCCCTCCTCAAGCTCCTGCACTCACCATCCACAACTTCCCTCCGCTTGCCTCGGTGGACATGTCGTGCCGTGATGATCTGGCCACTCGGCCAACGGCATCCCACGTCATGGCTTCGACCACGTGCGACATGGATCGGGAGCTAGCACGCCTCACCAACTCGATGATCCTAGCTTGGATCGATCGGATCAGACCTGAAGTTGACCTGAAAGTCATCGAAGAAGCTTTCTGCTCCAAGTTTGGCATTTGATCGGACGACATCACCATTGCCAAGCATCACCCCGAAGACTTCCTCATCGCATTCAAGCATTGCCATCATCATGATGCTGTTGTGCATTGCAAAGGATTCCACCACCGGAGCCTTGACATCCGCATCTGGCCTTGGCAGCTCCAGACGCTTGGCTACCGCACCGCCCTCAAGCACCATGTCTAGCTGTGCCTCGAGGGTGTAGCGCTTCATGCTTGGAACGAACACACTGCCGCAAAAACCATCTCCGACACATGAGACCTGCACTATGTCGAGGCTAAGTTGCTGCGCAAGGAAGATGCCAGGGCCCTCAATCTCTAGGCGTGGACAAAGAACCTGGCGACCATATCGAAGGTAATTTGGCTTTCGTTGTCTGACAGGGCGATGGACGTACATAACGGCTTCACGACGCCAGCGCCGACGGGTGGAGACAGTGCTCCCTCACCTTTCGGATCTTTGTGCATCTCGACATTGTTGAGCTCCCACTCGAGAGTGATGATTGTGTATGATGTAGCGAAAATGGTCATATTAGGCAGTGATTGTGATTTTGGTGATTAATGATAATATAGTCAATGGGATTAACATGTTTGTTAAGAATATATGTTAGTAGGTCTCATTGATGCAATACATGAAGAAACCACTGTCGGACCCCTCCTTTGGGGTCACCTCGTGTAGCTCATACCAGTCCCTGGATCAGTAGCTGGTACGCACGAACTCCAACAGAAGTAGACATCATAGTCATACATCGGATAAATACGATAATAAAGCACATTACAGAGTTCATTACAATAGAAGCCCGAAGGCATAATCTTACAAACCCTCAAAACACAGCGGAAACACACAAAAGCGACCCAAGCCCTACAGGCAGCTTGAGTGCAGACGAAACCGGCTTCTCTAATCTTCATCTCCTTCTTCGGCGAAGTCAGCCTCTGGATCATCTGGATCCACAATTAGCAAGTATGAGTACATAAGGTACTCAGCAAGTCCTACCTCAAGGGGAGAAATTAGATGCTTAAGGGTAGTTCAAGGGTAAGGCTGTAGAGTCTTTTAGGTTTTGCGGAAAGCTAGTTCTGTTGATGCAGGGTTTATTTTGCAAAGACTAACTTTTAATAAGAACACTTTCAAGAGAAATACATAAGTTGAGCTTATGGGGGTTGACGGCCCTGGGGGAGGTACACCCGTCCCGCCAGTTCCCACAAGACTTTGCCAGCGGACACACAGTCCAGGAGGCTTAGGGCACAAAGCCAAAACCATTCTTTTAGAAAACACGGGCACACAGCCCACTCACACGTCAAGGAGTTACTCACGCCAAAAAGCTAATCATTGTGACCAAACCATAGCATGTCCTTGACCGAGGACACGGCTATCCGGATAGATTTTAACACTCTGCAGAGGTTGTACACTTTACCCACAAGATATGCACAGGCTCTCACCTTAGCAACTGGTGAAGCCGTCATAACAAGACGTAACGACCTCACAACGAAGCCACAATATCCACCCATGGGGCACTAAGATACCAGGGACTTTAGAAGAATTACGGGAAAGATCACTTAGCAATCCCAAGGCTTGACTTAGCCTCAATAATATCACCAGCCGGACCTTGGGCTACACACTACCCAAGTCTTCTCCTGGTCCCCATTGCCACTACCGGCCTCCGGGTGGGTACCGCACTAAGTCAGAGGGGTTAGGTCAAGTCCTGCCCATACAGGCCATGTGGTTGTACGAGAGGATACTAGGTGAGATGTCACAGCGAACCGGTCCTTATATGACCGAGGTAAGAGTCTCCCAGCAAGAACACCACAAAGGCGAATCTTGCTCCAAGGTGACTCCCACCTTTGTGGGGCACCTTACTCACCCTCGTCAACACTACTCTAAAGTTTTCCCAATAACACAAGTTTTACATGCACCAAGCACCAAGCACACACCATTCATTTTGTAAAGCATGATTATCTCAGGTAAATAATCTAGTTCTTTCTTTTGAGCAAAGCAATCCTAAACATACTAGTAAACAAGCAATCTTCCAAACAATCATTATAGTTGATGTTGGGAATCTTCTAGGGTTTCAACGAAATAATGGTAACAATGACAAGGCATGGGATAAACAAGCTGGGTTATAACTATTCTAGCATTTCTTTAAGAATCATAACTATTAATCTAAACATGCATACTCCTATTATTTGAAACGATGGCTCTACGGGTTGTGTTTAAAAATATAGGATCAACATGATCAACGGTGGTAGGACTTGCCTTCGTTGAAGTCCTCGCCTGCTCCTTCAAACTCCGGGTCCTCGGGGTCGTCCTCGAATGCTTCTTCCTCTAATAGCCGCAACAACGACAAAGGCACAAACAAACAAACAATTAAAACAATGACCAAACAATTTACAAAAATTATGAAATTGACATGATTGGATAGATCTCAAATTTAGATGAATATCGGTGGAAGAATCGACGAAAACGGAGTTATGACGGAGGAGAAACGGGCTTTGGAAGTTTTGCCGGGAGAAAAATTCAGAAAAAGAAAAGGGGGGAATATTCCAGGAATATTCGGCTGAGTCGGCTCGGACTGGACTCGGCTCGCGGCTCGGCTCTGGGGTTGGCTCGGCTCAGTTTTTTCGGCTCGGCTCGGCTGCTGTCGGTGGGCTCGGTTTCTCGGCTCGCGGCTCGGTTCGGTGGAGTCGGCTCGGTTCGGTGGAGTCGGCTCGGCTCTAACCGGACCCACATGCCAGCCACACAGGAGGGGAGTATAAAAGAGAGAGAGAGAGAGCAGAGAGAAGAGGGCGGCTGGCTCGGCTAGGGCACAGAGGAATCGGGAGGGAGAGAGAGGGGCGACGGCGGCGCAACAGCGGGGGCCGGCGGAGGCCGGCGACGGGGCGCCGGCGCCGGCGGCCGTGCCGGCGGAGGGCGGCGGCAGGGCACCAGCCGGGGGCGGCGGCGGCCGGAGAGAGGGCAGCTTCGGCTCGGCGACGGGCAGCGGAGGCCGGCAACGGGGAACGGCGGCGGCCGGTGTCAGGGAGGGGCCCAGGTACGCCTTCGGGGAGAGGGAAGGGAGGGGAGGAAGAGGGAGGTGCTCACCGGAGGTGACGCGCACGGAGAGAGAGCGGCTGCGGTGAGAGCTCGGGAGAGAGAGGTGAAGTGAGGAAGGGGATGGCACTGTTCACCGCTTTTATAGCGGCCGGCGGGGCTCGGAGCGGCGCGCGGAGCGAGGCACCGCGGGGCTCGGAGCGGCGCGGGGCGCGAGGCTCGGGCGCGGGGCGCGAGGCTTGGGCACGGGGTGTATACTTTGTGAAGCTCCAACGTGGACTAGGGGTGGCTTGTGTGCCACCGATACCACAGGATAAAAATCCCTCGTGCCGAGTTTGTCTCTCTACCTCATTTACGTTTTCACATTTACTTACTTGCAATGCACCTTGCAATTAACTTAAGCGGTATAGTAGACACACTAGATAAGAAGCATGGATCCTAGATTCGCCATACTCTTCTCCGATTCATACCGAATCTCGGGACGAGATTCTTTTAAGAGGGGAGGTTTGTCACGTCCCAAATTCCGTAATCACGTGATTAAACATAATCATGCGTCATAATTAAATTCGTGGTAAATTATTTTGGAACACTAGAGCAATTTGTTTCGAGTTAATCGGATAAGAGAAAGAAATTCAGGAGAAGAAAGAATAGAAATCGCAGTTAAAATAGACTTTTTCTCTAGCATGTGGGCCCCACATGTGGGCCAACACCCCTTGGGCAGCACCACCTGCCCCTCCCTCGTCTCACTCTCTCCCTCACCGTGCTCCCCATCGGCCACAACAGCACAAAGCTCTCCCTCTCACTCTCTCTCAAGCTCCCTCTCTCTTTCTCCCCTAAAATCCAACCTTAAGACTTGGAATCAAGGTATGCATGTGGTACTCACGCGTTCCATAGCTCCTAAGCTTCTTATCCATCCAATTCATTTTTGTTTTCCCGAAAGATTCGAGCCGATTTTAACTTGTTTTGGTGTTTAGGGTTGAAACAAGAGGAACACTGGATTTCTTCCCCTCTCGAGCGTTTCACTCTGTTTCCTTCATCACCCGATGGTAAGTCCCTGAGGCTTCCCTCGGCATGAATTCGTGATTGGTTGGTCGATTTCGTGATGGAGTGAAGTTCATGAGTTCTTGAGGTTTTGGACCAAATTAAAAGATTTGGGAAGTTTTGAGTTAGGAATCACCGTGAGGAGATCAGGATGAACTGGTAGGAGGAAGACAACTTGCATAGGGCATTTTTGTTTGTTCACTTGGGCTGGAAAAAGAAAAGGAGGGGAAATATGAGATGAAATGGCGAGAATGGTATGAAATAGAATAATTCGTATGCACAGTGGTGAATCATATAAGGCTATCATATATGATGGTAAATAGTTAATTATCCCTCGGATCTTGGCATGGGGTCGCGGCTGACGAAGAGATTTTTGGGGCAATTAACTTTTTGCCATATAGCGCACTCTCAAATACCACCCATACCAAAAACTTTGATAAAATGCCAACTGGAGGGCAAAATGACTTGTCTGTCCTTCTTCTTCCATGAGAGGGCAGAGAGCAACAGCAACAACAGGCACTTGTTGGAGGCAGGGGCTGGCGCTAGCGTGCGTACGTGTGGGTCTCACCACCACCAGTACAAGCCTGAATCTCAACAGCCAACCGAGCGAGCACGTGCCCGTGGGTCTCACCAGCGTCAAAGCTTGCCACTCATTGCCGAAGCTCACCTCCTATCGACGGACATCATTAGGGCAGCTGTAGCAGCTGGTGGCGCCCTAGGGCTCACCGTGGGCTGATTGCCCTCGGCAGGCTCGTGGTGGTCGGGGCGGCTCCAACGGTGGAGGCAAGCTCAGTACTATTGCTATCCGTGGGGACGCGTGGGAGGAAGCGATACCAACCATCGCATAAGTAAGATATGACACCTACTAAGTTACATGAACCAACCAGTTCACTCAAAGTTGATGAGAAAATATGAACAATTTATTTATACTTCAATACTCCCCATCACGTGAATGCTCGCTCAGATCTTAAACGTGAAAATAGGAGTCGACTACCATTTTTTGTTAATTGCGTCCGTCGAGACTTGAAATCGAGACCTCTAGCTCCAATACCATATTGAGCTACATGTATCAACCAGTTCACCAAAAGTCTAAGTTGATGAGGAAATATGGACAATTCACTTACATTTCAATACTGCCGGCAATATTCCTCACTAAGATCCACGGTGGCACCTGCATGACCGCAAGCAGAGCTTGGCTCCTGTCTACTGGCGATGACGAGACAAGCCCAGACGGCATTGGAAGGAGCGGACAGGTAGCCTCTGCCATCGGTGTGCCGCTAGAGGTACTCTTCTCCCATATGCGCTTGCCCTCCATCATTGCTCACATGTAGGAACCTAGTGGCCATCCTTCTGCGAGGACGTTGGCTAACATCACTGTCGCTTCCTCCCTAGGCAAGAGGAGCATGAGGGCGTGGGGGAGATGGTCATGGCGACAGGTCATGTCCTTCCTCGGTTGGAGAAGTGTGAGCACGTTTGGGAGGTGGTCACAGCACAGATGAGATCCTGACAGGCAGGTGAGGAAGAAGAGTAAGAAAGAAGACGAAAGATAATTGAGTCAATTTGTAGAGGAATATTTCTTTAAAGATGTCGTCACATCAGCAAAAATGACATTAAATCAACAATCTAGTGGTTTTAAGTGGCATTTTGTCAAAGTTTCTAATAACTATAGTATTTAAGAATATGTCACTGATAAAGATGATAAAAAGTTCATTGCCCCGATTTTTTTTTTAATTTGGAGGCAACAGTCAGTGAAGGAAAGAACACGCGTATAGAAGGAAAGAGCACGCCTACAAAGAAGGGAAATTAGGCTGTGTAATTGCGTAGTGTAAATGCTAGGTACAAATACTGGATGCAATTAGCCAATATCTACGGAGGGATGTAAGATGAATATTAACATTAGATGTAGGAGGTGCTTCTATAATAAAGCTAGAAGGTTGGTTGCATATGTCAGATCTGGAGGCGGACAATGTTTGATGTGTATTTTTTTTGGTGGATGTAGCATAATTTTCATTCGTTTTTTTATAGTTTGGACGGCAAAAAATCAAAATTAAATAACTTACACGACCGTATTTATCAAAATAGATAACATATCGTCATATTTATAATTTTAGCATCCATATTCAGCACCTCATTTGTCGAAAATTGACTTTCGACATACGATGTGTCGAATATGATCGGATCCATGTTTTTTCGGTGTACGATATACCAAAAATTAATTTTCAATAAATAAGATACTTGATGCTAAAATTACAAGTACGAAGATATATTATCTATTTGGTTAAATAGTATGTTGTCTAATTTTAGATTTTTTTCCAGTTTGGACTTTTGTGGAGTATTAACTGTATGTAAATGTATACGGGCGAGGCAAACCGATCGGCTGCGTGGCTGCTGCAATCGGCCTACGACGCACGGGGGGCTCTAAAGTTTCCAAACCCTAGACTCCGAAATCCTAACGCGTGGCAGCCGAGCACCACGTCGCCGGTGGCCGGTCCCTCCCTCTCTCCGCCGAATCCTCCATCCGCCGCTCCTCGGCCCTTTGCCGCCGCCGCAGGGCCGCTCCTCCCTCTGTCTAGTGGCGCGGAAATCCATCCGAACGTGGATTGGCTTTCTTCTTCTATTGGTACGTAACCCTAGCTTGCTCGGATAGAATCCCTTGTTCTAGGAGTTGGTTTTGTCCCCAATCAATCCAAATCTTCAATTTTCGCCATTCATTTACTTGTGGATTTGTGCGCTGCGTGGCGCCCTTCTGAACTCTAATCCAATCCATGGTTCGATTAGGTCGTCAGCACTCAAAATCGACAATAGTTGAGTGCCATAGGACTCTTGGTACCCGATTAAGGTCCGGGAGCAGTTACTTTTCCAAAATTTTGGGGGTAATTCAGCTGAATCCCCTTGCCGCACACCATGTCCGCTCATGTTTTGAGAGGTTAACGTCGAAATTTTGGGTAATTGGTTGCTGCCTTTTCCTACTTTAACCCAGGCCGTAGAATCGTGTTTTTGGTACTGGCAGGCACATCCAGAGTTGTGCTTTTGCATTGGGGCCAAATTTTCTGTGGAAAAAGAATCCTCATTACTGTGGAAGCTGTGCTGCATAGCTGATGTGTAAATTTGGAATTTGGCATGAGCCAAATGAGGTTACAGGGGAACACTGAATGGTATTGCTGTATCCCACTTGACTGCTGGAGGACTAGCTTCTATCTCTCTGGAAACGAATAGACAAATACATCCTGATGCAAAATCAATATTTATTTTCTGCGCTGGAATTGTTTTCCTCAATATATCCAGTTGCTTTATGATCCTTTGCCCTTTTGCCTATGAATTAGTTGGCACTTTCATAGTATACCCTGCGAACCATTTACGAGCATCAATATTATTGTTCTTGGATGTCCGATAGGAGCATTCAGATATTTTTATTGCTTTTGTCGCCTAGCACAGATAGAGACATTCTATTCATTCGAATATTATTTAAATCTTGCTTTGCCACTGGCTGTATAGTTGAAAATTAAATGCATATTTTTGTTCCGCTCAGAGTCTGATATGAATGTTCTTTTCAAGGCACTATCTTTTTCAATCTTGGGAACATTTAGTAGATTGCTTGAGAGTTTACCTGGATCTGAGGGACTAGAGAGCCAAAGAGTTTTTGTGTCATCGGTCTGCAGCCAGTGTTATAATGGGTTCAAAGCTTGTGGTAAGTAACCGACCCTTCTTTTTCTTTTGGTAACATTCTTACGTGAATGACTATGATGCATAATTAATGCACTTAGGTTCTTGGTATCCCCTGGGATGTTGATACTGAAGGACTACGAGAGTACATGACCAAGTTTGGGCCCCTAGATGATTGTGTCGTCATGAAGGTTTGCAATAATTTCATTCATATGAAGTATCAGATGCATACTCTGTGTTTTCTTCCCCGTAACTTTGCAGCATTGTGATTTTGGAAATATTTGATCTTTTCGTCAAATGGTTATTTGTTTCCATCTATTTCCTGCAAGAATACATTTGCTTAGGAATGGGTAAGTGTGTGTGGCTGTATGTCCCCTGTGTGTGTTTTCTTTTTCTTTTCTTTTTGAGCAACTGTGTTATTTTTTTTCTTTCATTTGACTTTAAGTTTAGCATTTCATTTCAAATGTTTGTGCTTGTTCAAGGGAATTTTATTCCAAGTTTTTTTAGTAAGAAAACATAGGTGTGCAACTATTAGCCATAGCTGACTGTCATACTGATTTACCTACATGTTGAAAATAATAGGAGCGTTCTTCTGGTCGATCTCGTGGGTTTGGCTACGTAACATTCTCGTCAGCCGATGATGCAAAGGTAGTAAAAGAATGAAATGACCCCTTCATTTTATCTTTGCATGATATTGCATAATAAGTCATGTACATAACTAAACCTTTGACTAGAATCCATATGCAACTGTTTTATATTTCCAATTTCAATGTTAAATTTGCATTTTGTTACCTTCTGAATGATTCCACAACATCCTTTTAGAATGTTCTTGAGTGTGAGCATGTTCTTGGAAACCGGACTTTAGAAGTGAAGATAGCAACTCCAAAGGTAAATAACATACAAATACTTAACCTTTTTTTTGGTAACATCCATATGGTCTATTATCGATTTATATCACATGTATTTGAAATGATTATGGTGTAATTTTCTCTTGAAAACAGGAAGAAATGAAATCACAAGGAACAAAGAAAGCTACTAGGATATTTGTTGCTCGAATTCCACAATCTGTGGATGAGTCAATGTTCCGTAGGTGAGCTATAGCTTTATTGTTTTTTCTCCGTTACTGATTTTCCTATTGACTAGTATCGAGCTTGTCTAAATTGGAATGTTGTGTTAACAGGCATTTTGAAGCATTTGGTGAAATTCTTGATCTTTACATGCCGAAGGTTAGGAAAACTGGAACTGGTTTACAATGCAACATTTACAACTAGTATCCTACATATAGTGAAGTATTGTTTCACAAGGCACCGATGCTAGCTGCCCTGTTCCACTGATATTACTGGAGTATAATTTAGGGGACCTTCTGTAGCGTCATTATTTATTGTCTATATAAGTGTGAGATACCATATCTTAATCTGGATATAACATAAGGGCCTTTAAATAAATCAAATGTGGTTTACATCATTGCCTAGAGGATTTAGCATGCAATCTTAAGGCACAAATGTATGTTTGATAAAGGGTAACCCCTAATTTAGTCCTTTAAATGACACTGAATGAAGTTAGTTTTTTAAGTTGTATATGTCAACTTTTAGGATTGCCTGAATTTGTATAGCCTTACTGGTTTGGTGTGATTCTTATATCAGTCTGTGGTACCATGGAAGATGAGGGTTGAATTTATATCAGTGCATCCTCAGCATTTTGAATAGGACAGACCTTGTTGTTACGTCCAGCATTAAGGTCATATTGCAGAAACTTTGTTTTGGATGAGTATTCTGCTCTAATTTTTTAAATGCTCTGTCATGTCACATTCTATGGTAATGCGGCATTGTAGGATTGGAAATAAACTACTGCTGGAGATGTTAAGATTTTGCTAAACTAACATTCCACACTCTTTTTTATTGTGTAGGAACATGGTTCAAAAGGGCATCGTGGAATTGGGTTTATCACTTTTCAGAGTGCAGGTAGGTTTATGGATGTCTTCCAGCATTATTTATGTATGAAAAGATTATTTGGTCGAGTTGGGGTGCTGGGGCACGGTAACTTTAAATGAAATGATCAAATAAGTTACAGACCCATCTTTTTTACATATTAATGGAAGCTATTAATGGGAGAATGGACATCAATGATATTTTACATGTTTTTTGCTTCTTTGGAATGTAGCATCCAACCGACCTCTTTTACGATGGTATTTGCCCAAAAACCAATCTTTGGAATGGTATTTGCCTAATTTTCTCTTTTTCATATTGTTAGTTGATTACACTTGTAGAAAATTGGTACTGTGCCCTGTTTCTTTTTTTCCCCCCTTCATTGTGCTTGACATTTTGATATGCTACTTGGGATGGGATTCTAGTGGTAATTGTTATCGAGCTGTTATGTTTTCCCTGTGTTATTTCCTTTGTCATGCTCAATGTTTGTCTTAGTTATTTCTAGCTGTTATCTATATTTTTGCATTGTTCTAATTTTAATTGTAACGTAACAGAATCCGTCGACGGCATCATGCAAGAGTCGCATGAGCTTGATGGTACAACTGTAGTTGTTGACCGTGCAACTCCGAAGGTACATGACGCCGTTCTGAAATAGAGCTCTGGTGGTGGAACCCTGTTACTAGATTCTACTAGGCAATCTTAGTACCCATTATGCTAGAATATTAGACCCACTTACTATTTATAATCTCCTGAAAATATGTTTGCATCAGGATGATGATGTCAGATACCCCCCGAGCAGGCCATCTCAGGGTGGCTATGGTGCATATAATGCATACATATCGGCTGCTACCAGGTACGCAGCTTTGGGTGCACCAACACTGTATGATCATCCAGGATCAGCATATGGAAGTAAGTCTGTTTTAAATTTGTCTGAGATGTGGCACAGCACAACTTTTGTAGTGGACTAAGTATTCCGCTTTTTGACTTACAATGACCAGGAGGATACTATGGATCCTCCCAAGGAATGGGCAAAAAGATATTTGTTGGTAGGCTTCCACAAGAAGCAAATACAGATGATCTAAGGCAATACTTTGGTAGATTTGGCCGAATCGTAGATGCGTACATACCAAAGGTGAGGTTAAGACTGTCATGTTTTGTTTTTTTTTGTGTGGGGGGTGGGGGGGGGGGTGGGCATGCCATAGCATTTTTAATTCTCTCAGATTTTTGAATTCCCATATAGGACCCTAAAAGAAGTGGCCACCGAGGTTTTGGTTTTGTCACCTTTGCTGATGAGGGTGTAGCGGATCGGGTGGCTCGCAGAAGCCATGAAATTCTGGGGCATGAGGTAAGACTGTTGGCGTACCTACCCTTGTTCCCCTTGCATTTAATGTGAAAAATGATAGTATTGACCTTATCTTGTTCTGAAAAATTTGATGAATTAAGTTGGTCCACTATTTCAGGTTGCAATAGACACAGCTGCACCGATTGAAGGTGATGCAACTACTGGTGGTTACATGGAACCCATGGAACTTTATGGAGCTTATGGTTCAATGCGATCTTTTGGCAGGTTCTGTGGCAGTCTAGATTATGATGTAAGCACAAAATTATGTTTTCATGGCATACTACGCTTATATGCAGTATAAATTAATAAATCATTAGGCCCCTTCTAAAAGGAAATATAGGCTTAAATTGATAGTTTGTGGCTGTCACCCATTTTTCTGTCATCTCTAGCACGTCTAATAACCAATATTTTTCATCTTCCAGTATGGATATGGTCCCAGCGGAAGTAGCAGATCAAGAGCAGATTGGCGGTTCCGACCTTATTAAGCATGTTGTGCGTCTTGTTACAATTAAGTGATGTTTTAGCTTGCCTCTAGGGAAACTGTGGAGATGGAGGCAAGATATACTTGTTTGAGAAAGGTTAGAGGTACCTAAGATCTATGGTAATCTTAAGCTATGTTAATCTTAAGCACGGTGCGTGGAATTTGTCTTTTGTTCTGTTGTAATTGTTGACATTGAAATGATACCATGCAATTTGTTTGTCTCGATTCACATTGAACGCTGTTGCTAAACGTTGAAGGCAACCATGTAGTTATCGCGTAAAGTGCTATATGTAATAAAAATCCTTAATTTACCGGAATCGTATTCGATTGCTTTTTGCCCAGAACAACTGTCTGGTCGTTCGCTCATCTACTGTTAGTTTGCGCTTGCTATCGTGTTAATTCTTTGCAAGTTTTTTTCACGGCTTATTAGTTTGTTGGGACCAGGATTTCAAATCGTGACGGTAACTGGTTTTCATGGTGGGTAATGGGAGAAAGATCCGGCAGGAATACATAAATTTTAACGGGAACATATGGATTTAGAACGATGATGAATATTTTCAGATGGATCGTGGTAGTCGATCCGTCAATTCAAGTTATGAGCGGAAACAGGAGCTGGTACAAAATTTTAATCGCAAAATCAGATCAAGGAGATGAACACAGCATGAGGATCGAACCGTCACCAAATATCAAGTATCGCAATCAAACAGCGTAGCCCCTATCAGTCAAGAAATACTGAATCATCATTTCTTGAAAGGGAATCCTCACTGAAGTGTGAGAATGGTGTAACCATGCGCTATTTCCACACTTCCACTCGCTGTCGACTAGACTCCTCTATGTATATCAACTATCTTCAAGATGCAATGATAAAAAAATTCTGATAGGCTACGGTTGCAAAAAAAATACAGGGCCTTTTGGCCATCAAAGTCGTCCATGAGGTGAATTCCATTCATGGGGAAGATATGAGTCAACCTATGAGAACCCTTCGGCCTGCTGGTTTGACATTTTGTGCAAATGTAGCATGTTCAAAACTTCTGGTGATGGACATTATTATTATGCATTCACCAAGCGCCTCATGAAAAAAACTGACCCCTCTCCCCCGGAACCCATGAATTACTTGTTCATTAAGGTAAACTTTTTATTTAACTTACACTGCGGCAACACTCAATAAAGCCCCAAAAATTTCCACCAGAATGAACCAACGACTCCCCATATTACAACATTAATTGCAGCTGTTGTTAAACCCAACTTGAATACGTCAGGCAGATCAACATATCCCGCTGCACAAGTAAACAACAGGTTACTAAAAAACAGGTTACTCAGTAGAAAATAAATGATAAAGGCTCAAAATCACTATACGAACAATAGTAGTAAAAGAAAACAAATAATTTTCTTTAAATGTCCATATGTGCATTGGCTTGTGTTTTCATTTCTTTATTAGGCTCCATTGGAAATATGGTGTTAATCTGTGCAAGATATGAAGGTAGTTATCATTATAAAAAACACTCGCCATAACTAGTGAAATAGAGTTGATGTTAAAGAACGATTCAGCAACTAAGAGTACCCAAACAGAAACAAAATGGGTCCAAATGTGTTCTAAACATTGCCTCGTAGAGTTGTTTGTTGTGCTTGTGTTTTCATCAAACAATGATCACGTTTGCTGTATAGTGAACTCCAGGATACGGTGATTCGAGCGGCAGATCAGCTCCAAGGCAGGCAACTCCGTATAAAAAAACTAAATAAAATGATGAACTGCTCTATGCATCTTCATTGAAAGCTGGGGATAGAAACAAGTAGAGAATGTAACACACACATACACACACATTATAGTGATGTACTGCTTGCAAACTTGGAGAAAATGTTGAATTCAAGAACGGATATGGAAAAGTAAAGTTACCTCCATAGTATAGTGCAGACTGCCCACTGCTATAATGTGTTAGTGCACCGAAGAGATTTGAATTGTACGTCAAAGCAAGTGCCGACAGTACAGCTGGAACTCCAGCTGCTAAATGCATGGCAAGAAATGCTGAGTACAAAGCTCCAACATGTGCGGTTTGGCTTGCAAATAGATAGTGAATAAAGAAGTATGAGGCCTGAAGAACACCAAATGCGGCAGGCCAACTCAATGAGAAAGACTGGAGAACCTTCGCAACACAATTTGACATCCATGACACAATCCCAACGTTAGTAAGTTGCCCAGCCATTCCAACTAGAATAGCAAACCAAGCTAAGGTGTCCCATGCAGACTTCTCATTCAAACAATCATCCCAGTTCAGCACCCCAAGCAGGAGAAGAATTGAGAGTCCAATCATTGCAGCAACAACACTTGATACACCAATAGCGTCCCTGCACCACAAATTGTATAGCGGATTATAGATGGCACATTTTGAGTTTTTGACATATGCACAAAAAAGTGCATGTCTGTGTTCATTTCTCAAGGCATGCAAAAGAATAATAACAAAACTCAGGGGAAAACTCGTAATTAAGGCTTGCACTTTATAGCAACCTGATTCCTAAAGCATTTCCAGATGCTGCTTAAACCTCTACTTTTTACCTTGTCAGCGTTACAGATTGTACTAGAATAGTGTATGTCTATATGGAAATGGCAGCCAAGCAAAAATATTTAGCAAGTCACACTATCAGTACAGATTAGGGAGAAAAAGAGTGGATGTTCATCATAAACAGGATAATCTTTTCACAAAAGAATATTAAGTATGTTTGAATCATAAAATCTTGTTCATAAGAAAGATTAAAAATTTGAAACATCTCCACATCTCCATAATCATGAGTGGAACTCACTGCTGATTTCCGACTGATAAAGGTACCTTTCAGGGGGGAAATACTAAATGGAACAATAATGGATAGAGTGTTGATCAGTGTTCTACGATGTGAAGATGGTTCGCTACGAGAAATTCAGCAGGCATCAGTCAAGAAGGGTATTTGTGCAGTGTATGCACGTCTGATTTCATAGAACAGTGTAAAGCAAATAGACAGCAGAAGTTTGAGTTCTTAAAAGCGAACTTGAGACTGCAAATCAATTCATGAGGAAAACTCTTCTAGTAAAAAGAAATATCTTACCCAAAAATCCAGAGTGAGACTGCAAGAAGCATTGTACCAATCATGACCCATTCATTTCTTGTTATTGGGCCCATGTTCTTCAGCCTCTGAGCAGCTAATGCTGGGGCTTCAGGAGTGTCCTTTATTTCAGGAGGGAATATTTTGTATAACAAATAAGGCGTCACTAAAAGGCCAACAATGGCGGGCAAACTAGCAACCTTGAACCATGATATCCATGGGTTTCCAATCTTAACACCAATCTCCTCTGCTAGCTTCAGACACAACAGGTTTTGTGCAGCCGCTGTCAAGAAGAGAGCACTGGAGTTGCCAGATGCCTGTCAAGCACCAGCCGACACAATAATGCCATTGATCAATTTTTTAATATGTTTCTAATGATTAAGAAATAGAAACATAATTAGCCAAACTACAGAGCACACGTGCACATAAACATGCTAAAAGCAGTGTGTCAGAATTATGTCAGTCTTTTTTAGAAAGAAATCCACTTTACTGCCTCAAAGTATTGTGCTTGTTCAGATAACCCCCTAAAGCTTATTTTGCTCTATTTAACCCCCTCAAGTATCACAACTGGGTTACTTAACCCCTAAAGCCATGTCTCAGCAACCTGCGGTCACCCGTGATGCTTATCTGTCAAAGCGATCCTTTAATAGCATCCTACCTGGCAGAACCACCCCGTCAAACCTGCTTAAGGGGTTAAGTAACCCAGTTTTGATACTTTAGAGGGTTAAATAGACCAAAAGAAACTTTAGTGGGTTAGTCAGACAAACATAATACATCAAGGTAGTAAAATGGACTTTTTGCTTTTTTTAATGAAATAGAGAATTGACAGTTTGAGTTAACTTTCTATATGACCATGTCAAGTAGGAGATTTGACATTTTCCAAAGGAAAATACATCTGTACACATTGCCCTGCACTAGCATATGGATATCTCAGTGAGCTGCATTGATTAATCACGGTCATAATGCACCAGTGTTTTCATTACAGAAGTACTCCCTCCATTTCAAATTATAGGGCTATTGTTTTTATTTTGAGTGGGCACAAAGACTAGGAGCTTTTAAATCAAGAAAAAGACAAAATAATATGATGGTATTATCGTTTCTATATATACAATGGAAAATGGGAGAGAAATTAGCTAATGAGTTACCTATAAATGCAGAAATGGTGATGTGATAGATGAGGGTAAACAAGAAAAAACAACAACAATTCACATGCACGCCTTATAAGTGCTGCGCAACAAGATGGTGTGTCTTATAAAAAGAAAAGGAGGGACTACTATATAAGAGACATGATAATTTCAAGTGGCTCATAGATAGGAAACAATGATGGCGATTGAAAAAACACTTCAAGTCTTCCCAAATCCCAACACCACGCTTAACTGTCCACTGTGCATTTTCCAGTTACTCCCAATGATTTCTTCACCTCCACATGTTACTCTGGTGAATGATGATACCATCTACAAGATAAGCTCTATAATACAGTCTTACGTGGAGTGATCAAAGAAGATAAAGACATAAAGTCACCCCTCTAAGAAGGGGCTATGATGTCGAAAATTGAAATATTTGAAATTATACTTAAAGTTACTAATGTATTACATCTAAAAACTAGACTGAGCTGTTGGACAGTGGTAATTTACTTCACAGCAAACACCCAAAAATAAATAAATAACCAGCTGAGGATCCAAGCATGCCCCTAGATCTAATCATCTAACGCATCTCATAGTTTCAGCCATCTGGAGCAAAATTTATAAGCATCTTCCCACCACAGAAATTAATCTGTAACATCTTAATAAGTCGGGATGAAAAGCATAGCCATCATGCAAGCATCACCAAGCATCGTTTTATTACCTGGAGCTGCGACTGCACGAGGTAGGAGCCCAGCTTCTTAGCCGATGGGTCGTTCGGCTTGCTGCCCGACGAGAGCGAGAGCGACTTGACGATGGGAAGGAAAACCCCTCCAGCCCTGGCGGTGGTGCTAGGCATGGCAGGCGCGATGAATGCCTCACTGATAGCGAGCCCGTAGGACAGCCCCAGCGTGCTGCGCCCCAACCACTTCACGAAGTAGGTGGCGACGCGGTCGCCGAGGCCGGTCTTGACGAACCCGCGCGCGAAGAAGAAGGAGATCACGATGAGCCAGATGACCTCATTGGTGAACGCCCCGAACGCCGCGGCGAAGGGGAGCGTGCGCGTGGCGACGGTGGCGGTGAGGCCGAGGAACGCCCACGCGCCGACGGGGAGCGGGCCGAGGACGAGCCCCGCGATGGTGGAGAGGAAGATGGAGAGGAGGTGCCACGCCTGCGGGGTCACCTCGGCGGGGCGCGGCACAAGGAAGCGAACGGCGAGGCCGGCGGCGAGAGAGGCGAGGAGGGGCAGCGGCTTCGCGCCGCCGGCCGCCGCGGCGGGCTTAGGGCTCGGGCTTGCGGCTTGAGTTGCCGATGCAGAGGCGAGGAGCGGGGGGAGGTGGCAGCGAGGGGTGGGGGAGAGGAGGGGAGAGATGGGGACGGAGAGGGAGACAGAACTGGGGGAGGGCTGGAGGTGGAGATGGCAGCGGCGGATGTGGTTTTGGGGAGTGAGGAGGAGGCGAGCCGGACGGTGGGAGACGGCGACCCGGAGGCTCTCCATTGGCGGCGGCGGCGGCGCGGCGGAGCGGGAGGAAGCGGTGGAATGGGTAATAGCGGCTGCGGTGCTCGGAGAGCAACAGCCAAGATTTGTTTTGTTTTAAGCGGGGAGGCGTGATCTGTCAGAGTGCTACTCGCAGCTGGGACCAGTGTCCAGGTGTAAAAGTAGGACCAGAAAGCCAGTGTTTCGAGTGCGTATTTTCTTGGATTTGACTCGATGATTTTCTGTGGGATTCACAGATCATCACGAATTTTGTTTCTGGGGATTGGCGTGGGGCCCAGAGGCAGTAAGCGTGCAGATTGGAATCGTCAGGTCTGGTCGTGTGGCGAGAGTCATTTACAACTGTTCTCGTATACAGTAGGGCCCGAAAAACCCTCGGCTCAGGGTGCATGATTCTAATACCGGAAATACTCTTCTTCACACGTCGGATATATTGCACGGACGATCTACTCAGATTATAATAGGCGGTCTAAAAATATTTTCGTATCTTTAATGTTTTATAGGTTCAAATTTTATATCTGAGACGTTATAAAAATTTGTTATCCTAGTTATTTTCGTATATTGCATTCTGAAAATCTCTTGCGTATAGAATTTAATATTTCAGACGTTATAAAAATTTATTGCCGTAGTTATTTTCGTATGTTGCATCACAGGAATCTTTTGCGTATAGATCCGAACTCGAAAAAAATATCTATTCGAGTTAATTCCTATGTATTTCTAATGTTTCAGAAGTTCAAATTTAATGTTTCAGATGTTATGAAAATTTGTTGCAGAAGTTCTTCGAAAATGTTACATCTTGAAAGCTCTTGTGTACAGATTCGGACTAAAAAATTATCCATTCAAGTTAATTTTTATATTTTCATATCTCTAATGTTTCAAACGTTCAAATTGAATGTTTCAAATGTTATGAAATTTTGTTACAGAAGTTATTTTCGTATGTTACATCTCGAATATAGAAATTAACTTAAATAGATAATTTTTTTGGGTTTGGATCTGTGTGTTTTTTTGGTGTATTTTTTATGTTGCGAACGTTGATTTCAAATGTTACAGATGTTAGTCTTCGATACTGCAACAGGCAGTTACAACGTCCAATATATCGGACGTCCGAACGCTAGCTTTACTGTTCTAATACCTACGTGTTGTTTTAGTTTAACTAATAACACTATTTTTTTAAATTAATTTTTTAAAATTTAAAATAATTAATTAAACTATAGAGAATCGGCTTATACTTTCAAGTTTACCGATTTTCATCCTACACGGCCCAGATCGGGCTCCAAATGAGCCGAGCTGGATCCATGAGCTCGCATAGTGTGATCACGACTGGACTTACAGATTCTTAACTTCCTCCGTATATGATTCCCGCCCAATTTGAGCTACATTCTAGTCTAGTTTAGTTTTCACCGAGTTTTTACAAAAGATGTCATATTGAAGTATAGTTGTTGGGCCTTTTCGAGCCAAGTTTCGAGCTTAGTCAAGCTTTCATATAAGTATTTGCATAAGTGTTGATAACTTCAATAGTAATCTTGGCTCGAGCTTACATGGGGCTTAAGTTAAACAGGCAGGCCTACTTCGATCTTGACTCGTTTACAACCTAATAGTAATTTTCTTTCGGTTTGAATTTGTTGTAAAACAATATATGCTTTCAATATAAGGGGGATCATGCTATCATGGGTTAATCACTGACAATGATTTCAGATGTACTGATCAATGAGCATATGAATGATGTTTACGGTGTGATGAACTCAAGAACAACAGAGGTTATCCAGGTTCTAGTCTTCTGAAGAATAACAGCCATACGTTTTGTGTATTTTATTATGAGTGTTTGTGAACTAGCTACAAATAAGTTTCTCCTCCCAATCTAGACTTGTTCCTCCCCTTTACATACAAGAGAAAAATAACTTACAAGTGAGCTCCTTTTAGTAGATTCATACCTAGCTAAATATTCTTTTCTCAAGCTATCACCACGCGGAGCATGCGACTGCACCTTGCGCCGGTGGTACTGTGGGGTCCATCTTATCCTCTTGGACGCCTCCACTTTTACTTTGCCTCGGTAGCCTTGCCTGTCCTCTCGCCATGAGCAGCAAGCTTATCTGCCAAGCTGTTCTGTCCCAGCCTTCCATGAGTCCGCGTGCGAACTCATCCACCTACCAAGTTGTTCTACAGACCCTATCGCATCTATTGCACGGCGCCAAGTCAGTCCATAAAACCCCACTCCATAGCATTTAATGCTATAGGATACGGCACTGTCCATCTGCGTCGACCACAACTTTATTCGCTGAAGGAGATGTTTCAGAAAGGAAAATACTTGAGTAGAAATCAATAAATACGATTAGACATGTTACGTATGGACGTCCCGCGACCAGCAATGGCTGATCGCTAGATCACAATATCTCGCAAGGAGGTTGGTTGCGCAAGCCTCGCACTAGTCGAGCGAGCCTTGATATGATCGCACAATGAGTTAGGGTTCAGGAAATATCCTTGCCGATCACTATATCCCTTGTGTGACCAGTTAACCAGGACGCCCCTGAAGCATCTAAGCCTCTAATTCATATTTTGGTAATTAATAACAATATATCTTTTGTGGACTAACATATTTGAATAAGTTATAAAAATATTAGTCACAAAGATGTTGCGGAGCTAAAAGATACATGAGTGCAAAACATGAAAATAGCTAGCTCAAGGCAAATGTATAATTGTAGGGCTTTTTTTGCCGGTCAAAGGAGATTAGAGAAGAGAATTTGACCGGATTGATAGGACAAGTGTCGTATTATTAAGAGGAGTTGATGTGCGTTTACTTGAGATATCTATAGTGCTAAAATTGCTCAAACTTGCATTTCATATAGAGTGGAAATTTTAGTTTAAGAGAAACTAAGGAAAGACTATCTTTGGGGTGTTTCTGAACTGTGATGATCTGACTGCCGGAGAAACCAGTTTGACCGTTGTATAAACTTGGTCGATACTTAGTAGAACTCAGTCCCGGTATGACCGAAGAGTGTGTCAATTTGACCGCCAAACTAACAGAGGGGTTCAGACCCTCTGGTCTGGCTGGCGGTCTGACCGCCCTAGGAACACAAAGTTCTGGCACTCTGTTTCGTGCTCGCAGTCTGACCATGAGGGGTCGCAGTCTGACCGCCCTAGGAATAGAGAGTTTTGGCACTATGTTCCCTACTCGCAGTCTGACCGTGAGGGGTCACGGTCTGACCGTCAGACGTGTGTCAGAGTCATCATCACGCCTTTTATAGCTGTTGTATTTGCGGTGGTCCGACCGTCGTTGAGCTACGGTCTGACCGCCTAGTGCACGGAGGTGTCAAATCAACAGCAACAACCATATTCTTGAGTGTGGGTTATAAATAAGAGCTTGGCTGGTTCAAGAAAGCTCTCTAGCACTTCACTACAACTCATTGGAGCTCTTGCCTTTCTCATCTCCCTCTCTTGGCTTAGTGATTGCATTTTTTTAGAGTGTGAGAGCATTTAGTGCATAACTTTGAAGAGTTTGAGCATTGAGACACTAGTGATCCTTCAAGTTAGCATCATCTTATTGATTATATTGATCATATCTCTTTCCTCGAATCCATATATACAAAGTAAACTCCGTTAATTATTTTATTCAAAATTTGTAGGGGAGCTTAACTTGAAATGAGTTTTTATAGCAAATTATCTCTATTTAATTTTATATCCTTTAATTTTTTGCTATAGAAACTCATATTCGAGTCTTCTTTATGCTAATTGCTAAAAGTGGGCTTAAAACTTAAATCACATCACTTCTTAGTGTTATTGTCATCAATTACCAAAAAAGGAGAGATTGAAACATCTAGACCCCTAATTCGTGTTTTGGTAATTCATGACAATATGTCTAATAAGTTATGAAAAGGTTAGTCACAAAGATGTTACAAAGCTAGAAGATGCATGAGTGAAAAACATAAAAATAGCTAGCTCAAGGCAAAGGTATAATTGTAGGGCATTTTCTTTTGCCGGTCAAAGAAGATTAGAGAAGATAAAATGACCGGATTGATAGGATAAGTATTGTACTATTAAGAGTGGTTGATGAGTGTTTACTTGAGATATCAATAGTGTCACAATTGCTCAAACTTGTATTGCATATAGAGTGAGAAGTTTAGTTTGAGAGAAACCAAGAAAAGACTGTCTTTGGGATGTTTCTGAGCTGTGGCGGTTTGATGTCAAATCAACTGCAATAGCTATATTCTTGAGTGTGGGCTATAAATAAGAGCTTGGCTGGTTCGAGGAAGCTCTCTAGCACTTCACTGCAACTTTGGAGCTCTTGACTTTCTCCTCTCCCTCTCTTAGCTTAGTGGTTGTATTTTTTAGAATGTGAGAGCTTCTAGTGCATAACTTTAAAGAGTTTGAGCATTGGGTTAATAGTGATCTTTCAAGTAAGCATCATCGATTTTGTTACTCTTGGAGGTTGCCGTCTCCTAGACGGCTTGGAGGTTGTTGCGCTGTTGAGCCCTTCAAAGAAGATTGTGAAGAAGCCATGGCGATAATTGTGAGATGCTTTGAGCATGCCTTGTCGGAGAGGCTAAGTGTTACTCTAGTGGAATCGAGGTATTAAGTAGTTCTTGTTCTATTCCGGCTTAAGATCAAGTTGCTCGATGTGAGTCCTTTCTCGTGTGAGAATTGGATACTTGATAGAGAAGCGATTAAAAGCTTAAACTCACCTCAACATGGATTAGGGGTGATCGGCAAATCACCGATACCACGGGATAAATTTCATGTGTCATCCTTTGAACAATTTACTTTATACAATTTATCTTCCTAGAATATAAATTATTGCATATCACCTTAGGTTTGCAAGCCTTGACATAGCTCTTAGTTGTTTTCATATTGTTCTAGTGATCTTTAGTTTGTTTCGACAAGTTTCATTGATCGCTTAGCAATTAGTTTTAAAAACCGCCTATTCACCTCCTCTAGTTGGTATCTTAGATCCTATAGCTCCCTTACTCAATACTCCGACAGTAGCTCCTAAACTCCCTCACAGATGTGGTGGTCTGAGTGGTTTGCTGTATGGTCATGGGTGGACTTGGTCGTACCACTTGGGCCCTAGGTGAACACGAGTTCACCCCGACAGTGGCCATTGACGCAGTCCACTTTCGTGGTGGACCCATAAAACCACATCCCGATGGGAGGTTTTAAACTTCCAGAGATAGAGAGAGAGAGAGAAACATCGTGGGAGAGAGAGAGATATTGATTTCCGCTGGACCTAAGGGAATTTCAATTCCCCAAGCGTGCTTTTCAAATGACAAGATGGTTGGGCTCCATGTGATGGTTGGGATGTCACGTCGGCCCTATAAATTGGAAAGCCAAAGCTTGCCCCACGAATCCTTTCACCATCCCCCATATGCCCTAATCCCTTGTGCTCATAGCCCATTATCTCCATCTCTACCCGTGTTCCTGCCGCAACTCCTATGGCACCGTGCTCCAAAAAAGAGTTTGACTTCCCTAAGTCCAGGTGCACCGCTGCGAAGCTAAAGCTGATGTACGAGAGTTGCCTTCTCCCGCGCCGCCTGTCTTCTGGGTACCACCATGGGGGGATGTCCCTACTCCCTGCTAGGGGGAGATCATAATGTTCGCCCGTTCTTCCTGGTTGGCCTCGTTCCTTCATTCTCCAAATTCTTCACCACTATCATCTCATTCTATGACATCTGCCACCTCCACCTCAACCCCAATTCAATCATCATGCCAAGCATCTTTGCTCATTTGTGCAAGAACTTCATCGGGGTCAAGCCATGCCTCTACCTTTTCAGGTACTTCTACACGGCCAGGTTACAGACCGGTCCGGCTACCGGAAGCTATAGCTTTTGTTTCTGCGACAATGTTGCGGGATCCTACAATAAGATACGTCTCAAATCGTCGTGGTCGGGCTAAAGAGAGGAATGGTTCTACCTCTCGACCAAAGATTCCTTAGACAACCTCTGCGTGCCGGACGTGTCGGCGCGCCTCAACAAGAACTAGGAGAACTCCCCTATGTCGACTCCGAAATTGTTGACCCTCGTCGCTCAGGTCAAACAACTTGCGAACGCCGGGCTGTCGAGATCAGACATCATCCACGACTTCATTAAGCGTCGGTTGTGCCCCTTGCGGAGGAGAGCACATCCGGCCTATCAGTACACCGGGAATGACAACGCCACTCTAGAAAGCCCCACTGGTAACGTCGCAGCCGTCCTCGTGGTGCTTGTTGCTTGTCATGCGATGTCTTAATATTCCCCTCATCCAGATATCCCTAATAACGTTATTGACTTACGGGTCAAATTATGAATAAAAGCGGCCGCGGGGAAAGGTGGACCTTCATGCGACGCTCCTACATTATGCAATCTCCTTCCCCTGAAGAGGGCTCGGATCAGACTGGTATGCTTGGTATTTTCTTAGGATTTCTATCTCCAAATCTTCTCCTGGGTCAGGGTTTCATGATTTGTGTCACCGCATAATCTTCCTGAGATTGATGTATTGTGTCTCGTAATCTACAAGGTTATAGAAGTTGCCCTAGAGATTGATCTTGCTACTCGCATGCCCTCTCTACCGCCCAACGCCGCCTTGGCCAGCCACCACTCTATTCGCGACATCAGCCCGGCTGGCCGCCAATGTGATTAGATTGCACAGAGCAGGGTAGTGACCGCGAGCGGCGCTGGACAGCCGAGGGTCGGCTAGCATCGTCTCGAGCAAACTCCTTGTGACAAGGCGCGCCCAGACCAGACTCCTTTTGACCAGGCGTGCCCCAACTAGAATTGCCCCGAACAGACTCGCTCCGACCAGGCGTGCTCCGGCCAGGCACGCCCCAACTAGACTCAGAGCAGTCAGGCTGCCGCTGGCCAAGCGTCCACGAGCATTTCCCGAATATTGACCTTATCCCGACGCTCTCTGAGGGTTTTGGCAGATCAATGAAGACCACAGAGGAGCTACATGACCTCGTTGATTCGTATCTGCCGGTGGTCCGCTCCTTTCTTTTGTCTGTTCGGTTCAGGCCACTACCCTATATTTTTGGGTCCAGTGTGTACTGAATAGACTGTTTAGAAACAGCCTCCGGGAACTGCCCGGGTGGTCGCTTTGTAATGAAAGGACCAGTCTTCATGTAAATTTCTCCTGTGTTTGAGTGGCAAGTAGGTTCGGGGTGCTCGCTAGCAAGATGCTTGACGCTTATGATGGCTCTTAGCATGACAAGCCCTTCGGGGGCGATGAGCGCTCGACCCAATCTAGGACTCGTGGCCTCGTGGTCGTCATTCCTCGAACGCCCATACCTTCAACACTACAAGAACAATAATTTTAACTCCCACTCAATTGATATGATCGATCGGGTAGAACAAAACCTGTACGCTGCATAAAAACAAGCTACATATCCTAAAAGCTATAGCCACCGACCGTCTAGTCGGCCAGAAAACTACCGATCAGGTGGTCAAGCCTATGAATTAAAAAAACTTAAAATTTGGTGAGACCGTTCATACCTAGGTTATCCTGCAAAATAGAGTCTGGTTTTAGAATTTGAAAAAACTTAAAAGTCATGCTCCACGCTCATCCAAAAGATCATGCAAAATAAAAAATAGGCTCGTCTTCAAGCAGCCTTACATATAGAACTCGTATTCCGTGAGTTTGTGTAATTTGTGGCCGGCCTGTTTGGCTAAGTTGACCGTGTTAGGTTAGGAAATTCAAAGTACTTTGTAGGACCTCTCCCCCTTGGGGAAGGGCATGTTACGACCTGCCATGTTTCTGGACTCATCTGAGGTCGAGGTCATCTATGACCAGTGTCCGCTCCTGCACCATGTGGTCGTGATAGCGCCTGAGACCCTGTTGGTATCGGACTGCCCTAATTTTGAGCACGTTTGCGGGACCTTTGCTCGCGTTTGTATTGTCCTCTCGCCACAGTTCCTGATCGTTGCGCAAGTAGTTGGTCATTCGAGGCGACCGACATGTGTTCTTCGACTGTTGAATTGAGTCCCATTTGTTCGTAATTATATAGTTTGGATGGCTAAATCGTACTACCACCGCTCGCGTGAACTTAATCGTTATTGTAGCACGAATTTCCTGACAGATTTGGCCTCGATCCTCTTAGTGAATTTACCGACTGCCACAAACAGTAATTTAAAATCGATTGGGGCTTTTAGTAAACGATCCCACGATAATGAGCCCCCACACAATGAAATGACAAGAGAGTGGTATGGTTTTTTTGTGCTTGGGCTGGTAGTTTGGTATGTCGGCCATGGTTCTAACATGACCCGCACCGTTTTACTAGCTCACAAGTATCCTAGAGGGTCGTGGGCTAATAGAATCCTTATCGGAATGCTTTTCCGACCAGAGTGCGGTACGAAGTGCAACTATCACATATGCCTCCGAGGATGTCGGGGAACGCTGTGATCCCCCCTTCCTAAGTGATGTATTTCAGTAAAAAGTCATTGTTCCTTTCATAGTAGAGGCATCCCTCTACCTAAGAGTATTTGTGGTCCTGCCATGTGACATTTTCTGCTGACATATCATCATCAGGGGCTGCTTGATTATGAAGGTAGTCCAGTATTTGATTCATCTATCTTGTACCCGAATCGAGCAGGGCGACCACATGATGGCCACTCGAGGTCAACGACACCGGAGGAGACGTTTACTCCATAGGTGTTACCTCTGATGCTCCGTTTCTAAGCGGAGCATCCCTTCCACGTTGGTCCAAGACTGCAGTGAGTGGTCGTGTGAATCTTTTTGCAAAGACTCCGATCGGGATAGGTGCGCAAGAAGAGGCTAGGCAAGCCAACCCATTGGCTAGGAAGTTGTCCTTGCGAGGGACATGTTTGACTTCAAAATCGATGAAGTGTCACTCTAACTTTCTCACTTTGAAGAGGTATATCGCCATCGTATGGTGAAAGTACAGGAAACCCTTTGCACTCAGTTTACAGCTAGTAGCAGTCTCTTATCGCTAGTGGGCGTTTTACCCCTCATGCGGATGCTGCTCGTATTTGAGATAAGAGGCCCTCATACTCTGCAATATTATTTAGTGGCCTGAAAATTTTAAAATGTGTACTTGAAGGTGTCGCTGGCTTGTGGGGTCGAGATCGCTCTAGCCCTCAATCCATTCGACATGAACGGCCTATTGACATGTGTGGTCCTGTGCATGTTCGTCTCTGGTCACAGAAATCCTCACCGCTCAACGACTAGTACTACTCTCACAACCTGTGAGGGTAGCTGTAAAATAGGGCAAGGACTCCTCGTCTAGTCGAGGAGTGGTCAATACATAGGAGAAAAGGGTCACATGTTGAGATCCTGGAAGGCTGCCCCCGTTCCTAGTATCTATTGAAAGTGGTCATTCTTTATATTAGAAACTTGAAAATCAGATGACCCTTTTTCCTGTCCTCGAGACGACCCTGCCCAAAAAGCCACACACCCGATTAGTTTCAGGATACCCTCTTACCTGTTTGGGGATCTTGCTCAATGCCAGTCTGGTTCTCCTCTGGGCGCGTGGCCTCGGGATCATCACAAGCACCCAGAACACGAGAGCCTCCACTGCTCCCCGTTGCATGAATTGTCATGCAAACTTATCGTTGAGCCTTGGAGCCTTTGGACTCCGATCTGGTGTCCCATACCTAGAGCACATCAGGCTCATCCGGGTCGTATGCCATGACGAATACCTCGTGGTGACCGGGGTCCTTAGAACGGGACTCAGCGGTTGCCGTGGATCCAGCCATGGGTAGCCCAATCTAATCTCCAGCACTTACTGAATTGCAGAAACACGCCCCCTACATGGCACACCAACTGTGGTGAGTTAATCCCAGAAATGATTCCATGGTGTATCGGTCCATAAGCGTGTGAACAACACTTACAGTGTGATGAACTCAAGAACATCAGAGGTTATCCAGATTCATACTTCATGAAGGATAACAACCCTACATACTGTGTATTTTATTATGAGTGTTTATGAACTGATTACAGATAAGTTCTCCCTCCCAATCTAGACCCGTTTCTCCCCTTTATATACAAGAGAAGGATAACTTATAAGTGGGCCCTTTCAGTAGATACTTTTTTCTCATGCCATCACCACGCAGAGCGTGTGCACTGCACCTTGCACCGGTGGTACTGCGGGCTCATCCCATTCTCTTAGATACATCCACTTTTACTTTACCTCGGTAGCCCTGCTTGTCCCCTTGCCATAAGCCACAAGCTTATCTGCCAAGCCGTTCTGTCTTAGCCTTCCGTGGGCTGCCTGCGAACTCATCCACTTGTTTGGTTATTCTGCAGACCCTGTCCCATTTGTCGCGCTTCACCAATTGGTCTGCAAAACTCTACTCTGTAGCATTTAATACTATGGGACGGGGCACTGCCCATCTGCGTCGGCCACGACTTTGTTCGCTGAAGGAGGTGCATCGAGAAGGAAAACACTTGAATAAAAATCAATAAATGCGATTAAACATGTTAGATATGGACGTCTCGTGACAAGTAAGGCTCATGCTGGTCGGGCGAGCCTTGACCTGGTCGCACAATAAGCCAAGGTTTAGAAAATATCCCTGCCGTTTGTCATATCTCTCGTGAGACCCGTTAGCCAGGACACCTCTTACTCAATACTTCGACATATGCCCCATTTGTTTCAGTTTGCAGATTGTGGATTGTGATCCTAATCTGTAAGCTGAAATAAACAGGTAGATTATGCAATTTAGCTCTTAACGACATAGCCTTTAGGCTGTAACAATTTAGTAATATATTTTCCACCAACTTATACAGATTATGCAACTTAGCTTTAATAATTTAGATTCTTACTATCTACAATCTATAAGTTGCTTATTATAATTTCCAACTAAAATAAATAGATTCCTGGTGTCTTAAAACGAACAACCCAATAGGAATGGCTCGTTGCCTCCTTCCAGAGGGGGATATTAGAATTTGCCACCGTTAAAAGTGACGCACAGTATTTTGCTACCGAATGTGCGGAGGAAGTTAAGAAGCTGTAAGTCATTCGAGCTTCAATTTAACTTAGTTTAAATATTATTTATTTATAACTCATCATTTAAGCTGGTTAATTGTATCTAATTTTAGATGTTAACAACAACTTATCATAATCAGGTTGTATGTTATTGTCATGATTGGGATATTATCTCTACTTAGTTAACGGGTTGATTCCCGCATCATATCTTTATATATTCTTATTTCATTAAATAAAAATTTCTAAATTTTAAATATTTATCCATCTTTTTATCATCTATTCTTATCTTTCAGGTTTTCTGTTACGTTATTGACTACGGATGTAGGGCATATTTTATTAATAAAAATAAATAAAAAAATTTGGAAAAAAATTATTAAATAATCTCTTTTATTTTTAGATCTCATCTAAACTCAAAGTAAATCATTACTTCCGACATATTCAGTTAACGACGCTCTGGTAACACATCTATATTGTATATATCTAATTTTTATATTTTCGCACGTAACTTGTTCTCCTTTTTCTAATGATCCTGACAACCTTTATCACAACAGGAACATCCCCTTTGCTCGAGTAGATCAATCCGTCCCGTCAAATCCGATCCTACGCGGCCAGAGCTCGCTGGTCGCCCGCCGCGGCAGCCCAGTCCCCACCAGTCCAGCACGCCACGGCGCTATTCCTCGGTACCCGGCTCTCGCTAGTGGCTACGCCTAGGATCCTATCTACCCGCGCGACGTCCCCACCTATCCACCCGCGCGAGCGCAACTTCGCAATCCGCCCTGGCTTGTCTTCTCGCCTCGACCCCCCAGGCCCCCGCGCAGGTGTTGGAGTTCCTCGGCGGGCGCGTGGGATGGCCTCAATCGCGCCGCCGTCTTCGTCCTCGTGCACTCGGTGAGCCGCCCAGTCCAGCGGACTTGCCTTTCGTTTGCTTTGAACCAGTGTAGAGTTCCAGAGATGATAGAATCGCTTGGGAAAATGTAGTTTGGAGTAGAATGAGAAAAAACCCGCTTGAGTAATTGAGCGTGCAAGTGTATTTTGGTTAAGCCTTGGATTTTGAGGGAATTAGGTATCCCATTTTAGTTACGCTTTGTTACAGACTTAGGGTTCAGTCTCTGTTTGGTTGGAGGAATATCCCCATTTCTAGGATCGGTTGGTGGCTTGATGCATCTTGAATTGTCTTCCTATCATCCATGCCTTGGGTGCACAATAGGGGTGCAAATTAATTAACCTAAGGGTACCCACGGACCCTTTTAGTTCAACCAATAACACTATTTTTCTCAAATTGAGCAATTTTTTAGAAAACTAGTGTTATTGGTTCAACTAAGGAGGTCGGTGGATATCTGAGGTTAATTAATTTTCACCCCTAGTGCACAAGATGCAAATTCTATTCCTCCATTCTCTTACCCAATTACACGGTCCTTGGACTTTTTTACTAGTTCTCTTTATAAATTTTGGTGAGGAAATGGCAATACCCCATCCATGTTCGTTCTTTGTTTGTACATCATGCTTTGCATACAAGGTGCCCTGTGGAATTTTGTTACTATCGTGCTACATTTACAGGACATTGGATCACCTATGCAAGATCTTGACAACAATTTGAATTCTTTTTATCGTCACACTCTTTGTGTATAGATTAGCTTTCTTCAATATTCTAATTTCTTCTCTTAAATTGATTCATGTAGTGGAAAACACTTTCACCGGCCGAATAACATCTATGGTCAATCCAGGACTTCTTTGTTGCATTGTGATACTTCACTTTTCTTGAGTTCCGCATCAAACAGTTTGAGGACAATCGGATCCATTCGCTTGAAAAATACACACCGACTCAGAAAGTTGCATGTATCTCATGCTGGGGGTGATTCATCAGAGCATGTTATTATAAATGGCAAGGCCAATCTATCTAATGCCGTTCAAGCGGATGCTGTTGCACTTGGGACCATTGCAGCTGATATGGCTCCTGCTGTTGATGGGTTTTCTGCTGCTGATGATGAGCTTGACCTAGATTGCCCCACAGAGGGTTTCTCATCTATACCTGAAGCTATTGAGGATATTCGTCAAGGAAAAGTATGCCCATATTACCAGATTTATGCTTACTAGCATTTATTTGGTAATGTCAGCCATTTCCTTAATATTTCTAAATTCACTGTTTATGTGGCAGTATGTTATTGTTGTGGATGATGAAGACAGAGAGAACGAAGGAGATCTTATAATGGCAGCATCAAAGGTCACACCTGAGGCTATGGCATTCATAGTGAGGCATGGCACTGGGATTGTTTGTGTTAGCATGAAAGAAGAAGACCTGGAAAGGCTACAACTCCCTCTTATGGTAACGACAAAAGAAAATGAAGAGAAACTGCGGACAGCCTTCACTGTTTCAGTGGTAAGTGTTTCTATTTGTTATTACCTTTTGTAGAGAAAGAACATTCACACAAACTCATGTTATCAAGAAAAAAAGGAGTGTGTTGAGCTTTGTAATTGTAATTTGGGAAGAATAGGCAAGCTATCACTTTTTGAGTGAAAGCACTTATGCATACATCAATGTTCCTCTGATTGAACTCTACAAGGTTTGGCGCTACTATGCATGAGATATTAATATAATTGCCCATACATAAAAGCTCTAATTGATTTGACACACCCACCCTCTCATTTTCTCTCATGCACACATTTGTGTTTCTCTTTTTGTTGAGAGCATTTTTTTCTTCAACACGCAGGAGAACTGCATGTCTTGTATTGAGAGCATTTTATACTTTATCCTTGTTGTCTCTAATCTTTCCCTGCTAATAATATGTGTTTTAGGATGCTAAAGAGGGAACTACGACTGGGGTTTCAGCTAAGGATCGGGCAAATACAATTCTAGCACTTGCATCTCCTAATTCTAAGCCGGAGGACTTCAACCGCCCAGGACATATTTTTCCTCTTAAATATAGGGAAGGTGGTGTGCTGAAAAGGGCTGGACATACTGAAGCATCAGTAGACCTTGCCATGTTGGCTGGGTTACCTCCTGTTGCAGTTCTTTGTGAAATTGTTGATGATGATGATGGCTCCATGGCTTTGTTGCCAAAACTGCAAGAATTTGCTAAGAGGGAGAACCTGAAGATAATATCAATAGCAGACTTGATTAGGTTAGCCATGTCTTAACATATTTTAGTGGCAGTTCTTTTATTTATAAGGATAAAGCATTCTTCATTGATTTAGAAAATTTAATTACTCCCTCCAGTCACAAATACTTGTTGTTTTGGACATCAACATGGTCTGCAAAACACAACTTTGACAACCAATTAATTTCTATTGTATAAATGCTTGTAAACCCTATAAATTATAGTGTCATGAAAGTAATTTTTTAGACAAATCTACACATATGAATTTTATGTTTCCAACCTAAATCCTTTTTAAAAAGACATTGGTAGTCAAGAAAGTTTTACTGCATGCCTGTTCAAAATGACAAGTATTTGTAACCAGAGGTAGTGTTATATACCAAATTCTAACAGTTTCATGACAAATGGTAACTATAAAACAGTTCAGTTTTATGGGTGCATTTCTTGTTGCATGTAAGTACATGTTTTCTTCGTAGGAAGACAAAGTACCAAGGGTGTTGACCTATATTACAAGCTTTTATTTTATTTTAGAAAAGCTCATATTTCCCATATGCAGATATAGGAGGAAGAGAGACAGATTGGTTGAATGTGTTTGTGTTACACCCTTGCAATTACAATGGGGATCATTTAAGGCATATTGCTATCGATCTCTTATTGATGGGATGGAACACATTGCTATGGTCAAGGTATGCATCACTTGGCAAATTTAATGTTAAGTATGGCTACCGTTAGACCATTGGGTTCTAGAAGTTGCAATGTTGCATGAAGGACAGCTTAGGTATTATGAAAAACGATAACTCCATTGCATGACGTAGAAAGGTAAAATCACTTGCAATTGACTGATGGGTGTGGAATGTTATGGTCAAATGTGTCACATTAAGAATTCTTGAACAAAATTCAATTCAGCAAGACATTTTTGCCAATTACGTCCATTAGATCAGCCAAATATCTGAACTTCTGATGCATTCGTAATGTCGTATCCAAGATATGGCTTACCTGCAGACTGCAAGATTGGGGTGAAGAAAGTGAAAACATTTCTTATGGTTTGGGATTTAGTGCTTGTCAAATGATGAACTTTCCCTAGTCTTTCTTTTCCTTCAGCCCTCTGTTTGGAATCTAGAATCATTTTTTTTTCCTTACACTCATATGCAGGGTGATGTTGGGGATGGCCAGGATATCTTAGTGCGAGTGCATTCAGAGTGCCTAACTGGAGATATATTTGGGTCAGTGAGGTGTGATTGTGGGAATCAACTTGCTCTGGCAATGACCATGATTGAGAAAACTGGCCGGGGTGTAGTAGTTTACCTTCGTGGTCATGAAGGTAGGGGCATTGGGCTGGGTCACAAGCTTCGGGCCTACAACTTACAGGATGATGGGCGGGATACTGTCGAGGCTAATGAGGAGTTAGGGTTGCCAGCTGACTCACGGGAGTATGGTATAGGTGCACAGGTAAAGACCATTTCATTCGAACTATCTTTAGTTAACTTCTTCCTGGGGATGATTACCCTCTTTTCTGCAGATACTACGTGATCTTGGTGTCAGGACCATGCGGCTGATGACTAACAACCCTGCGAAGTACACTGGACTCAAGGGTTATGGTTTAAGTGTCCTGGGCAGAGTGCCATTGCTGACACCGATAACCAATGAGAATCGGCGTTATATGGAAACAAAGCGATTGAAGATGGGGCATGTTTATGGAAACCACCCTAGTGGTCATACAAGTGGAAAAGCAGCAGGATCAGATTGACAACGCCAACCGGCAAGAGCAAACTCGAGAAGTTTGAAATTACCTCCATGCTTCTTCTGGCAGTAAATAGAATCCACAATTTGACTGCAGTAACTTTTTTCTGCTGCTCTAGTTCTTTTTTGGAAACATCTGCTGGTCGAAGTTTTGGTCATATGTAATTCACCAGTTCTATTGTCATTTGTTGATTATGTCCACTCTATTCGGGGGTCAGAGGACCTCTCGGAACGCAGATGAATATGCCCTCTTAGATAGTTTGATGCTTTTTATGTTCGGTATATTTTGATTCCGCTATGAAGACATTTGATTGAGGGTGGTGACGTGGTGTACAGTGGTATCTGCTGAAAGGAGGTTTCATGCCTCTTACTACCGAACATATTTCGCAGGAACTTGTTTCAACTTTTATCTTCTGCATTATATACGGAATGTAGATTGCTTGTCTTTTCACAAGGGAGTTCAAACTTTATTTTAGAGAAGAGTAATCTTAATGATAAGATTTAGTATTTATAATGGTTATTACAATAATGACTGGTTTAATGGACGATCAGTGATTAATATATCCATTGATGAACAGTTTTTTTTTAAATATCATGGTGAATATTGTTCATCGTGGTCAGAACACTATTTATCGTAATCGGAATACTATTTGTAGTGGTTGAAGCATTGTTTATTGATGGATGTATTGATCGTTCAATAAGATAGTCATTGTTGCAATGATCACTATAAATACTAAATCTTGTCATCAATACATGTCTTTCTATTTTTTTAAGCTTGCTCACTAAAATCAATATGTCAATCTGTTTTTTTAAAGCTTGTTCACTAAAAACATATTATTTTTCTTCCTACCTATTTAGGACAATGATTAAGACACCAGCTATGAAAATTTCTTAGGACGATGGTAATCAATACATCGGTCATATTCCTTTAAGCATTTTGCTATATGTTAGGATAAAATTTCTTCAAGTATCGCGCTCTAGGCAATTTCTCATCTTACAAATTTTCTAGCAAATAAAAATTTTCAGAAACGGTACTTATAACTTTATATGAGCCTTTCCAATTCGAATACCATTTACCAAACTTGTTGTTCTTCGATCTTACATGCAAAATGGTCTTACATACGAGGTCTTCAATCTGAAATGACTTTGTTCTTACCTTCTTGTTGTAGACTTTGGCTACTCTTAATTTATCCTTCTCGATCTCGTTCAAAGTCTTCAACGTTTCATCTGTCACTTCATCAATTATGTCCATCATTAAACTATAATAATCCACAGCTGATAGGTTACTCTGCTCGACCAATCTAAAAGTATTAGGATTTACTTCAACAGGTAAAATAGCTTCTTGACCATAAACAAGTTCATATAGCGTTACTTTAGTGGCATCATGCCTAGATATACAGTATGCCCATAAAGCCTTTGATAGAACTTCATGCCATTTTCTAGGATGTTCCTCTATTTTTTTTTAAGGAGCTTAATCAAAATTTTATTACTAGACTCGGCCTGACCATTGGTCTGAGTATAATATGGAGATGAATTGAGAAGCTTAATTTTCAATGACTTGGTAAATTTAAGTATCTGATGTGATATGAATGAAGTATCTTGATCCATAGTTAAAGTCTGTGAAATGCCAAATCTATGAATAATATGCTTTAATATAAAATTAATTACCTCCTTATGTGTCACGTTCTTGAGAGGAACAGTTTCAGTCCACTTAGTAAAATAATCTGTAGCCACCAAAATAAAGCGATGACCTTTAGAGGACGGAGGATGTATCTGACCGATGAAATCCAAACCCCAACCTCGGAACGGTCATGGTTTAATAACAGGATGCATCATAGCAGCAGAAACTAATTGAATATCACCAAACTTTTGACATACCTCGCATCCTTTATAATACCTGAACCAATCATTAAACATAGTAGGCCAATAAAAATCAACTTTTTTCAATAACCATTTTATCTTATGTGCTGGTTGATGCGTGGCACATATGCCTTCTTGTACTTCTTCCATAGCAATTCTAGCTTCATCTGAATCCAAGCATTTGAGAAGTACACTATCCACAGTTTGACGATATAAATCACCATTCAATAATGCATATCTGAAAGCTTACCGTCAAATCTTTATATCAACACCCTTGTTTGGATCTTTCAAATAATCAATGAGAGGCTTCCTCCAATATTTAATTCCAGCAACTACAACATTTTCTCTCAATGAAGAAGACACAACTGAACCCATAAATTTATATTCGACTATATAATGATCAACACTATCAAGCATCAGTCTTTTAATCATGAAGAATTTACCTCTATTAACTTGATAACTGGATGCTTGTTGTGCTAAGTCATTAGCTCTGAAATTATCATCTCTAGACACATGCTTGACAACAAAATCATCCAAAAAGAGCAATAATGTCCAAACATTTATCAAAAAAGCTATTTAGTGATCCGTCAAAATATTGATAATTATCGAAAATTTGCTAGACAGCTAGTAGCGAATCACCAAAAGACTTTATGTTCTTTACACCCATTGAGCTTAAAATTTCTACTTCTAATAAGAGAGCTTCATATTTAGCTTGACTATTGGTTAAAAAATACTCTAAATGACAAAATGTTTAAGAACAACATCTCTAGATGACACAAAAATAAGACAAACACTTTATACAACCCCACAAGTCGAACAATCAAAATAAAGCTTCCATGGTTTAATAGATATAAAGCCAACATCTAAATCATACTTATCATCAATCCGATGGTCAACAATAAAATTAGATAAAATTTGGTCTTTCATAGATTTCAAAGATTCATAAGCCAAATCATATTCTATAAGTGCATAAGCCTATTTACCAATTCTACCACTTAAAATTGACTTTTGCAACATATATTTAACTACATCAGCTTGATATACTACAACACAAGTACTATATAGCAACTAATGCCTTAACTTTGTGCACGTATAATATGGCTATAAGCATAATTTTTCAAAGGCATAATTTGTTTCCGCTTCCAAAAGACGTCAGCTCAAGTAAGCAATTGCATGCTCTTTACCATTAATTTCTTGTACTAAAACAACACCAATCACATCATCTCCCGCAGCGATATATACCCAAAAAGACAATCCGGCTTTAGGCGCTCAAACCACCACCGGAGTAGACAGATATTTCTTGATTTCATCAAATGCAAATTGTTGTTTTGCCCCCCAAGTGAATTCGGTCTCACTTTTCAACCGAAGTATAGGTGTAAAAATATTAACTTTCTCGGATAAGTTTGATATGAAACTTCTCAAGTAATTAACCTTGTCCAAAAATTTCTGCATATCTCTTTTGTATGTAGGGAGTTGAACTTTTTGTATAGCTTCTATTTTATTAGGATCTATATCTATGCCCTTCTCATGTATTATAAAGCTTAAAAACTTTCCAGCCGACACACCAAAAGCACATTTGAGTAGATTCATTTTCAGACCATACCGATGCATTCTTTTAAAGGCTAAATGTAAATTGGCTAAATGAGAATCATTATCATCCGATTTAACAACTATGTCATCAATATATATTTCTAATATGACACTAAGTAGATCATTAAAAATTAAATTCATAGCCCTTTGATAAGTAGTACCCGTATTTTTCAAACCAAATGTCATAACCACCCACTAAAATAGACCAACAAAACCAAGACAACGAAAAGTCATTTTAGACATATCTTCCTTAGCCATAAAAATTTGATTATAACCAGCATTATCGTCAAGAAAACTAATTATTCTATGTCATGCAGTATCATTAATTAGCATGCCGGCTATAGGCATAAGATATTCGTCTTTAGGAGTAACTTTATTCAAATCTCTAAAATCAATGCAAACTCATAACTTACTGCTAGTCTTCTTCTCCACGAGGACGATGCTGGAAATCCAATCAACATACCTGCATGGCCTAATAAATCTTGCTTTAAACAATCGGTCTATTTCTTCTTTGATCCAATCATATATATAAGGATTAAACCTTCTAGGGGGCTGTTTATAAGGCATAAATCCCGTTTTAATATGCAACCAATATTCTACTAATTCTCGGTCAAGTCCCAACATCTCATAATACTCAAGCAAAACAATAAATATACTCTCTAAGCAACTCGATTACTTTAGCCTTGTAATCGGCTTTTATGTTTTTGTTTACAAACGTCGGCCTTGGATTACTACCATCACCTATATCAACTTTTTCTAATGGATTGACCAATGAAAAACTTTGACCTAACTTATCTAACACATCTAAATCTTCAATAGCCTCACAAATATTGTTCTTATCTGACCAATATTGCTCCATACGTTTGTGCAACCATTGTAAATTTCTATCTCTATTCATTGATACATCATGTCATTGATCCGATTATCACAAGTCGGTTTTACAACCACAGGTACAAATCCATCCTTAAAGACACTAAGAAAATCATAATCTGAAAAATTAAGACACGACAAGCATTCAGCATTGCCGTATCTCCAATCGGCTGAAGCATCGCCCAAAGCAACATAGACCAAAGTATTCGCATGAATATCTCTACATCATCATCCACCCATTAAATTAAAAATTGATGCAAGGTGGAAGGCACACAACCATTCGCATGAATCCAATCACACTCAAGAATAACATTATAGTTACCTTGCACCTCGATGACGAAGAAGAAGATGGATAATGTCTTGCTTTCAATAGTGAGCTTCATAGAGATAACCCCTTTGGCCTCATTAGAGTCATCCGCAAATCCATTAAACGTCAAATTAGTTTTCATTAATTCACTGTCATCTCTACCAAGCTTCTTGAAAATTGAGTATGACATCAAATTTACAGTAGCTCCACCATCAATAAGTATCCTAAAGATCAGCTTCCCATTAATATAACCGTTCACATATAATAACTTCAAATGTCGATCTGTCTCCTTTGGCTTCTCAAAAATAGCCTCTTTTTGCCCTAAAGTCCAATTGAGCTACTTCACATTCATCCATAACACGAAATTCCAAAGGTAGCATAAAAACCATATTTATAGCCATACCTTTAATCGGTGAAGCATCATTAGTATGTACAACCGAATCATCATAATCAATCAAATCCTCATCTTCCTTGTCTTCTTGCATAAGCACCAATGCTGTTGTTGACAAAGGGACTGCTGTAGGAGCTGTTATTGCATTTACCTTTGGTCTCCACACTTGCTTCACGGGTTGCATCAGCTTAACTTCATTGAAAGTATCATTCCGCAACTTTTTAGCTTCCTGCTTCATTAATTCCTGCTTACGTAGTTGCTGAAATTTTCTCTTTTTCGTATGAGATAAGCCGGAGGGACACCACCTCGGATGTAGAGACTTAGAAGGCGGCTTGCTGCTACTTGCCGCATGATTATCATCCTTTGGAATAACATAAACAACAATAGACATATTTTCAGATTTGACCAATTTATTTGCTAATAACAATCGGTCCATTGCCAAGCTCTTCAGTAGCCACTGTCATCGAATCAATTTCAATAATATCAGTAGTAGTGGCCCTTGTTTCAGCAACATTAGAATATGAAATTCGAGTAGAAACTTCACTCTCCTTGACCCGGTATATTTTCTTTACATTCTTAACTTGTCTAACATCACTAAACCGATTTTTATACCCCAATCAGTTATGAATAGGACGTGATATTCTATCAATAACTGGCCTATGTGGTGTTGTCTAACCCGGATGAAAACAATTTAATTGTGTAGGAGGAGGAGGCGTCCACATACCATTGTAACCCCACATTAGGCAAGGAAAAGACATCGGAGGAGGAACCCATGGCTATGGCACCGACCCAAGTGGTGGGTGAGTAGCAGCAACACAATCCTCCTTTGGTTGATGATGATCAAGCATTTTTTTGCTTCAAAGGTGATCTTGATCATTTGAGATTATTTGATCGATTCACATGAGTTTAGCTAGCTTTATCCTTTTCATACTTAGACAGAAGTTGCTTAAAAGTGGGTTGAATTTCATAACCTTGTCATATCCCTTTGCTTTATTAATCTTTTACCTGTCAATCTCCGGATTTTTGGGTTTGATCATCCTAGCATTGCCATGCCCCTTGGGGGTCAAAGTGTTCACCAATCAGCCATTAACTTTGATTAATTCCTTGCTTTTGGGAGTCTTCTCAAGTAGTACTTCGCTTAGCGAATTTTTGTTCTCTCCCAAAGGTTTTAGCCTATCTTCACCAACGATTATATTTTTTCCTTTAGCTGTTTCGGCTTGAGTTGGCCGAATTAGAACACTCTTGTCTTGGAGATCAATAACATTAATCGCGAACAATTGCTTGTCAACTTGCATCTCTGAGAATTTCAATCGTCCTTCGTCAATGGCCAATTGAATTTATCAACAAAAATATTACAATAGTTAGTTGCATAAGAATAAGAGTTATGCCATTTACAATAAGCTCGCTTCCTCAATTCTTCTACTGGTGGAATCACATGACCATGAGGAAGCTTAATCTGTCCTTCTTGTAGAAAATAATCAAAAATTCTTTCACACCTTGCCACATCAAAAGTAAACTTAATTTTCTCTTGCCGATTCTTAGGAGGAATCGGCTTAAGAGCAGAGCAAACGAATGGTTTAGACTTAGAAGATCAAACTCATTCGGATGCACACACATCATTATCAACATCGTATGAATTTTCAGACTCATACTCAAGCATATGAATATTAGGACGATCAACTCTAAATTTATCATTTTATTTTTGAAAATTCCTAGACTCTTTAGTCCGACTTTCTAATACTAGAGCTCTTTGCAAAACTTGGCTAACGTCTTGAAATTTATAACCTTCCAGCTTTTCCTTAAGATGAGACAACAGACCTGAATAAGCTAATTCGTTCAAATCTTTTTTAGAAAGTATCAACTTAAAACATCAGTTTTTTTTAATCTCTAAATATCTTAATATAATTAACGGTATGTTCATTATATTTTTTCTTAACTGATGTCAAATGTGAGAGTCTCAATTCGATATCAGCACTATAAAAATATTCATGAAATTTCTCTTTCAATTGATACCACACATGTAAGAAATTAGAAGCAAGAGATATAAACCAAGTAAAAATGGTTTTAGACAATAATAAAGGAAATAATCTAATTTTCAACACATCATTGAAACTAGCTTCACCTAATTGTACAAGAAATTGGCCTATATGCTCCCTAATTGTCCTATCATCCTCTCCGGTAAACTTCACAAAATCAGGAACTTTAAAACCATGAGGATATAAGATTGTATCATAGTGCTCGGGATATGGCTTTTGATATGCACGAGCTTTCCTCCTAACATCTAAGCTAAATTGTTCTCTCAAAACAGTAGCTACTTGCTCTCGCATGATTTCGGTATAATCGGCCACAAGCCGATTAGGATTAGCTACTGGTTCAAGCGGTGATGTAGGTACGTTCGGCACATAAGAAGTGATAGGAGGTGGTATGGTGAAGTTTTATTCAGGTATCGACCCATAAGGGATGTCCGATCCTTGTAGTGGTATAGGTGAAACACTACATGCTACAGTTTGTTAATAAGGTATTTGCACATTAGGATAACTTTCGGCTCTACAAGCTTAAGCCGAAGATGATGCATAAGGCTTAGCATATGTTGTTTGATACGAGTTTTGTGTCACATCGGTTTTTATTGCATAAGAAGGAATATGGTTAGGTGCAAGTGTGCAACACTATCCAGGTTAGTTCGGCCATCATGATGATTATTTAAATGCGTATAAGAAACACTAAGTTAATATATCAACAACAATAGGTAAAATTGGAGCAATAACATTACTAGTGGCAGGTTTTTTCAGATTTTGTTCCTCATGAATTTGCAAAACTAAAGGTCGAATTTTCTCAGCCAATATATCATCAACCATCTTTTTAACACTATTAGCCATGGTTGCACCAACAGATTGATCGATTATAATAGCAATCTCTTGATGAGAAGGAGAGGGCTGAGAGCTCACATTAGCTTATACCTTAGGGCTTTGGTTGGCAGGTGGTGAAGAATCTTCTTTTTTGAATACGCCTTGCCGAGTATTTACATAGCACGAGAGCAATTGTTGTCGACGTTGTTCCAAGTCAGCCTCGATTGCCAAACGTGGCTCTTCCGGCAACTTGTCGTACGACACCATAATGATGTTATCTTTGTTGATCTCCGAAGTAGACATGGCTAAGGCTTTAGAATTTAGCTAGGAGAAAGCCGAACAACTCGATCCCCAATAGAGTCGTCAAAATTTGTTGGCACAAAAATATGGATCCTCGTGCCAACACACGAGCACCTCGTGTGCATAATCCGACGAGCTGCACCCAGGATACCCCGATCGTAATGCTATGTTGTCGGACCTTCATCGTCACCCACGCTCGAGAGGGACACCGTTGGAGCGCGGATGACCAACGACTTATCTTTGATCGTTGAGATCAAGAACATATAACAATGTAGATAGGCAGAGAGAACATGACTACAAAAGTTATGCAAAAGAGATAAAAATGAAAGATAGATTATGTTCGATCGATTGCTTGATTTTTTCAATCAACCATGACCCTCTCATATTTAAAGGGTGGCAAATCTTAGCTGTAAGAGATCATGACTTCTAATTTAAACCAAACATAACCGAACAAGACTCTTAAATATAGTTCTGCTATGCCTTTTAATTTTCAAATTTCGTATAACTAACATACCTTTCCTAATCGACCACAAAAACTCCTATATATATACCGAACATCTTTTATTGCAACTTAACCTTCTTGAATTAGACTATATGCTTTGATCCATGTACTTAATCCGATTAGCTCTTACACCTGTTCGAAGATCAAGTGCTGAAACAAACCGTGGTCATTGATCGTTCACTGGCATAGCCATAAAGTACTGTTCACCAGTCAGAATTACTGTTCATCCGACAGAGTACTGATTACTACGGTCAGAATACTGTTCATCATGATGGGAGACTATTAATCGGTAGATATACTTATCGCTGATTGTCTATTAAACTAGTTATTATTATAATAACCATTATAAATATCAAATCTTATTATCAACCAGTAAAAACACTTTGCGAGCAAACATGCGTTACTAAAGACGGCACGCGTAGACAACCGAAAGTTAAGAGCTACGATCTCTCTCTGCGGCATACGTGAAACGTTCCAAACGTCCCATATGGACGTATGGTTCTAAAATTTTACTCGCTGAAAAAGGTGCCAAGTGATTGTTCCACTACAACTGAAGCAATAGTCCATACGATTTGAGTCACCGTCACAGCAATAGAGCAGTAAGCTTTCGGTAAAAAGCTTTGATTTCAATTTCATTTTATAATTTTTTTTCATCGTGAGAAACCGAAATTCGTGAAATATCATCGAAATTTTAGTCATTTTTTAGTCTATAGGTCTTATATGTCTATCAAGAAAAGTTACTCTTCACAAATATTTTGATGAAATTTTAGTCCCCGCCTGCCGACGCCATCTGCGAACGGCCCAAGAAGAACAAGATGATCTCAGGGAAGAAGAGAAGGGAGAGGGGAAAAAATCGCGGCAATCGCAGGGGCGCGAGGCCAAAACAGAATTGCCTAGTGGAGAAGGGGAAAACGGAGACGCGAAATGGTCTGGTCCCCGTGAAGCGTCACGGCGAAGGCACCGGTGGCCTCGTCCAGCGCCTATCGTTTCCGGGGCCCTCGTCTGTCCGCCTCGCCTCCTCTTCCTCCTCGACCTCGCTCTCCTCCCCACCGCTACTTGCCCTCCCGATATAAGCCCTATCCCTCTCCGCCTTGCCCTGCTCTCACTTGTCGTGACGCCGCCGTGCCGGCCCCACCCCACCGCCGGCGAGATTGCGCGGCAGCTGCCGATGGCGACCGCCGTGGCGGCGCAGCCGAGGTGCACCGCCAGGTTGGTCCGCTCTCCTCGCTCTCTCCCTCCCGCTCGTCCCGCGTCTGCCCGTTGTACGGCGCTACGATTTGGTAGTCGCCATTAGCCCGTGGGCGGATGGACTGAGCGAATGTGCTGGTGGGAATCGAGAGGGTTTGGTTGAATCGGTAGTGGAGTTCGAGGATGCGTGTGGTGGTGGGGGTGCGTCGCCGGAGAACTGTACCAGTGTATAGTCCGAAGTCCGTTACTGGGTTTGGTTATGTACACCCGATGGCTGTAACATTTCGGTCTCGTTTCGAAACGAGGAATCCCTTGAAACTTACTTGGTAATTGGGATGTTCTTCTAGTTTACTTGGTCTGTCACATTGAAATTTTCCTTGAATGTTGCGACTTGATATACACACTGTGCGGGCTTTCATATTGCTCTTACTGTTTATATAGGTACGGTTGTCCTAAATAGTTAATAGTTGCTTGCCTCCGACTTTGATTGGCTGGACTAGTTGATGTGAGTCGTGCAGTTGAAGTTCATTGGCATTGTTTCAGATTCAGATTATTAATGGATCAAGCATGTTGTGTTTGCAGCACATCGAGGGTTTATACTCTGGAGAAAGTATATGGATTCAGATTCGTATGCAGAAGCATCGTGGATCTAAAGACTCAAAAGTTCCACCCCCGCATTTCTAAGAGAAAGTGCTACTTGAAGAACTCACCATCGGAATGTGACAAGATCATTCACAGTGCTAGATGGTTGGAGTTTCGGAGCCAGAAGGGAATCTTTCAGAGAACTAGAAGGATTGTTCACATTATCCGTTTGGCTTCTGATGATGACAGCAACGGTGTATCTGTTAATGGAGTTCCACAAGTTGGTTCAATAAGTGACATGGAGGAAATAAGGTTGAAATTGGATAAAGCGCTGCAAACTGAAGATATTAGCTCTGGACTTGTCCAGTCAATACATGATGCTGCGAGGTCTATTGAATTGGCTTTCCTAGATCACCGCAAATCATCAAAGGACTATTGGTTTCCAAAGACATGGCTCGGTGTTGAGAACAATGCATGGATAAAATCACTGTCTTATCAGGTAGAGAACTGAACATTCTGCTGAGGTACATTTGCCCTTGTGCTTCACATGAAGAAAGTGAGGAGTCTGTGCAGTCTTCCTATCTTGTCATTCCAAAAAACTTTGGTACTCCATTATTAAAGTAATGAAAAGTGAAAATTATTACCGACTGGGTTGATTGCAACTACCGCTCTTGGAGTTTTTCTTTATCTCGTGTGAAGATGCTGCCACTTTTTAATCATCTTAGAGCCAAGAGCCAAGCACCACAACTGAACTTGCTTTGAATTGATGTTCCTTAGTTCTTACAGGGGTATCTTCAATATACTTCATTGTAGCTGCGGAGTCCAAAACTACAATGACATCCATATCTTCTTTCCTCTGAAATCTTATAAAAGCTATTTGCAGGCTGCTGTGGACTTATTGTTGCAAGCAGTTATCGATGTTTCATCTCGAGGGAATGGCAGAGATAGAGATATTAATGTATTTGTTCAAAGGAGGTCAGCCCTCTAGCTTTTGCCTTTAACTTCACGTCTTGTTGCTCAAAAGTTGTCCTCAAACAAATTCATTTGTTTTAAATACAAAGTCTTCTGTGCATCAAAGTTTGCTTGGAACAAATCTCTATTTTATAAGTTGATTTACATCTAAAATTTGATTGATAGAAGTATGCTCCTCCATTTGTTGACTGATTGGTTTCAGAAGTTTGGATGTCAATTGAATATTTGCTCTCAGCAAGAAACAAAGTTACTGCTGAGGCCTACAATGTTAGGCTGTATTACATTTCATTGATCCAGAAGTAGTTTGGCAATGGATTCAATTACCAAACAGCCAAACTCACATAACCAGAGTATTTATGGCAGGAGTGGACAGCAAGACGTGGTTAGGTGGAATGATCTTAATATCAATTGATATGGTCTTCACATGATTCAGAAATTAAATATACTTGGTGCCTTGGTTCTGGTTCTGTTGGTACATATAGTTAGGAAAAAGAGTTATCAGGTGTCTTGCATGTGCTGACTTAACACGCAAATTTCTGCCAAAGCTGCATTAATTAAGAATAAATTTATTTTTAGTATGATGCCCACAAAAAAAATGTGTTGTTTCATAGTACATTTTGATTTTGGTTAGTGGCTGCATAAATGGAGATGAATATGTATCTTCTTCCGTATTGATTCTTTTTACTCGTAGTGCGACGTTGGATTCATCAGTATCGAAGCTATAGGGCTTTTCTTGTGTGCTTATTTAATGATATTTGATTTGATTGCAGTGTGTCCCGCCTGCTCAGCTCTCTAGAGACTGTTATCAAGAATGAGTTGACTAAAAGGGAACCTACATTATATCAATGGTATTCTTCTGTTCAAAATCCTTTGGTGGTGAGAACATTTGTGAACATTTTTGAAAATGATCCACGGGTTAACCCTGCAACATCAATGTACGTTTAATACTTTTGTTTAGACTATAACATGCTCATGGTCAATAACTAATACAAGACTCATGGGTATTTTTCTTCTTTTTGTTGTCAGATGCTGTGAAGGCGAGCCAGTGAGCACTAGTGAAAGTGATCTTTCTCTACTTATGCTAGGTTTGATCTGTCTTGCTGCTATCACAAAGCTTGGATCAACAAAAGTTTCTTGTCAGCAGTTCTCCTCAATGGTTCCTGATATTATTGGTCGGTTCATGGATATGCTTCTTGAGTTTGTCCCTCTAAGTAAAGCATATAACTTGACAAAAGATATTGGTCTTCAGAGAGAGTTCTTGTATAATTTTGGTCCTCGTGCCGCTGTTCCTAAATTTACCAGTGATAATGGAGTTGAGATATCGTTTTGGATTGATCTGGTTCAGAAACAGTTACTTCGTGCTCTTGATCGTGAAAAGATATGGTCAAGACTGACAACAAGTGAAAGTATTGAGGTTGAAACTTATATCTTTTGCTATAGTCATATTAAACCTCTTCCATGGCTCCAAATCCAAAATAGTTATTTATTCATTACTGCAGGTTCTGGAAAAGGATCTTGCAATATTTGGATTTTTCATTGCTTTAGGCAGAAGCACACAACGGTATTTGTCATCCAAATGTCTTACTGATTTGGATGATTCACTTGATGGTATTGTAAGGTATGATCAATGTGAATTTTAATTTTCCACTTTCTCATTGAAATGATGTTTCAGTATATAAGCTTCGATATGCCTGCTTTATTGCCTTAGTGTTCAGCTTAATGAGCTTACAATCATCCAGGTACCTTATTGGCGGAAGTGTATTGTATTATCCACAGTTGTCCTCTATTAGTTCATATCAGTTGTATGTGGAGGTAAGTATGCAGGTGATACAGAGTTTCTAATGCTACTCAGGTTTTAAGTGTTCATACGCCTTTCTCACCTCCAGGTAGTCTGTGAAGAGCTTGAGTGGCTTCCCTTTTACAGTGGTGATGTGCCAACTACAACAACTGATAATGAAGGTAGAGAAGAAATGCCTAAAGCGGAAGTAATATCAAGAATGCTAAATGTGTGCACTTATTGGATGACTAGTTTTATCAAGTACAGCTCATGGCTTGAGAACCCATCAAATGTGAAGGCAGCAAGATTCCTGTCCAAGGGGTATGCTAACTTTCTGTCATGGTGATGATTATCTTGCCTTTTTTCAGATACGGATATTTAAATACTAACTAATATTTCTTATATCTGTAAAAAAATTGGTAGACATGCCATGTTGAGTGACTGCATGAAGGAGCTTGACATAGCAAAGTAAGCAAGAGCTCGGATTTTTTTTTCTGCCTTCACTTAGTGGATGCATTATTTTATTTATCAATTGTGTAAATGATGTTTATGCTGTATTGTTTATTTCCTAATATGTTGTAGAAATAATAAGTTGAAAGGCCGAGGGTTGCCAGAACCCGAAGAACACCCGGTTACCGAGACAGAGTTAGCTTCCTTTGACAAGGTATCTGTTGTAGAATGTGCTTCGCGTGTGCCTATAAAAGTATGTTCTGTACTATTGGTAGAATTCTTAGCGTGTTTGATACATTTATGCTCCAAATCGTTATTGATTATAGCAATGGTAGTTATATCAAATGTTCCTACCTAGAAGCCCAGATGTTAAATTTACTATAATACAATGCTGTGCAGACAATGAGATGCAGTAGTTTGTACATGTGATCTGTTCATACATGCAAAACATAACGTCCATTAGGGCATGTGCAATGGTGTTGTCTCTAAGGGCGTGTACATTGGTGCTGTCTCTTAGGTTGTTAGCCTCCACGCCATCTTAGAGATGACTTAAAATCTCTTTGTGACCCTACAAATCTCTGAGATGGTCCTACATTATCTCCCCTCATTCTCCCTCTATGTAGGATTTTGCTAATGTCACAATGCCAAAAGAACCCCCCCCGGCATCGCCTGCTCTGGCGACTCGGGGGGCGACTAGACCCCCAGCCCAACACCCACAAAAAACGAGCTAGATCCGGTCGCTGCCGGCGGCGGCAGCCAGCGGCGGCTCTGAAGCCAGGACGCCGCGGCCACCCCTCCCCTCCCCTCTCCCTCCATCACCCTCTCCGTCCCCCCGCCCCTCCCCTTTCCCCCTCCCCGCTCCTGTTGTTCATCGCGCTCTCCCCGGGACGATCCGCCAGCATGGTTGCCGCTCGGGCCGGATCCGTGCGTGTGTTCGCTGGATCTGCTCTTCTTGGTCGGAATCGTGTGGATGCCTGTGCGTTTGCCGCCTCTTGCCACCTGTTGCTGTCCGTCGCCTCCGGCGGCGGGCTGCGGGCTTGAGAGGATTGCGTGGCCCCTTGCTTGCTGGCGGTGGGCTGTTGCCCGGATGGTCGTCGTGCTCCCCGGCTCTCTCTAGACGGTGGTCGTTTTTTACTGCTGGCTGCTCTCCATCTGCCAGCCATGGCGCAGGTGGCAACTGCGCGTTGGGCAGTTCCTCGCTTGTCCCTGTGCTCCTTGCGGTGACCATCCGTTGTCGATGCAAACCTGGCGGCCATGCTGTGTGTCGCCGTTGGTCGTCTCTTGATGGTGGTGTGTTGCTCGGGCCGTCGTGCTCTTGTTTTCTTGCAGGTCTTTGGCTAATTTACCCATCGAGCCTCTTGGCTCTCGGGGTGCTTCGTGGTTTGGGGAAGTTTTTGGGCAAAAGCCCTGGCTGGCGTCATGCCATTGCCGTCGACGGTGACACCTGCGGGAGTCATTACCTCCCTGGAGGCGTCGCGTTGAAACTTCTCCCTCGGTTCGGAGTATCCCTCCGTTGTTGTTCTCACATCTGGTGGTATTCCTTGCAACGCACACCATCCTCTGTTGCTTTTCGATGAAGCTTCCCTGCACCTTTCGGCGCATCGAGGCTGTGGCTTTGTCCTGATGTCCCAGGTCGCCATCGGTTAGGTAGTCAGGCGTGGGAGCTGGGCTCCGCCTGTTTAAGTTGTAGGGTTGTTCTGGTCGAGGTGCTAGTTGGACTTAGCTGCTTGTGGAGTTGCGTTGCTTGGTGTGGGCGCCGCTTCTGTAGTCGCTAGGTTTTATGCTGCTAAGCCGACCTTTGTTGTCCGGTTGTTTAGGGGTTGGGGTTTCTTTCTTTCTTTATCTTACGCGCGAGCTGGACTCCGCGGGTTGTAGTACTATGCTTGTTATGGTTTTTGGACTCGTTTTTCCTTATAAACTGGGTCATTTTCTTCTTAATATAATGACATGCAACTCTCTTGCGTGTTCGAGAAAAAAACAATGCCAAAAGACAGTTGAGGTGACACCATTGTATGTTGCCTAAGCCTCCAGTAAAATTTAGAGACAACCTCTCCATTGGGTTGTCTCTACGTTGTTTGTATTTGACCCTTCAAAATATTTAAGACTTTTAGTTGTCTCTTAAGTTATTTCTATGTAACCCCGCATATCTGTAGGAGACAATTTCATATTTGAGAGATGACTTATAGAGCTTGCTAGATGATTTAGAGCGAAATAAATTCCTCTTCTCGGTCGCAAATATACTTGGTCGAACGAGAGTGAATCTCCCACTGTGGTCAAGCTCGATCGGGTGATTTGTACCACTGTTTTGGAGCAAATGTTTCCAAACTGTTTGTTGCAAAGTGCTGCAACGGAAACCTCAGACCATTGCCCTCTATTGTTTGGGTTACAGAACAATGCTGCGGGCAAAGTCTGTTTTCATTTTGAAGCTTTTTGGCCCAAGATTGATGGCTTCTTGGAAGAGGTTTCACAGGTGTGGTCAGAGGTGGAACCACGAGCTTGTCCGATTGAGACACTATTGGTCAAGTTTAAGGCGCTCACAAAAGCTCTGCAGAGTTAGAGCCAGAGGAAAATTGGTCACATTCGTTCACAACATCAATTGGCAAGGGAGATCATTCATCATCAGCTGGAGGTTGCGCAGGACTCAAGACAGCTGACGGAACTTGAGCTATTTTTTAGCTGCGCAACAATCTGAAGATGTGTCTTGGTCTGGCCTCTTTGGAACGCACAATGGTGCTACTTCGTTCACGGTTGATATGGCTCAAAGATGGTGATGCTAATAGTACCAAGTTTTTCCATCTCCATTCTCGACACTGGAAGCGCAAGAACTTCATCCTGAAATTGATCTCTGGTGATCAGATCCTCACGGAGCATGAAGACAAGCTCAGGTTGTTTTCGACTTTTATTGAAGGTTGCTTGGTACGCCTGCACAGCGTGAGGTCACATTGAGGCTTGATGAGTTGCCACTGTGGTCCCTTGGTCTTTCCTCATTGGACGCTCCGTTTTCGGATGGGGAGGTTTGGGTGACTGTTAAGAAGCTGCCTTCTGATAAAGCGCCAGGGCTTGACAGCTTTGATAGAAGATTTTATAAAACGAGCTGGGCAATAATCAAACCTGATATTATGTCAGCTTTACATGAGGTTTATCGAGGTAATGTCACGAATCTTCGGTTGTTGAACACCGCCTTCATAATCTTGCTGCCAAAAAAGAGTGATGCTGTTCAGATCAAGGACTACAAACCTATTAGTCTTGTTCATAGTTTTGCTAGGTTGCTTACAAAATTGTTGTCGAATCGTCTTGCTGGTCGATTGGAACATTTGGTGTCCTGTAATCAGAGCATTTTTGTGAATGGGAGATGTATACAAGATAATTTCCTTTTAGTCCAGTAGACGGCGAGGCTGCTGCATGAAAAAAAGGAGCCTCACATCCTCCTCAAGCTTGATATCTCAAAGGCGTTTGATTCAGTCTCTTGGTCCTTTTTGTTAGAGGTGCTCAACAACTTGGTTTTGGTGCGATATGGCACAATTTGATGTGCGGCCTACTAGCAACAACTACAAGTAGGGCTGGCCAACGAGCCAGGTCTGCTCGGCTCGGTCCAGCTTGTTAATATAACAAGCTGGCTTGGCTTGGTTCATTAGCGAAACGAGCAAAAAGACTAGCTCGGCTGGGCTCGTTAAAAGCTCGAGCCAGCTCATTTGGCTCGTGAGCCAGTTGCGCTGCTCGACGCAGAGCAACGTCTGCTGGCGAACGCGCCGCTGGACACCGGCAACAAGCTCTTCGTGCTTGTCTCTGAGTCGTGTGTGTTGCTCTACAGCTTCCTCGTGGTGTACCAGCACTTGACCCGCTCTCGCCATAGCTTCGTCGGCGCCTTCAACAACCCTGACCCGCATGGCCGTGGCCGGTACCACCCTGGCCTGGCCCCGAGGTGCGGCCCGACTAGTGATGCAAGGGCCTGCGGTGGTTCGAGCTGGACTGCGCCCTCGCCATGGCAACTCCGTCGACGACCCATGGCGGACATACCTGCAAAAATGATCTCAACGCCGGCGCGGCAGCTTCGGCCATGCACGTCGGCGGCCAACTCAGTGGCATAGCCGGAACAAACAAAAGCTCAACGGCGCGTGGCCAGGGCAATCTTCAAAGCACGGGTCGTTAGATTTGGGATAGAACAAATTCGATTTGGTGATCGGAGATATAGAAGAGATCAATCTCGAGCGGATTCAGTTGGGGGAGAGAGGAGAGGGTGGCTACAACTTGGAGATTAGGCGTGTGCGGCTCGGTCTCTATTCGTGCGGCTCTGGGAAGAAGGCAGGGGGTGCTTGCCTGGGCTTAGGCCGGTGAGAAGAGAAAAGGAAAAGGGAGGCTCGGGCCGGCCTTGAACTGAGCAGGAAGGAGCAAGGAGGTTTGCTGACTCGGGCTGAAAAGAGAGGAGAGAAGAGGGAAATTAGCAGCCTGGGCCACCTCCCTGGCTCGTGAGCAGCTCACGAGCTGGCTCGAGCCAGCTTGTTATCTGAACGAGCTGAAACTTTGGCTCGGCTCGTTAGATTTTGGAACGAGCCGAGCTGAGACAGACACGAGCTGAGCTAGCTCGCGAGCTTCGAGCTTTTGGTCCAGCCTTAATTACAAGGGTAATGCTAAATGGTATTCCCGGTGAACAGATCCGTCATCGACGGGGTTGCAACAAGGAGATCCATTATCTCCCATGCTGTTTATACTTGTTATGGATGTGCTGAATGCGATCATCACCAAGGCAAGAATGGAAGGTCTGCTGCAGCCACTTTCTAATCGGAGTATCAAGCACTGGTTGTCTCCTTATGTGGATGACGTGGTCATATTTTTGAAGCCGGCAGGATGCGACATTGGAGTGATAAGAGATATCCTGAATGTGTTTGGGGCTGCTTCGGGTCTTAGAACAAACATCCAAAAGAGCAGCGTCATGCCAATACAATGCACTGGGATTGAGATCACGGTGGTGCATGCTCACCTCCCCTGTAAAATCAAGGAGTTCCCATGTATTTATCTCGGTTTGCCTTTATCAATCAAAAAGCTTACAAAAGCACAACTTCAGCCCCTCATTGATAAAATTGCAGATCAGCTTCCAGGATGGAAAGCAGGGCTTCTGACCCGGGCAGGGAGGTTAACATTGGTCCAGATTGTGCTAACTTCAATCCTGGTCTACCACGCCATTGGTTTGGATCTTCCAAAGTGGGCTGTTAAAGCCATAGATAAGATTCACAGGGCTTTTCTTTGGAGGGGCAGAAAAGAAGCAAATGGAGGTCATTGTTTGATCTCGTGGCTGGAAGTTTGTCGTCCAAGGGAGCTTGGCGGTTTGGCAATCCATGACCTAACGACACTAAGCTGGACATTACGCATGAGATGGTTATGGCTGCATAAGACGCAGCCGATAAACCTTGGGCCACTCTCCCTATTCAGGCCACTCTCCCTATTCAGGTTCACACAAACGTGAGTGCCTTGTTCTCTGTTGCAGTGGTGTCTATTGTTGGTAATGGGGCTTCAACTTTGTTTTGGACTGAGATGGTTACATGAGAAGTCTGTTGCTGATTTAGCTCCCCATTTGTCAGCTCTCGTCTCCAAGAGATCTGCCAAGAAGCGTACAGTACAGGAGGCTTTGACAGACCTCAAATGGGTGAGCGATATACAGGGCCCTCTCTAGGTCGTTGCCCTTGTGGAATATCTGGAGCTATGTGACATACTTTCCGAGGTTACGTTGCAACCGGATACTCAGGATGAACATCGTTGGAAATTTTCCGAATCAGGAATTTACTCAAATCGGCGTATGAGGTCTTCTTCCATAGGGCTGTCCATTTTGAGCCTTGGAAGCTCATATGGAAATCCTAGGCGCCGAAGCAATGCCATTTTTTTCTTTGGTTGACGGTCCATAATCGATGTTGGACGGCTGACCGCTTGGCCCGGAGAGGATTGCCACACCCTGCTGTTTGCCCTCTTTGTGATCAGGATCAGGAATCAATGCACCACATCCACGTTTCATGCATGTTTGCACGGCATGTTTGGTTCTCCTTGTTTCAACATCTTCATCTCCTTGATCTTTCACCACAACAAGACGATATCTTCAGTGATTGGTGGGTGAAAACAAGCAAACGGTTCGACAAGCATGTGAGGAATGGGTTCAACTCACTCATACTCTTGGGAGCGTGGCTTATATGGAAACACTGAAATGAGTGTGTGTTCGATGGTGCAACCCCCGATGTACAACGAGTTTTGAGAAGAGCTTGGGAGGAGGCTCGGCTATGGTGTGGAGCAGGGGCATCCGGTCTGGTGTAGCTGATCGGAGGAGTGTAGTGCCTCTGGGGCATGGTAGTTGGTTGTTTCTTTAGTTCGGCGGCACACCATGTAATCAGTTCAGTTTAGAGTTTGCGTGTGTGGGTGTGTGTTGAGGTTGCTGTGTGCGGGTTTTGTTGTTGTTCTTTCTTAATGAGATGATACGCAGCTCTCCTACTTGTTTGAGAAAAAAAAAAACTTATAGAGCTACAGTCCCTCTCTGTGTTCTCTCAAAGGATGGACATATGTTGGATGGGCATCACTTGTGGATTGCTTCCCTTTTTCTTTTTTTAAGCAACAGTAGATCTTGTACAATTTGATATTTCCCTTTTACAGATTGTTATGTTAGGGACAATTTTCTGTTCCCTATGTCAGACTTTCTAAAAAGCATAAATTATTGGTTTCTCTGAGTTGTATTGTGCATAGTTGTGTGATGCGCTTATTTTAACTTTACAATGATATTTGCCTCTGAATAGATGATATCTCCTGTTGTTAAAGTGTTGATGAAATTACATTCAATTTTTGCAGTCACTTGAAAGTGTTGAAGAAGCTTTGGTTAAGTTAGAAAATTTACTTCAAGAATTGCACGTTTCCAGTTCTAACTCTGGTAAGGAGGATCTAAAGGCTGCATGCTCTGATCTTGAAATGATCAGAAGACTGAATAAAGAAGCTGAGTTTCTTGAGGCATCCTTTCGAGCAAAAGCCGAATCTCTGGAGGTTTGCTTTAGCTTCTCTGGCTTTCATTTGTTTCAATACTTTAGTAGACATGCATTTTGCTTCTAAGGTTAACCATGCATCAATACGAGTATGTGATCACATTAATTTATCAAGATATTTCACTGTATTGGGAAAATTTCATTTATGGCTTTCCAGTGTACTCCACCTGTCATGGGCAGCCCATTAGGATAATGCTCACGCCCAAACAGTACCACAGATTACTGTATCACGTGGTTTAGTTTGCATTGTTTTCATTAGTGGAGATAAGATCTAAGTTTCATTGGTTAGTGATGAGAGCATTAGTTACTTGGATAAGACCGCACTAGATATTATTGTTAGGGTCACACCCACTATATAAGGGTGAGGTGCACCGATAAAACCATGCAAAGATGAGTTAAGCAAAGTCTCCTAGTTCCTAAAGTCCTGCTGTGGTCTTGTGTCCACCATAGTAGAAGGTGCATACAATGTACCAGTTGGTGACTTGATCCCAAACTGTATACTGGATTGTATTACAGGTTGGTACAACTATTTGTTTACAATCATGATAACTGTACTAAAGTCTTTTTGTGGTTGACTAGGCTAATGCTAGTAACGGACCATTATCACCTGCGGCAGAGGAAGGACGTGGAAAGACAGGTAGCAAGGCTAATGAGACTCCAGTACCACTAAAATCAACGAACAGGTGGTATCTCTTGTAACTAATTGCAATATGGTTATTTCAGGGAGGTGAATAAACCTGCCCGTTTTTTGCTATTTCTCTTGTTAGGGTGGATAACAAGCGACGTCCATTTTGGGACTTCTTTGGTAGGACTTCTGGAAGGAAAGTTGAGCCAGTACTTCAAGTTGCAGATCAAGATGTATGAATTTGTACCATTTGTATTTCAGTTCATTTAATAACACACTAAACAATAGAAAAAAGGGAAAAAGGGAAGAGAAACATGATTATATGAATAGCTGCAAACGTGAAATTTTGCTTGAAGTGTTCGAGCTGTCACATTTAGCATTGGAGGATTTGCAAAGTTCATCATTGCTTAGTGAACAGAACCGGCCAGACACTCTGGCTCTAGTTGATCACTAAAAACAAAATTGATCTTTGGAAGAATACCATCTAAGTTATCTCAAAAGATGTCTTGTTGCACCATGTTCCTAATCTAATGCAATTCTCACCTTATTCTTGTTGAAGGGTGCTGTTACCAATGTGGAGAAGAAAGACATGGAGCCAAACGACATCCTCCGCTTTGAACAGTTAAGGCGTGAGCTAATTGAGTTAGAAAAGAGAGTTCAGAAGAGCAAAGATGATGCTCAAAAGGAGGAGGTATGCTTGCTTAATAGATGTTATAAATAGCAAATGATAATTTTTATCGGTATTCGAGCTAGCAAATATTATTAGATTAATTGCTTTCCTTTCATTCCTTTTTTTTTTCTAGAACGTAGCTTTCCTTTCATTCTTAGCTATGTATCATATTCTGGCTATGCTTTTAACCATAATGACTGGCTTCACTGTTTGAAAAGTTTTGTCAATTTGAAAGAATTGTCTATTTGCAGGTGTTGGATGTCCCAGATGAAACAACTTTGGCATTGCCTGCTGCGCCAATGCCTTCTGATCTGGTTAGCAAGAAGGAAAATGTTATAACCAAGTCAGTGGAGAAGGTCAAGGAGACAACGACGGTATGGCCATTGAAATTTAATTTAACTGGTCCCATAGAAGTAAGAAACATGTATATATATTATAGCAAAAATTTGGTACTGCTCATTTCTCCGGCTTAACTAGCTTTCCTTATTCTGTTGAGACATGATAATGATGCTTAAAGGCATTCATGATACCATTGTGAGCTATTTTAGTAGGGGGCTCAAACAATCTAAATGGTTATTAAAATGTCTGCCACCAACAGGGCCTCATCACAATATAGTTACTTCCATTATATTAGTTATTTAAAATCCTCGTTTTCTTTTTCTTTTTTTTTTCTGCACAGACTGTGTTGCAAGGGACACAACTCTTAGCAATTGATACCGGTGCTGCTACGGATTTGCTAAGAAGAGCTCTTATTGGGGATGAACTAACTCAGAAGGAAAAACAGGCTCTTCAAAGAACCCTGACGGATTTGGCATCTGTTGTCCCTATAGGAATACTCATGCTTCTGCCAGTAAGTCTTTCTTGTACTTTATTTCTCTCTCCTGAACAAGGCTTTATATACAGATCCACATTATTGTTTTCAATTTGGGTGGTGTAATCTTGTGAACTGTTTACCTCATCCGCATTGACTGTGGGCCTTATTTGGTGTCCAAATTGCCATGGCCAAGTATTTTATTCTGTGCTCCAAGGGTGACATAATCATATTTCTTGACTTGTGAATATTGCATTGAGTGCATTTATGTTACGATACTTAGATCATAACGGGGTTAAACATCCGTCAGGAGGATAGCGGGGCGGCGTCAGCTGTTAGGGATGAGAGATTAGACAATAGATGAGAGAGACTTAGAATATTAGAGGAGACTAGATTAATTATTCTTGCTTGCTTACAATGATGCACGACTGCCTCTTTATGTAGAGAGGGGAGATTACAATCCTAAATCAACTCTAAATCCTAACTTACCAAATTTATCTCCTATTGAATTGGAAACTAAATCAAACTTATCTCCTAACCAAATCAAATCCAACTCCTACCAAACTTATCTGCTCATTAAATGGCAAAACTTGATCTCCTGACATAATGTCTACTAAACTCGTGCTGCACCTACCTTAACTCTCGCCCATGACAATATATGTTCATCCTTAGATTATTGTAAACAATTGCTTTTTTCCCCAGGTTACCGCTGTTGGTCATGCTGCTATTTTGGCTTTCATCCAGAGATATGTACCTTCAATGGTTTGTAGTCTATGACCCCTCACCAGTCATTACTTCTGCACTGTTACAATTTGTATATATAATTGTGCCTTTGTTATTGTGTAGATCCCATCCACATATGCCCCTGAGAGGTTAGATCTCCTCAGGCAGCTAGAAAAGGTGAAGGAAATGGAAGTCGCTGAAGGCAGCAGCGAAGATTTATTAGAGACAGTTAGTTCGAGAAGCGACCTGGTGAAATGAGCTGACCATGTACAGATGGACATGAATATACTTCTGATGGTCTTTCCTGTAAAGTGTAGGTAACAAATTCACCCCTGGGATGGTTCTTTTTCCTTTGTTTTTATTTTGGCTTCTAATTATTTCATTACGATTTTCTGAGTCATTTGTATCTTGTAGTGTTTCGGAACAAGACATAGGAGGGGTTTATTTCATTTAAAAGATTCTTTCAATGACTATCTGGTGCAAATGGAACTGCAAGGCTACACGCAAATAACCAAGCATTGGCATCGTGAAGTTGAAGGAAGATCCTTCCAGAAGTTGCACTTTTGTAGGTTGTATGCATACTCCATAGTATACATGGGCGTTTGGTGCCCCTTCAACGTAGAGGATGAATGTTCAAGTTCCTCTTGGATAATGTCTGTGTAGGGTAGATGTTTTGATAGAGGATTGTATATCTAGCCGATATGTTGATGATCACCTGTTCTCATGTACCCAACCGCAAAAAAAGAACCTGTTTTGTACCTTTCTTTAGGAATCAACGGTGGGAATTTTCCACCTATAACCCAATGCTAAGTTCAGTCGAGTGGGGTTAATGGCTAAGTTTTAGAGCCTTAATAGACTACAAGCTTAAGTGGTGGGTTATTGGCATTTTCTAATTTGCCAGGCCATTCAGGACAGGTGAATTTATCTGATAAAGTTCACAAATAATCTGATGCTACCACTTTGGCTATCAAACTTAAATATCTAGTTTGAAAATATTAAAATCATGTGTAGATTTATCTTAAAAATATTTTTTAACCTCATAAAGTTATTTAATTTTATAAATATATTATAGTAAAACATATTTGTTAAAGGTACTCATTGGATACTGTGCCACTTCAAAACGAATATTGTGACTGGAGCGGGTAGTCTTTTAATGCCCAAGTCTTTTCTGCACGCACTCAGGTTGTCTTTTGTCTTCATCCAGTTACTCTGTAAATACGTCTTGGATTGTGTTACGAGTTTGAAATTGCATTGCAGTCGAGGCCTTTGGTCCTCGAATGCTTTGACACGTACGTGTTTGAAGATTTCCACTAGTTACCCTATAACAGTGGCGGACCCAGAGATTTCAGTGAGCCTGGGCTAAATACAGACCGTGCCCGTACAAGTTGTGTTTTGTCCAAAATTTGACCGATCCAAATCACTAATTTACTTATAGCTTGTATAGAAGTAAAGAGGCGAGTCGGGGTGGAGCCCGGGCGGGTGCCCAGGGTCGCCGGGCCCTGGGTCCGCCACTGCCCTATAATGCTATAAGTACGCCCCTGAACTGTGACGTAGAAGCTTCACAGAACGTATCCTACAATCCTCTGTTCCAGTCAGGTTCCAAAAACCGACGGTTATTGAACATCTCGGTCTGGCTTGGTTTCAGAAACCGGACGGTAACCAAATTTGAATTCAAATTTTTTTTTAAAAAAATTCAAAAAAATTCAAAAAAAATCCTAAAAAAATTAGACACAATTATAAGACCTTCTGTGAATTTTTTTTTCAAAAATAATGTCTTTTGCATCATATTCTATAGGGAGAAAATTTGAAAAAAAAATGAAAAAAAGTTAAAGCGTACCGCTCAGTTATTAACTAATATTAAGAAAAAGTTTAACATGCAAACACATATTTTTCTTGTATAGAACTTATCTTAAGAGGATCTTTAAAATTGATTTCACTTTATTTAGAGTTTTATTAATTTCTCTATGGTTTTTACAAAGTTCACAAGCATAAAGTGAATATGTTAAGAAACAAAACTGTAATTAACTTTTTCATGTCTAATATTATTTTTTCTACGTAAATCATAGTATAAATAAACTAATAAAAGTGGTTTCACTAATTTTTGAGGTGTGATGGGTCAGTTATGAATTAATCTAGTCGCAATATATTTACACAATCCTGCATGTTACAATAACTAATTCATGAGTTCATGTATTTTTAAAAGACATAGGATCATGTAAGAAGACTAACAAAATTAGTTTTATGATTTTTCGATTAGCAAAGAGTAAACTATGTATTTAACTTGGTTTAACAAATACATTTTCTCACAGAAAATTTTGAACTTTTTTATGAGTATAAATACTTTTATCATGTAGATCATGTTACAAGGAAACCAACAAAATTTATTTCACTTGATTTGAAGCTCAGATGAATTAGTTATTGATTTTATAAGATTGATATAATTTTTGAGTTTTTTTGTTGAACTTCACTGAAAATCGAGAAAACCGCTCGATAAATTGAGAAAACCGAACGGTTACCGAGAAAACTGAGAGGTTACCGACAATACAGAAAATTCGAGAAAACCGCTCGATAAATCGTAAAAACCGCTCAGTAACCGGTCCAATTCAACCGGTTACCGAGCGCTAAAATCACGATTTTTCCCCAAATTTTAAATTTATTCAAATGAATTTTGTCCATTTTTTTTGAAAATTCAAGCAGTTACCGCGGTAATCGGTAATCGCGATTTTTCGGTTACCACCGGAGCTCGGTAATCGAGCTCCGGTTGGTAACGTAAACCTTGGTTCCAGTCAGTGTTGAAATTTGTTTATCTTTATTATTATTATTATTATTGTGAAAGTACTGTATTAATTATTGATGCCCCTAATCCATTCTAGCTGATTGAACAGTTCGAGCTTTGAGAGCTTGATGCTTATACAAGCCTATATGATTTCCAGCTGAATTTCTTATGGATCCACCCTGTCACGCTGAAACTTGATTATGGAATACCAAAAAGATAATCAAATCGAGTACAAGGGTAGAGAAAAATCATTAGCAAGCAAGCAAGCACAAGACGGTTTTCATTGGCTAATTTAACCAAATCAATCATTTGCTTCAGCAGTTCTTTGCATAAACTAATCTTAGCTGGTCCGCTAAGAAAATTAATCTCAACTAGTTCGCTAAAACAAATTAATCTTAACTTGTTGGTGTCATAATATATTACCTTAAAAGACTATAGAGACTAGCCCTTGTCTTAGAAGACGTTATGTGCAAGTGGGAGATCGAATCCGACGAACTCGCTTCACTTGCCCTTATCCTAGAGCAAGCATATATTACCCTTATCCTAGAGCAGATATTTCTATTTTCTCTCTGCGTAGGGTCGATTAGCAACTAAACGCCAGCTGCTAGTGTCCACAATTTTCAGAGGCAGGAACACAAGCATATAAAAGATGAGACACAAGTGAAGAAGAATACCAGCCGGTTTGAAATATGATAACAGTGATAGAGGAAATTTTATTTTGAAATTGAGTGTCACTGCAAATTAAAAAGTTCAACCTCCATCACCTGACTGCAGCGTGGTTTACTTTAGGGGCATAAGCAAGGGCGGAACCAGCCCAGAGTTAAGCCCAAGCTGATCCATTCAAATTTAGATCAAATCTTAAAAAACACTGCTATTTCTACAGTAAATAAAGAATAATTTAGACCCATAGCTCAGGCTGAAGCTCAGCCTGTCATTGGCCTGGGTCCGCCCCTGGGCAAAGGAAGTTCACAGGATACCTCACGTAAACACATCCTTCAACTCAATGCCAGCTTATGCTCTGAGTCAAGCTTTTCCTGGACGAAAAATCTAACTACTGGTGGTTAAGAAATCTGAATCAGTGATCACAGCTCTGCACGACCAAATCAAAGATGGAAATCATCAAACAATCCCGAGCGAGAACGAGGCACGTAGCATGTCAAAAGATTTTGGAATTTTGGAAGCCACCTAACGCGGATACTAACGTCAGGAGAGCGGAAAATTTCTTCAGGGTTACTGTGAAACTTCTAAGCGCCATTCCGCATTATTTGTGCAGCGTAGATATTTGGGAGACCCGAACTATTGGTCTATCTAACGGGTGCAAGTTACCAAATTTTGCTTAATACTAGAACATTATAAGAACCGTCTAAATTATACTTGAATTAATTAAATTAGACAATCATTTAATAAGATAAGAGCTAGCATACGTTCGTTTTCTGATATGTCACATGCTAACTCACATCTCACAACAACAATCACATACGCTAAATGATTAAGACAAATCTAATTCTGATAATCCCGATATGTGTTTTATGCCTAAGATCGGAACACGCACTTTTACAATAAATTTTGTCACATTAAGATATAACAAAGAGCAAGTAATTTAAGTATGTTACAAGTCTCTAGAATTATTACAGGTTTAACAATTTAAATTACTATTTGCTAAAATGAAAAGATGAGAGAGCAAATCAACCATGTCTGGACTCTCAATAAAGACATAAACAAGCACTAAAATAAATAAAATACATTAAGTTTATATCTTAACATGTTAATGCCACTACACAATGGAAATTTGATCTAAAACAACAAAATAGTTAGTGCCATTTTCCGTAAGGCACTACTGAACCACAACGAGTAGCACACCGTTACTCTTGCCCGTCATTGATATCGATAGTCATGAAGTAGTCATGCACTAATTCATTCTCACATGTAAAAACTCAACGATAGCAACACGAGTACGAAGGTACTCGCAGAACTTACTCATATTGTGTATATATAATAACCCGACTCCAAAGATAATACAATTGAATTGAGTAGCAAGGAATAAGCTACAAGGTTAAATGAATTTATACGCAAAATCAATTTATTGACTTACGAATGCAAGCACCTAACATATCTCAAAATTATACTACCATCATGAGAACATAAGTATGAACATAACCATCATAAGTGCATGCTCATATCAACATAGACATACTCGGGCTAACTCCCAACACATCACATACCAATTCATACATCCAATCATCAGAAACTCTACGTTGTTGCGGATTGACACTAAGCATGCTTATGACCGAGAGTACGGCAATTCAAATTGATTTTACATCCTGCAAGAGGTACTTCTTTACCCACACGATATGATACCATGTGACTTATGCAACCAATCAAATTGCAAGAGGGGGTACATGTGATAACCTTTCCCAATTAAATCCTGACCATTTAGAACATGCGCCTCTCGGTGCGGAGGCACTTAGGTCTACTCCCGGAACAACCTCAAGTGTTTCTACAAGTCCTCCCGCTCATACATAGTGTCGGTGTATCAGGAACCGGGGGTCCCTGAGTCCCGAGGCCAGGCCAGCCGTCCGCCACGTGTCACCATCCCGCGAGGTCCCTCCTACGGGATGAGGAAAATCTAAGTTCCGGGAGAAGGTGCTCGGGGCCACAGTCTCTGGTCCCCGAGCACCCCAGTTCCCCGATGACCCGCAGAGTCCAAGTACCGGGAAGAAAGTGCTCGGGGAGGTGCCTGGTCACCCCCGAGCACCCTAGTCCCCCGACGATCAGAAGAGCTAAGTTCCGGGAGAGAGCGCTCGGGGGGCTGCGTGCGGCAGCCCCCGAGCGCTCGGTTCCCCGAGGGTCAGTGCAAAAGTGCTCGGGAGAGAGTGCTCGGGTTGCACGTGGCAGCCCCCGAGCACTCGGTTCCCCGAAGGTTCGTGCGAGAGTGCTCGGGAGAGAGTGCTTGGGGAGGTAAACAGTGCCCCCGAGCGCCCGGTACCCCGAGGGTAAGGGTAGGCATTCTCGGGAGAGGGTGCTCGGGGAGGTAAACAGTACCCCCGAGCACTCGGTGCCCCGACGACCCAGAAGGGCCCCTGAGGGGCCCGCCGATGAGGTGTCAACCAGTCAGAGGTCCGAGGCCGCATTTAATGGGCGTGCGCGGCCTGACATCCCCAACTGCTCCCGCAGCAATGTCAGTCCCTGCCATGCTTTGGCAGAGAGGCGTGTGGCCATTAATTGCACGGGTCCCATCCCGTATCATCCGGTGTGTCTCGGGATAATATCGCCAGGATCAAGGCGTTTCACCTGCCGCCCTGCCGTGGCAGAGGAACAAGACAGGGCGGGCACGCCGGGTGCCTCTGTGGCTGCCCGGTGGGCCCTCTCAACGGCGCCCGTCGCCAGGGCGCCCACAGTGACAAGTGACCGGACGCGCTCCGCGTTTTTTCCACCGCCCCAGTCACTTCACCCAGAGGAAATGATGACGCCTTTCTCAGTCGTGGCGTCTTGGAACTTGTGCCCCTTCCTTCCCGTTCGGGGTATGTCGCGGCCGGCGAGTGCATAAAAGGATCGGCATACAGAGAGAGAAAAAAAAAGCCCAAGCGGTCAACTGAGACACCCAGACGAAGAAGACTAACCACACAACGAACCAAGCCAACGGACGAAGACATTGCAAGCAAGCCTGAGCAGAGCTCCTGCCGAAGAACAAGGAGCCTCAAGCTCTTAGTTAGACACTATATTCTTGTAACCAGATACATCCTTGAGGGATCCCCCTCAGGATAAGTTACTGCATCCATACAGGAGTAGGGTATTACGCCCCCGTGCGGCCCGAACCTGTCTAAACTCCGGTGCATTTACTTCCCTTTGTACTAGGTCGATCATCCCCCACCACCGGCTGATGCATTTACTTCCATTTCCATTTATTTCTCCGATGAACTTATTCAGGATCATCCCCCCGGCCGAATCTCTAAAAAGGGGTCTCTCGGGATCCCTACGACAGGAGTTAATCCTCCGACACATAGATATTCAAGCCCAAAAGATCACGGCTACTAGAGGTATTTGGCTCATTTTTACTATATTCAGATATGTGAAAAGTACGAAAAGTGTTTAAGGAAACGACACCAATGATCGGTGCTTAAACGACCTAGGCGGGCCTACGACCTTCGAGACTCCATTTCCAAACCATCCCTAATGTTCTCCCAAATCTTGTCTTATCCTCATATCTTATCATCCCAACATTATTTTCATTGTGAACAATAATTAAGCGCTATAGCTCACGAACGATGGAAGAACCACTACTTGACTTCTACCGATAATCTGTGCATTGCTAAGTATTTTGGATAAAATTTTAAGTTATACATTAACATGGTTATACCCAGGTTACAAGGATGGAGATCAACAATATATCAAGGTAGGAACACATGCAACAAAATAGGTTATACCAGATTTTCAAAAACAACTTGCTAAAAATGCATGACATATATATAGCGATAACTTATAAAATTAGACATTGTAATGATCCAAAGTAAAGATGAAGTATGTATAGATGCTTGCCTTGGTACTCAGTAGGTTCGTTCTCAACAACATAATCAAGCCCTGCCTCGAGAATACCCTCGTCGCCCTCCGGTTTGTTGATCGCTAAAAAGGAAGACGATGCATCGCAATTAACATGATCAATGCTATGAGGTATGCTCCAAGATTTATGCATGAGTGAAGATGTAGCACACTAAGATAAACCACATTAACACGCAAAAGAAAAGAAGTCCCTAACATGAGAGCATTCTGGTAACATTGGAATTTCCGATTGGTCGGACCTTTTGAAAATTTGAAACATTTAGATTATCGGGTTGCTAATTTTATTTATTATTTATTATGTAATCGGAATTTTCGATGTTAGGGTTGGAATTTCCGATGGTGGTTGAATTTCCAGTTTTCGTGACTAAGGGGTTCTCGGGTTGGTGTTTTTCTTAACTAATCAGAAGTTCTGATCCAACAGTCGGAACATCCAACCAAACTAACATGGTTAAGTTTGTATCGATTCCTTGGCCTATTCAACTTAGATGTCAAAACTATTTCACATGAGTGTGTGTTTGCACTAAAGCATGGATTCTAACTTCATTGGCTATCCCTACGAGCTAAACACAAGTGCTCATTGTAAACCTTTTCCCTCATATTCGCTCCTTTGCAACGAAGAACACGACGGCGCTTCGCGAGCACAAGAATGTGGCTCAAATGCTCAACTATACCCCAATCCATCGCATGCAACACCACCATGGGCTTCTAGGGAACCTACCCCAAGTCTTTGTTGGGGGTGGTAGACGTCGAGTTGGGCACAAGAGAGGAAAAAGCTAGAGGAAGAAGAACGCCTTGGCTCCTCGTTGCTTCAACCAAAAGAGAGATCAAGAACGACATCAATCCTCCGTGCAAGCACGGAATTCTTGGATGGATGGAAAGCGATGATGTAGCATGCATACCTGAAATCCAACTTCTTGAGGGAGATTTGAGGGTGGAGAGAGGGAGAGGTGTGTTCTCCCCTTTGAGTGTTTTTGGGAGAGGGAGAGAGTGAGAGTGAGTGACTGAGTGAGCTATTGCAGCTGAGGGAGAAAAGAAGGGTGAAGCTAGCTCAGCTCATGCGGGCCCACAGGTAAGTGTCCCTTTTCTAATTTTAGCCATTTGTTTTTCCTATTCTTTTTAAATCCATAAGTGGTGTTCTAGCACTCCAAAAAATTGTAAGAATTTTTGCACAACAACTATAATTGATGAACCCACTCGAATTGGATTCACTCTCAAAGCCAATGTGGAAATTAAACTAAAATTCTCCTAATTTGGTTACTTGCATATCTTCTAGAAAATTTTTATGGCATCGATTAAATTCCCAAAAAATCCAAGGAAAATCACTAAATTTCACCTTAACCAAAATACACAATACTCATACTCAAATATGATGCTTCTGATGCTCGATTATGCATTCTGGGATGTGTTAAAGACCCTTGATGTCGCCTAGAGGTGGGGTTGAATAGGCATTTATCTAAAATTTAAATTTGCAGCGGAAAATAGTAAAACCGGAAGTTCCAACCTTAACGGGAACTTTCAGGTTCAATTCGGATATTCCGGTGACAGAGAGAAAAACTAAACTTTAACCATCCCTATTCAATTCTATTACTTGTAATGCAAATCCACGAGTTCATGAGGAAGCTGCTTATCTATGGAACCAATCTATTTTAACTAGAGCTTTACTAATGAAGAGATCGACCATGTAAGATGAAATGAACAAAAAGAAACAAGTTCTTAATAAAGAAAACCCAATGAAGGAGACAATGATTTGTTTACCAAAGTTTGGACCTCTCCAATGAGGTTCCTACGTCTTTGTTGAGGAGCTCCAAAGAACTGGGTCTCTCTCAACCCTTTACCTCACCAAGCAATCATAAAGATCGAGTTTGGTTGTCACTATGTGATTTCTTCCCTTTCGGAGGCAAAATCACGACCTTCACAAACTTTCTTGTGGCACACCACAAGCTTGGGTGCTCACAAACAACGCATAGCCGTCTAGGAGCTCTAAGCTCCAAGAGTAACAAATCTGACGATGAATCGACTTGCTCACGGACTCAAGTGCTCAAGATGGGAATTATACTCACTCAATCTCTTACTCTCACAATCCAACCCACAAATCTTTACAAAGCTCAAGCTAAAGGGAGGTGGGAGTAAGTGTTTTTGGATCTAAAGGTTGTCTCTTTCGTGCAAAAGCAACAACCCCCTCAAAAGGGACGATGAGGGTATATATACCCAACCCCTAAAAACTAACCGTTACAGAGCGTTCTAGTCTAACCCAGAACTTCTGGGTCCTAAGTCAAAACTTCGACTTCGGTCAAAAAGTTACCATTACAACTGTTATTCTATCCACAAGTTAAACAAACTCGGAACTTCCGGTCCAAAACTAGAACTTCTGGTTTCAAGAGAAAAACAAAGCCGAAAGGTTCCTTCCAGGTTGAACCTGGAACAAATGACTAACCCGAAATTTCGGATTTCATGAGAAAACCAAAACCGAAGGCTTCCTTCCAAGCTGAACCCAGAACTTCACACTAACTCGCACTAGTACAAAAATAGTCATCATTGCTGGCTCAAAAATTCCATCAGTGATGGTTTTTAAACCGACACTGATTACTCAGCATTGATAGTCAGTGATTATCAGTACCGATTCATAATAAGGAACCGACACTGATGATCACTTTCCCCTATACAGAATTAGTTTATAATTTACATGTTCATGCACAATTTACAATAGTTTTTCTGTAATATATTCATAGCATTGTTTCTTCGATACAATGAAATTCCATTCATGCAAGACAATCAACAAAATCATTTAGTCACCATAGTTGCACCAAAAAGTTGTTCCATTTAACATGTAGCATACAATCTCTTACAACAGTACCTCTTGAAGGTAAACAACATCACTCACCGTATTCTCTACTTCTCTTACAACTATTAAGTCTAATAAACATAATAGGTTCAAATGCACACTGTATTTTTTTTCTTTCACATCTAGCTCTTGATCCAAAATGAATATCATGTAGTTTAAAATGAGGAGATCAATCCTGATGCTGCTCCTTCCTCCTGCATAGAAGAATCTGTGGATGGACAAAACTACAATTTAGCTCAAATGAACCAATGCAACAAAGAAAACATTTTTCAATTTTTCAACCCTCAACATCAGGAATGCCAATATGCATACAACATTATCTTACAAATGTGGAACAATGAACACATTACAATTTGCAAACTAACTGTTACTTAAATACAACTTAAATAAATTAGATGTAAAATTGTCCAATTCTCCACATAGAAAACAAATGTTGTTAACTGAATATGAATTAGAAAGTTTCAGAGAACCAAAAACATAGACCAAAGGTAAATCTTGAGAGAGGTTTTGCATGCACTAACCTGTATAGAAGTCTAATCTTGAAGACAAGCTTGCCCTCACGTCGAATAAGCAACCCTAATCACATGAGATGAAAATCTATTTCCATTAAAGAAGCGTTACACAGAGGAGAAGAGCTATGCGTCCAAGGCTCCTATTTCAAAGATCAATACTCACGTGATTGTAAGTAGTTTACAAATACTAAAATTTAATGGTGTTTGAAGATGAAGGAATCCATAATCTTGCACTTTGACTACATTTAGCATTGGTAGAAATAAGAACTTTACATACTTGTCATAGGCCATATACAAATATGCATATATAGAAAGCCTGGAACTGTCATAGCCCACAACATGAATTTGTTCCCAAGCAAAGGATGTCTTACATGAAAATCAAAGGTAGTAGATGCATTAACCACACTGTAGGATGTTACTGGTTTGGTAAATGCTCCTCAAAATAACTAGTCTAGGGCATGACACGTTGGCTATTTCTATCCATCTGTATAGGTAAAAGATCATCACTAGTATTATTCTATTGCAACTCGTCCCAAGAGAATTCTAAGATCAAACACGAACAGTCACATCCCATGTGAGCCGTAGTCCTAGAGTCAACACTCAGTACTACAATCCATTAGGGCACTAGCAATGTGGCATTTCCACGAATGCCTCACGAGCACGGCCACATCCCTCCCCTCCCCACCCTCCCCTGCTAAATCTGAAGCAAGAGCTGGGAAGCAACTATGGCAGTAAGCACAAACGACTCCCCACACCGCAAGAGAACATAGCTCACCCCAAGTCTGCGAACTGCCAAGAACCCATGGCAAAGAAAGAAGGTATCTTTCTCCTCTAATGCCAATGATGCTGCTAAACTAAACAAGAAGAGAGGAGCATAAGTAGTGTCATACCAACAATGGCGATCAGGTGTTGGACAGAGGATTTGGAAGCTAGGTGCGTCTGGCCGAACACGTCTACCACACCCTTGCTCCCGCCACCGCCCTCCTCGGCACCAGACCCAGGGTGGAGGTCACCTGCGATGGAGGCAGTCGCACGCGTGGCCCGGACGCGGAGCTCCTCCTCCTCGGTGATGATGCTGCGATCCAGGAGATGAGAGGAGGAGAGTTCGAGAGAGGGAGGAGACGAAGGGGATTGGAGCGAGAGAGAGAGAGGATGAGGAGAGAGAGGCGCAGAGGAGATAGGAGTGAGACTGACGTGAGGCTTGCAAGCTAAAACTTAATGAAGTGTAATTTTGGATCCAGACCTATATTAGCATTGGTTAAAATTATAAACCGGTACCGATAGTATCAGTATCAGTTTGTATCTGGATCCGACACTAATACTGAGTATCAGTATCGGTTCAACCCGTTCCAGTCGTTGATCGAGTGCGGAAAGTTATGAACTGGTACTGATACTTCATTAGTGTCAGTTCCGTCCTAGCCGACACTGATGACTCGGCTCAGATGATTATTTCTGTTGTAGTGTTGAAACTTCTGGTCCAAAACTGAACTTTCGGTACCCAAGATAAATTCTAGATTCTCAATGACCATGGGTGATATGTGTCTTCTTAAAATGACCTATATATTTTGTGAGCATTGAGATATGTCAAGTAAATTCATTGGCGTATCCCTCTTGATAGTATGACATCCCGAAACTCAAATTCAAATTCAAACTTAAACTAAAAAACTTAGAGATAACCATATGCCGCTTCTTTCTTCTTTTTGAGAGTCATCAAATCGTCCTTTTATTTTCTTCTGATAGGACTACAATCTATCCATAAACTTATTGAACTCATTAGTCCATCAATCGTTTGTCATTAATCATCCAAAGCCCACATGGGGGTTTAGATACACTTTCAATGTGACAAACACTGCCTCCAGCCATAAATACACGTCGTTTTGGATAAGACACGATCTCTAATGCATAACTTTGATTATTATTTTCTATTATGTATTGGATTTGTGATATTATGAAAACATTTTAAAGACAAATCTGCACATATGATTCTAATATTTCCAAACTAAATATTTTGAAAGCTATTGTAGTCAAAGTTTTAAAAATTTGACCAAACCTTTTCCAAAACAACTGTATTTATGACCAGAGAGAGTATTAAGCATCCAAGATTTGCGAGACTTACAAATATTGCCAAACAAAATAAAAGGAGCAATATGATTGTACCCAAATCGCCCATGCATTCTTCTTTCCTCTAGTTGCACTTATGAGGAATCTTCGTTTGGACTTAGGGTTGGCAATTTGACTTATGGGTTCGGGTACCCGCAGGTTTCGCATCTGATGGGTTTGGGTTCGGGTCCAAATTTTCACCCACAAATCTGGCAGGTCGAATACCAAAAATGGGTCGGATCAGTTTTGAGTTTTCAGTTTCACCTGCGAGTGCCCACGAGTCACCCAAAATCTATTCTCACAAAGAGGCTCGTGGGTGCCCATTATGCTGGTTTGTTCTCTATTTGAGCATCAAATATGTAATAAGTACTAATATTGGTCTATTGGATATGTTGATTTGTGTGTAATATGTTATTGGAACTACTGAGATGTACCTGTTATTGCTGATTGTTAAGATATACATGTTACTGTAGAACTGAACCCGACGGGCACCTAAAACCCGATGGGCGTCCGACGGGTTTAGGTTTGGGTTTAAGTTTTCGCCTGTTGGCAATTTGGGTTCGTGTCGAGTTGGGGCTGACGGGTTTTGAGTCAAACATGATTTTGCTCTAGCCGAACCTGACCTGACTCATTGCTAGCCCTATTTGGACTCAGTTGAAGCTTGAAACGATCAAAAGTCATCCTTTGACGGCTCATCTCCTACTTGCCATGCAACACAATTTCCCCCCACACATCACTTTGACAGCTGCCTTTGAACTCCTGCACCCACTGAGGAAGCAACTCAATTACTGCTTTCACTTCTCCCCTCTCTATTTCCCCTTTCATCTGTATCGACTGTTTTGTTTTCAGCTTCTTTCTTATATTGAATTATGTCTATTTTAGAGAAAAATGGAATTACTTATCCAACTCGAAAGTATCAAATTGACTGCGACCAGGCCTATTGGAGGCCAGCTGAAGCTCACCGCAGACCTTATCTCTCTTACTTTAATGAGCTCATTTATCGCATGGTATTTAGAAATTTAAGTTTATGTCATTGTGTCAATTGTAGTTTCAATTTTTATCATTATTTTTTTAATTATTGGACTCATGCCACTACTTTCAAAACTTGTTAGGTTCATGTCACTAGCTGAACAGAACCAGTGGTATAAACTGAACAAATTTTCAACTCAAAACACGCCAACTAGTGACATGAACTTAAAAATTTAGCATGAACCTAATAATTCAAAAAACAATGATAAAAACCAAAATAACAATTGAACTAGTGGCATAAACCTAAATTTTCTATTTTCCATTTGACTTAGAAAATACAAGGCGACAAGAAGTTTTTGTGGGCCGCTGGATCCGGATCCGATGGTCAGAGCCGTCCCACAGCCCATCGACATAACGCGATGACGTAATTCGTCGTTAACCCGCCATTGTTATACTCTAACCTCCTTTTAGTATATCCTTCTGCCGCGTATCCCACCATTTTTATATCCCCTTCGCACACTTCCAAGCAGCGCCTCCCCCACTTGCAAAGCCCACCACCCAAACCCTAGCACGCTCGCCCGCCGCCGCCCATGGCGCGCCTCCACCTCGTGGCCGTGGCCATGTCCGTGCTGTTCGCCGCCGCCGCGGCGCAGGCCCCGGGCGCCTCCCCGACGCCCGCGCCCCGGGCCCAGCCCCCGGCGACCCCGCCGCCGCCGCCTCCTCCGGCGCCAGCCCCAGTGCCTCCCCCTGCTCAGCCTCCGGCGACTCCACCTCCGGCATCCGCCCCCGCGCCCGCCCCGAAGGCCCCCGCTCCGGTGCCCAAGGCTGCGGCCCCGGCCCCGGAGACCCCCCTCTCGCCACCGGCGCCGGCCCCGGGTTCGATCGCCAACACGCCGACCGAGGCCCCGACCTCCCCTCCGCCGCCCAGCGCCGCGTACAGCGTCGCCCCCGCCGCCTCGTGGGCCGCCGCCGCCGCCGTGGCTGCTGCCGCCGTCTTCTACTGAGGTCTGCGCTGATATGATATGGCCTCCGCTACTTCTATTTATCCATCCCGCTTTTGGGTTTGCTCATTCCATTCGGTTTTAGTCTAGGGCTCGTCAGATCTGATCTAGCGTTTGTGCGTGTGAGATAGAGATTGTTGAGACAGTTGCTGTGGCTTGCCATTGTATAATGCCCCCGTTTCTTATGTAGCGCATTCTTTCTACATCACTGCTGCTAGTATTACTATCATGATCTTTAGCTTCTTTCGTTGCTTGATCTGTGCTTGCTCGTGCAGATCTGGAGAGCTGGATCTCCAGATCTGCTCAAATATTTTTCTCTGTTTATTTGCGAGCGAGAGCGATGAGTTTTCACAGTGGCTTTGGTGGGGGGCACTATGGGAAGACTCTGGTAAGTTAATAGTGGAGAAGCATCTGGAGTGGTGGACTGGAGTGGAAAGCCGAAAGCGAGCAGGTGGTGGCCATGCGGCACGGCGCGTCAGCGCGTGGCTGCTTTCCGCGGTGTGGTCGTGCGGACCGCGACGATCCTGACGGCGACGGCGGTTTCGGTGCTGGCGGTGCGCTGCGCGTGGGAAAAACACCGGCCTCATGTGCTGTAGTGATATTATGACGATGATATCACTACTCCTGTTGAATGTTGATCCACATTTGCGGCGTGCGTGGGGCCCTCGTCGGCGTCAGCGCCGGCTGCCCCCAACGCCCGGCATGTGTCCCCACGCGAGGAAGGGATCTTTGGAATTTTTTTATTTTTAAATAAAAAATTTAAATATATACGCTCATTTGGAAAAAATTGTAAATCTAGACTGTTATGAAAAATTGTGTAGTATAGAGGATGCTATTATGTATCTCCAAAAAATTCAAACAAAAATATGATTTGTACTCTTGAATTTTGTTTTTCCTGTTTCAAGTAATTTGTAATTTTTTAAAACAGGAGTATATATTTGCAATTTTTTTATTTAAAAAATATAAATAAGAAAGTTTGGGATCATTGAGAGTGGGTCCAAATGGACCCGATGGGCCATCAATCCTTTTTCAGAAAGAAAAAGGGCGTGGGTTTATCAGGGCTTTTTTAAATAATATTATTTTATTAGAAAATTACAAAAATAATAGTTAAATTTACAAAATTAAAAAATAAGCACTTCACATGACAATACATAGCAGTTGGCCCAACGGCCCTGTTGAAGTGCTGACAGGTCCTGAGTGCCTCATAGAAAAATCATAACTTTTTATGTGATTTTAGATAGAGATGATCTTTATATGAAAATTATGTCTCTCAATTAGATCTATAACTTTATTGTTGAACATTTTTTTCATTTGAATCCATTTGGAGTGTCTCATATTTAAAGAAAAATCATAACTTTTTTTATGTGATTGTAGATGAAGATGATTTTTATATGAAAATTATGTCTCTCAACTAGTTCTATAACTTCATAGTTGAACATTTTTTTCATTTGAATCCGTTTGTATATCAAAAAGTACCGATATATACCTATTCTTATAATTTTATGAATTTAACTATTATTTTTATAATTTTTTAATAAAATAATATATTTTTTGAATTCGGGTTTACCGTAGGTAGCCCATGTGCCAATGCGGGTTAAGCATTAACAAGTGATGGGCTTCCAATTGACCGACATTCTGTAACCTGGTTCCTGGATTTGTGCCTCACAGTAGTGGATATTCCTACTTTCCTTCACACGCCGTTGGCCCATCCTTTTTGTTGAGACTTGAGAGAGAGCACCTGGAAAGAGTATTCCTACTCACCGTCAATCTCCAACTACCACCAGCCACCAGGGATGTGAAGAAACTTGAGAAACCATTCACCATGCTTGCTCCATGTATTGTCGTCATCCCTCCTCTTTATGCTCTTTTTCGTCAAGAAAGCATGATTCAATTTCTCAGTTCATAATTTAACATAGGACGTATTTAGCAGAGTTGCTCCATGTATTGTCGTCATCCCTCCTCTTAATGCTCTTTTTCAAAGCATGATGCGATTTCTCAGTCAGAATTTAACATAGGACGGATTTGAACTAGATGCTGAGAACTAGAAAAATTAGTTTCTCTTAATTTATTTCTCTCACAGAATCGTTTTCTCCATAAAATTTATTTTAAAAATTACTTTCAACTACATAATCACCTTCCCAGAGAATCCTCCTCTCAAAAAATTTAAATCAGGTGAAGCTGTACCAAACATACCCATAAGCAACTTTTCTTCCGAAGGACAGGGTCTTCCGAAGGCAAGGACGACATGTTTCAAACGTAGACTTTCACAAAGAAACGGTTAAATTCCTCTCAAACTTGGGGAAAAAAGAGAGAAAAGGTTAATGAACTTCAAAAGAGACATTTGTCCTAAAGCCTCTCTACATTTTATCCACATAAACATATTTGACGTTACTGAAAATTTCTTCCAGAGCATGCGAACCTTTCTCCCAGAGCTGGTATGAACAATAGCTGGGAAACTGGCATCGATCGCAGCTGACGTCATTAAGCCTGTCAGCGAGGCTCACTCGCTGCTGACTTCTTCATCTCACTTTTGTAATCTTCACGTTTTTTACTCCCGCACAGCAGGCGGGGATCTTCCGTCTTGCTTTTGTTAACATGTTTCATACTACAATTATGGAACACTTTGGGAACTTCTAACGACACGTTCACGTCCAACCAAATCACTTTCCGGCAGATTATTCCATCGTTTTTCCTCCAGTCTAGTCCCATCCTTGTTACCTAAACCAACTGCCCAAGTCACTCTCACCTCAAAGCCAACACCTAATACATTGCTAAGCATGACTGATCCGTAAATTTCTTCTGAAAGTCCAATCTCAATCGCTTGACAGTGGATGGAATCTCAGTCAACGCCTTTTTTCACAAGCTGCGCAAGTTTAGGGTTCAGGGATCGGGTAGGGCTTTAGCTTCAGGGTAGGTTCACTGCAGCTGGCCTAGAGGGAATGCTGTAAAGGCAGGTGTTGGTGATGTCTTGGAGGTAATTATAGGAATAATTTTATCATATTTATGTTTATGTGTTTTTAAATGATGTGTTATTCTATTTAATAGATAATTATTATTTACATCGATAAATAAGTATGTGATTTGTTCGTGAAGCTCTTTGTTTATATTATGATATCATTATAAATGATTCCTAGCCCCGTATTATAATGATGATTACAGGACTGACAAATGTGTTGATTGATGATCATATTTTACGGATTATAGAAATAGAGATATTAAATTAATAATATGAACATGTTAGAAAACATGATGTTAGATTGACCCACTTCAAAACACTACTAGATTATTATTATGTGATGTCGGATGGTGCACCTGCATGCAAGATCCTTAGGGCAGCTCTCGCGGGAGCTCTGTAAAGGCAGGTGTTGGTGATGTCTTGGAGGTAATTATAGGAATAATCTTATCATATTTATGTTTATGTGTTTTTGAATGATGTGTTATTCTATTTAATAGATAATTATTATTTACATCGATATAAGTATGTGATTTGTTTGTAAAGCTCTTTGTTTATATTATGGTATCATTATAAATGATTCCTAGTCCCATATTATAATGATGATTACAGGACTGACAAATGTATTGATTGATGATCATATTTTACGGATTATAGATACGAAGATATCAAATCAATAATATGAACACATGTTAAAAAATATGATGTTAGATTGACCCACTTCAAAACACTACTAGATTATTATTATGTGATGTCGGATGGTGCACCTGCATGCAGGATCCTTAGGGCAGCTCTCGCGGGAGCTGTATCTAGTGCTATAGTGGACACTGCAGCACTGGATGCCAATTGGGGAGGCCGCAAAAGCGCTCTAGCGGAGTCGCTATCGAGCGGCACAGTGACACGGGATGCTATGCGACGCAGTCAAATTTGCGGCCAACAAGAGGAGGCCGCATCACTATGCGGTGCAGTGACTGTGGATGACTGTTGTCGGTGTATTCAGAACTAGGGGTCCCTAAGTCCCGAGGCCAGGCCGGCCATCCACCACATGTCACCACCCTGCAAGGTAAGAAAAAGCTAAGTCCCGGGAGAAGGTGCTCGGGGCCGCCGCCTCTGGTTCCCGAGCACCCTAGTTCCCCGATGATCTGCAGGGCCCAAATACTAAGAACGAAGTGCTCGGGAGAGAGTGCTCGGGGCTGCACGTGGCAGCCCCCGAGGACTCGATGCCCCGAAGGTCCCACCGAAGTGCTCGGGAGAGAGTGCTCGGGGCTGCACGTGGCAGCCCCCGAGGACTCGGTGCCCCGAAGGTCCCACCGAAGTGCTCGGGAGAGAGTGCTCGGGGCTGCACGTGGCAGCCCCCGAGGACTCGGTGCCCCGAAGGTCCCACCGAAGTGCTCGGGAGAGAGTGCTCGGGGCTGCACGTGGCAGCCCCCGAGGACTCGGTTCCCCGAAGGTCTCACTCGAGTGCTCGGGAGAGAGTGCTCGGGGCTGCACGTGGCAGCCCCCGAGGACTCGGTTCCCCGAAGGTCTCACTCGAGTGCTTGGGAGAGAGTGCTCGGGGCTGCACGTGGTAGCCCCCGAGGACTCGGTTCCCCGAAGGTTCGCGCAAGATCATTCAACGACCCGAAGGGTCCCGTCGTCAGGGTGTCATCCAGTCAAAGGCCCAATGCCGCATTTAATAGGCACGCGCGGTCTGACATCCTGACATCCTGACATTCTCAGCTGCCCACGCCCCAGTGTCAGACCCTGCCATGCACTGGCAGGGGGGCGTGGGTCCATTAAATGCACGGGTCCCGTCCCGTTTCATCCAGGTGCCTCGGGATAACGTTGCCAGAATCGAAGCGCTCGGCCTGCCACCCTGCCCTGGCAGAAGAACAAGACAGGGTGGGCGCACCGGGCACCTCTGAGGCTGCCCGGTGGGCCCCTTTCATGGCGCCCCGAGGCTTCCGCAGCGGCTGGTGGTCGAATGCGCGCCGCATTTCTCCACCGCCCCTGTCACTTCGCCAAGATGAAATGATTACGCCTTTCTCCGTGGCACCTTGGCATTCGCGTCCCCTCTTTCCCATTCAGGATATGTTGAGGTCGGCGCGCCTATAAAAGGAAATGATGGAGAACACTAAAAGAGAGAGCAACAGCCCCCGACCACAAGACAACCAAGAGACCAGATAACCAACAATCTCCGGCGAGCCAGGCCAAAGATAGATCGACAGACACTCGAACCAGCTCAAGTTAAGCTGGAACATAAGAGCCTCAAGCTCTTTGTAAACAGTTCTCCCCTTAGAACCAGATACCTCCTTGAAGAATCCCCTTCAAGGATAAATATAGCGCTCATACAGGAGTAGGGTGTTACGCCTCCGTGCGGCCCGAACCTGTCTAAAACCCGGCGTACCCACTAGCCATCGCATTTATTTCCGTTCCCGCTTATTTCCCACACAAGCTTTTCCAGGATCATCCCCCCGGCCGAATCTCTAAAAAGGGGTCTCTCGGGATCCCTGCGACAGGAGTTCACTCTCCGACAACTGTCGGTTCGAAAAGAGATGAAAAGTAATAGAAGTTAGTAAATAGGGTAGCTGTTATAGATTAAAAAAAAATAAAGAGTACCGTAATAGTGTTAGGCCATCTCCAGTAGAAGCAGCAAACGCTAGCCGCATCACTGCAGCAGCGCGGATATCGCTTCTGCTGGCCCGTATCGTGGTCCAATAGACGTCGTTTCTAGTGCTACAGTAATGCGTGCGTGAATCACTGTAGCAGCAAGGAACGACAAATTTGCGGGAGGGATGAAGCGTCTGTATCACTGCTCATAAAAGATGCCTGTAGGCCCGAAGAGAGATGAAAAATAATAGAAGGTAAGAAATAGGGTACCTGCTGGAGATAGAAAAAAATAGAGAGTACTATAATAGTGTTAGAGGATGCTGTAATAATATTATAGGAGATGAATTTTTAGAGTATCTGCTGGAGATAGTCTTAGGGGATGCTATAATAGTGTTATAACAGATGTATTTTTAGAGTATCTATCAGAGATGGTCTTAAACCCAAGATTGTTATTGATCTCCAGAGTATGTATTAGCATACTTATGGGCTGTCAAATGCTACCCCGTAACTAGGTAATTACAAACGTAGTTTTTAGGTATGCTATGAAACGTTGTTGTGAGGTGTGAGCGATTAAGATGAAATTTACCCCTCTTAAATAACAAGAGAGATATGCATAGCCTCCTCGATGTGGTTTGATTAAGAAAGTATGTGGTCATGCTAATATGATTAAAAAAATATTAAAAAAATATTCACGAGTTAGTAATACATTACAAGATTGAGTGAATGGTTGAACTGTCACAAGGATGTCATGCATCTTGCATTGAGCTTGACTGATTTAGTGAGTAAAGGGATTGATATATGTGTATATCAAAGTTCAACCGATGTGATCTTTGTATGTGTTCGAGAGTCAATGTCTTGCTAGATATCACTATTGACATGTGGTATGAAAAGGGTTTTCAGGTCGTGATTGTTTACACATAAGCTTAAGAGGTCACACACTTAATATGTTGGAACACTAATTCATATTGGTTGTGTATGTAGGCTACACATATAACGATCCGTAGGCTTTAGAGTTCTAATGGGTTTCCAATGTGTTAGCCTATTAGCGGGCTCTATATAAGTTGAGGCATGAGGCTCTATACGAGTCAATTCTCTCATCCCGAAACCCTAGCCGCTACCTCAAACTGGCCTCCCCATGAAACCCTAGCCAGGTGCCTGGTGCTAGCACACTAGCACACTACGTTCCACCCCTAGACATGTTGATACCGTAGAGTCATTCTTGTTGTTGCTCCAACTCTTCCTCCACTACTATGCGCATCTAATGGTAATGATCAATGATCCTCTATTAGTATGATTTATTGGTTAAGTACGGTAAAAAAATTTGATTTACACTATCATAGTCTACCCATTTCCTAATAGTAGGTCGGTCCAACGGTGGGTGGGACGATATGGCGTGCCACGATGGTGGTAGAGGACCGACGATAAGCATGGTTGAGATGAGGGTGTGTAGTCGGTAGCCTAACAACATCGGATTAGCGAAACTGTGACAGGTGGCGTGAGTTGGCACCAAAGACGAGAGAAGAAGAGCCAGACGGGAGAGCTCATCAATGTAGCTTTGTTAGAAGAGTTGTTAGGAGAGAGAGAAAGCAGCAGCTAACTGTTACTATCAGCTAACCACTGTGATATAGTAATTTAGAGATGATAATGTCACAGCAAAGTCATACAAATAATATCCATGGGACCATGGAGAGAAAAGAAAGAAATTACAAGACACAAACTAGTACACTCGCAAAGTCACAATGAACACAAGCGAAACAATAACAAAGCATCAATAATAACATCACGAAACCAACTACTCTACCGTGGAAACGTACGTACATGCCGGCCGTCAGAAAATGCTCAAGAATTCTGCACTGCCTCTTCACTGGCCACGATCATGGCAGGGCCGCCATCGTCTCAACAACGACGTCGACGATCAGAACAGGGCGAGCTTGAAGAGGACGCCAGCAGCCACGGCAAGGGCAGGTCCGGCCTGCAGGCGCGCGGACGCGCCGGTCGGGGTGGAGGCGGTGGGGGTGCTGGGAGTCCCGGGGGTGGCGGGCGTCGCGGGCGTCGCGGGGGAGCCGGAGCCCGAGCCGACGTTGACGGCGAGCTTCATGCCGCTGGCGCAGTGGCCGGAGATGCCGCAGATGTAGTAGTGGGTGCCCGGGGCGAGGGTGATGGTGGCCGGGCCGGTGCTCACGGTGTTGATGGTGTTGCTGGAAGAGCAAGTGTCGTAGTCGCTCTTGGAGACCTCGTCCACCGTGTGCTGCCCGGTGCCGAAGTTGAACACTGCAAAAATGAAGGGAAAAAATGTTGGATCAGGCCATGGTCAACGCGGGCAGTTCGTTAGTAATACACGGTTGATTATCACTTGACTGCTGATTAGAGCATGTACACTAGGTTGCTCAGAGTAGATATTTATGGAAAAATCAAGTTTTTTTTCTTAACCACACTGGCACATGTGTTTAGACCGAAGGTAATGTGTTTACTTAAGTACTGCTGCTTATATTAGTACTAACAAAATAATAAATTATATTTAAGCACATGTAATCTTTGTCTACACTGAAAATTATAGTTTTTATGTACATGTTTAATACTTTTTCCTTAAGCACCTAGCATTGTTGATGCCCTTTCATATTATTGTACTTTCTTATGCCCTTAAAAATAAAATAACGGTTTCGCTATTTATCGCCTAGTGACTTTTAGTTTTGCCTTAGCAACCAAAAAATAACAAAAATGCTTTTGAGGAGAAAAATGGAAATGTGCTACTGTACTGTAATCATGTAACTGAAAAAACGCACATCGAATCATCGATATGTCACCCTTCCAAAAGGAGAAGATGATGACGACGATAAAAATATGCTATGCGCGATCAAATTTTTTCTTCTAATTCTCTGTTCATTATATAATGGAAAAAAAACCGTTATGTGTGCTTTCAGAAGAGAAGAACAGGCATCAAGTAGCTCGGCGAGGACAGAGGGCTCACCTAGCGTGTCGTTGGCCGCGAAGGTCTTGCCACTAGTCCAGATGGTGTAGTCGACGCCGGTCGCCCACCCCTGGCTATCACCGACGGTGAACGTCTCCGCCGAGGCCGCTGAGGCGCAGCTCACGACGACGAGCAGGGCGACCAGAGCTGAACGGGACGCCATGGCTGAGGCTAGAGAGGAGGAGCTAGCGTGCGCACGAAACGGAGGAACTAGGCAGCTAGCTAGCAATGTCTTGCGAGTTGTAAGTGGTTGCACGATGGACAGGGCAGGTTGGAGAGGGTCCCTTTTATAGACCCACACCACATGTTTGTCGTGGAATCGTGGGGAAGACGCGGCGGCTACAGGATAAGAGCAGTTGATCTACGTTTGTGTTCCTCACTTATTCTCCTTTCTAACTCGAATTTTTTTGTTCTCTTTTCAGCGATCGCAATTGTGAAATAGCTCCATCGAATACGTACGTGGAGTACTAATTAAATTTTTTTCCTTCTATTTTCTTTCCTCCACGGTTTTGTGTGTGCATATGAAGAGAATGGAATGCATGCCTTTCAGGAATGCATAAGGTGATATCATGCTCCTTCCACTTAAAGAACCCCGTGCTTTTGAATGGTGAAACTAATAGCTGAAATGCTGAGCAAGTGGTGTTCAGGAATCTGTCGCTATCTCTTCTCCGTTTTCTTTTCCGTATGAATCCATCCATGCATGGTAGGTGGGCCGTTTACACATGAGGATTGGTTCACCGGGCCGTTTACACCAGCTTTGTTTTCTAATTATATATCTCATGGTCCAATATTTCTAGACGGCTAGACCATGCCTGCTTTTGTCAGCGATCGGACGCGCTAACACAGATTAAACGGAAGAGATGGATTAAAGAAAAGCAGAAACTGGAGTGGTTAGGGAACTGATGCCAAAGCTTGAAGGCACTAACGAATTGTTTAGCCGCAATGGAGGCGCAGCATCTACCTCTATCCAATTCTCAACACATGGCAGCCGCCTAAGAAGAAGTGCAAGCTGATTCATCGTCTGTCAAAAGGCTGGGATTATTGCAAGAGGCAAAATTTCCCGACTCGAAGAAAGCTTTTCTCTCCTTCCTAGAACTCTAACTCGAAGCAAGCTTTTGACGTTGCGTTACAGTGTGATCTTACTGATTGCATGAGATTAATTATGGTCGAAATGGCATTGACCTAATCATTTCTTCATTTCGCTGATTGCTAGCTACCGCATGGTACCCATGGAGCATGTGTAGTTGAAGACTTTTTTTCTTTTCACCTAATGCATTGACCGAAAGCAAGAAGTGCGCCGTCTCGGCTACATCATAGGCGGTGGGTGTGCAGATGACTCTGCCAACGACAGACGCATCGGCTGTTCAGTACTAGTTGAGCAGGTTAGGTTTCATCTGTTACGTCTCCTCTCGATTAGGAGGCGAATTATTTTAGGACCATGTAATAATATAATTTAAGAGAAGAATATTTCTAAAAAGGACAATTTAATAGAAGAATATTTTTTAGACGTTTCCTAAAATTCAAGTGCATGAAATCTCGATGAGTGTGAATATGTGTGAGCACGTGATGACTACCATAGTTAAGATTGATGGGGGTAGGATTTGAGGTTCACAAGTGACCTCTTGGGTTAGATGGAGGCTGGAGTGGTGTTTGGACTGGCGGTGGGCTGTAGCGTGGTAGTGCAGTGAAGCAACGGTACCACGGGCGATAGGAGGGTGGTGGTCGAGATCGGTGGCAGGGGTGATGAAAATGAAGAGGTTAATGCGGTAATAGATAGTGGATACGGATCTGATGACAGAGATGCTACTAGAAACAAGAGGAGGCTAGTGGGACATGGACCACTGCACTGACCATACGGAGAAGAGGAACATTTGTGTGAGCTAGAGGAAGGAGACCTGTCCGAATGGATGACCGAACTTAGGGCGTGTTTGGTAGGGATCCAGATTCACGTAGAAACGTTTCAGATTCAGATTCTCTCTGGAAATGTTTCTCTGGTAAATCAGAATCACTTGCTGAAACCGTTTGGCTAGCTGTCTGGATTCAGATTCTGGAAAGAGAAAGAAGTGTTGGAATTGACCAATGTACCCCTGATATTTGTGATGAATTTTCAGTATATTTTTACATGGAAAATGAGGTACAAAATACATGCATCCATAATTATCGCATAACAGAATAATTGGCCCACTGGTTGAGCATTGAAAATATGAGAGGTACCAAAATACATGCTTCTAAAACAACATTATAAAATGATAAATTGATCTATGACCTAGATTCCATAATTGCTTTCGCAAGATCATCACGAAATCTGTCCATATTAATGTCATTTGCATCGGACGTAGACGCATTAGATGAATTTTGAGAGGGTTGATACCTTACATATCTTCGAGGTATTGTGGGCATGTAATCCGGATTCCGATCACATCTTCGAAAATGTTTATCAAGTGCATGATTTTCACGAATAAAATTATGGAGACACATGGTAGATGCCACAATCATCTTTTGTTTGCTCATTGGATAAGTAGGTATCTTTAAAAGTATCCTCCACTTCATCTTCCATACGCCAAAAGTGCGCTCAACGACATTACGAAGACTTGAGTGCAAATAGTTGAATACCTCTTGCTCACCAGAAGGAGCGACACCCCTTCTCCAGTCAGGAACATGGTACCTCTGTCCTTTATATGGTGATAAGTATCCCGGTCTATTTGGGTAACCAGCATCGACAACATAATATTTTCCTGAATAAACATGAAAGAAATCAATAAATGTGAAAGTAACAAAAAAGAAAGGGAAGGAAGATAGCAATAAATTTTACCTAGCGGAGGATGTGGAAAGGCTTGTGTATCATGTTCTATAGCATGATATAGCACACTTGTGTCATGCATAGAACCTGGTTGTCCAATAGATGCATAGGTGAAACGCATGTCAAAATCAACCACTGCCATAACATTTTGGGTTGAAGTCCCTGATCTGCCAATGTATCTTACATAATCTCGAGGAGGTGGTGTCGCTAAGATGTGTGTTCCATCAATGGCTCCAATGCAATTCTTAAAATGTGGCCACATCCTTTGGTCACCACTAATCCTACTATGCACATTGGAGAAGTTACGGTCCTGAGGTCTTATGTAATCTTTAGCCATCCGAACTAGGCAATGCAACACATCATCAAACTTCCTACTGATTGTCTCCCCTGAATGCTTGAATGTATTCTGAATCGAACTATTGGATCTATTTTGCCCGCAAATGCACAGAAAGATGGCAAGTGATTCCATTGAGCTCATATGAATGGATGACTGTAGACCATAATTACTTACCAAAAGATCATGCAATCTGATGAAAAGGCCTTCATTCATCCTGAACATTCTGTGACTTTCTCCAGGTGTGTTCAGTGTTTCCATAATCCATCCATATCCACTGAGTTGTGAGGTCCTTGGTGCATTCTTATCATGATACTTCATGTAGTACTTGTGCAACATAGTGACAGTAGAAAACAAGTTGGCCTGCAGCTCTTGATGTTGACGTATGGCTTGTAAATCAAAAACATCATCATCATCGGAGTCGCTTGCACTCCTTTCACTTTCACTTGAGGACATCTGTAGCATAACATGAATATGACAAGTTCATGAATAACCAACCAACATGACTTAATAGTACAAGTTCATGAATAAACCAACCAACATGACTCCACATAAAGTAACAAACATGACTCCACATAAACCCACAAATATGTCTCAACATAATCTGTCCAACATGACTCCACATAAAGTAACAAACATGTCTCAAAACCTTACACAGGACCATATTTGACAAAGTGCTTCATAGTGAGCCAGGCAAACCGGTCTTCTGGAGTGTCCAAAGTCATAAACATCTCCCTCTCAGCTCTCTTAGTGAATAATTCAGAAGCAATGAAGTGTTGCTTTGTACCAGGAATAGCACCACACTCCTTCACAATGGCCATTACTTCCTTGATGGAACACCCTGAGTTGTCCTCCCTTCTTGCCATTGACTCAACAGAAGCTGTAGACCTCTCATTTAAGGACACAATTTTACTAATTTGGTCTTCTATCCACTTGCCTCCACTTGTCTTCGCTCTTTTTCCCTTGTCTTTGTCATCACCACTAGGTCTCTTGCCTTTGCCCTTGCCACTTGGTGTTATTTCTTCTGGCTCACTGTCATCATCTGACTCAGCCTCCTCATCACCACCATTCGAGCCACCATTAGGACTTTGAGGAATTACACCTGATGAAGCACAAAAGTGGTCATCACCTGTATTACGAAGGTCTTCAAACATAATCTTCAACTCATCTTCATTTTGAAGTCCCTTGTCTTTAAACTTGCCACATCCTGGAATTTCCTGAAAACATGTATGTATATGTTATAAATTTATTATTGGTCGAGGCATGAAAGAACAAATAAATTACAACTTGCAAACTTACTTTTCTCATCTTCTTCCACCAATCGTCGCTCATGCGAACTGTCCCCTTCTTTTCATCCCAACCTATACCTGTTTGTTTCAACAAACCCTTCCAAGCAGTATATTCCACCTTCAATTTTGCCCATTTGTTCTTAAACTGGCCTCTATTGTACAAAATGTCCGTCTCCTCATGAAACTGGACAATCACATTTTTGTATCCTACATTGTTCAAATGGGTGCTCGAACGATTTCCACACCTAACTTGTTCAGCAAACAATCTACAAACAACTCTAGTGTTCTCTTCGGACCAATCAGCCTCAACCATCTACAAATCAACATATTATACTTAGCAAATCGACAAACATATTAAAAAACAGATTATAGCACCACTGCCCCTAATCCAATCCAGCACAATGGGCCATTTGTTTTTATATCCAGCATAAGCACAAGCCTATCTTGAATTACCAGCGCAAGCACAAGCCTATTTTGTCCGGCACAAGCACAAGCACAAGTAGAACAACAGCACAATCATCTAGTAAAATAGAATTGGCTGATAACTTCGCGGAGTGCAAGAACCAGTTAGATGTTTATTGGATCATGGCTTTATAAACGTCAGCAACAGTATGTGTATGCATCCATTTTTTGGCATCGTCATATATCAAATCAAGTGTCTAAGATGCTAGCTTGTTAACACAAAATGAGATCAAGTGCTGTAGTATTCAGAACTCCTGTAAGCTATACCTCTCGTCCTAGCTCAGGCCTCTTGCCCTCTGCTCGTAGCTCCTGCCTCCTGCCCAACGTGCGGATCTGAGGAGGTAGAGCAGCACCGCGGCGCTCGGTGCGAACGGCTCGACGGGCTCGTAGCTCCTGCCTCCTACCCGACGGGCGGCGCTCGGTGCGAACGGCTCGACGGGCTCGTAGCTCCTGCCTCCTACCCGACGGGCGGCGCTCGGTGCGAACGGCTCGACGGGCTCGTAGCTCCTACCTCCTGCCCGACGGGCGGCGCTCGGTGCGAACGGCTCGACGGGCTTGACGCGCTCGGTGCGATGCGCTCGGTGCCGGAGGGAAGGCGCCCAGATCTGGGGACGGCTCGACGGGCGGCGGGCTGCTCCGGGACGGCTCGAGGGGCGGCGCGACCTCCAGGATAGCTCGAGCGGCGACGGAGGGCGGCGCTCTGCTCCAGGACAGCTCGAGCGGCGACGGGCGGGAGGCCGAAAGGGAGGCGCGCAGCTCTAGGACGGCTCGAGGGGTTGCGCGAGGGCCGGCACGCAGCTCCGGGACGACGCCGCGAGGGCTGACGCGCAGCTCCGGCACGGATCTAGCGGCGGACGAGTTCAAGGCACCAGAGAGATGGAACGAAAATGGGAGCTGAGCTGAGCTGTTGCGGCGGGTTGGGAAGGAAGCTATGTGCTCGGGCAGTGGCAATGGGTGCAAATACTGATAAACTCCACGGGGACGTATAAAAGCTAGTGGGGACAATCACTGAGAAACGGCTCTCTGGGTGTTTCACGCGCTACGGCTATTTCCTGAGAATCGTTTCGCCCGTTCCTATCAGAATCGTTCCACGTTTTCACCGTTTGGTAGCGATCCTGGTAGAAACGCCCAGAATCGGAAACGTTCCGACCATCCAAACGGGCCCTTAGTTTACTGAGGGAAACGGCGTTTTCAGGCGCATAAAGGATAGCAACGCCATTTTTTTGGTTATATTTTTCATTGGTTGTGCAGAGTTGCGGTAAGTTTTCAGGCAAGTTTGCTGCGTACCAATAATTTAAGCCTGGTTTGAATTCTACGTTCATGTTAGCCGTCGTTGAAGTTTGTTATAGCTGGAGCAACTGTGCAAGTCAGTGAAGCTGGAACAACGTAAATATGAACTGCAATATCCCTATTTTCAACGTCGCAGAATTTGACAGTTCAGATACTGTCAGAGGGTGAACTTCTATCGCAGGGATTCAGAGGGACTCCTTTTTTTGAGATTTGGCCGGGGATGATTCTGAATATGTTTGCAGGAGAAATAAATAGGTGTAAATACGATGACAGGTGGGATGGAATGATCGAATGCAGAATGCAATAAATGCACTGGAAGAATTTTTAGACAGGGTCGAGCCGCACTGAGCGTAATACCCTACTACTGTGTGGATGCTATAAAGGCCCTGAGAATATCCCTCAGAGATGTTGCTGGTTACAAGAATGTTTGTCTATCATAGAGCTTCGAGCTCCTTATTCTTCAGTGGTCTCAGCTTCTGTGCTTATACTGAGTGTTCTTGAGAGTCCGTGTTCCAGAGTTCCTCAATCTCTGAGAGTGTGTATCTGAGCCCCCTTTTGTCCGTGCCCACCGGCTCTCTTAAATACTCGCCGGCGGGAGCGTGCCTCGAAAGGGAGGGCACGAGTTCCAAAGCGCCATAAATGGAAAGGCAGTCATTATGGACTGCTGCGCGAAGTGACGAGGGGTTGAAAACGCGCCCCCCGCCCCGTCTCGGTAGTCATGATGCGCATTGGCAACGGGCGCCGTGGAGAGGGCCTACCGGGCAGCGACAGAGCAACCCGGCGTGCCCGCCCGGTCTTGTTCGTCTGACACAGCAGGGCGGCAGGCGGGGCGCTTTGGGCCTTGCGAGGCTATCCCTAGGTGCGCCGGATGACACGGGATGGAACCCGTGCATTAAATGTCCCCACGCCCTTCTGCCAGGATGTGGCAGGGACTGACACCGAGCGTGGCAGGAGCAGTTGGAAGTGACAGGCCACGCGCCCTCTTAAATGCGGCATCTGACCTTTCACTGGCTGACACCTCACCGCTGGACCCCTGTGGGAACCACCGACGAAGGACTTTTTGGGCCGTCGGGGAACCGAGTGCTCAGGGGTCACTGTTCATATCCCTGAGTACTCTCTCCCGGAAACGCCCTTTCTTGGTCCTCGGGGAACCGAGTACTCGGGGGCCACTGTTCACGGCCCCGAGCACTCTCTCCCGGAACTGACTGTTCAGGTCCTCGGGGAACCGAGTGCTCGGTGGCCGCTGTTCACAGCCCCGAGCACTCTCTCCCGAAACTATCTTCCTGGGGTCCTCGAGGTACTCGGGTGCTCGGGGGCTACTGTTCGCAGCCCCGAGCACACCCTTTCCGGTGCTCGATTTTTTTGGTCGTCGGGGGACTTAGGTGCTCGGGGGCTACTGTTCATGACCCCGAGCACTCCCTTCCCGACACTTGGTCTTCGCAGATCATCGGAGAACTCTGGCGCTCGGGGACCACTGTTCATGGCCCCGAGCACCCCATCCTGGAACTTAGTCTTTTCGTACCTCGCGGAGATGATCCCCGCGGGAGGGTGCCACGTGACGGATTGCTGACCTGACATCAGGATTCAGGGACCCCTAGTTCCTGATTCACCGACAAATACATAGCAGACACATTACTGACTCCATCCATACCTTTTAAATCCAAAGCGTCCATTAGATTCAGATCGTGTGGGGATTCATGTAATCCACCATGGCATCAAGTGATTTTCACTACTATAAAACCTGCCATAGATAGCATTTTATCAGTATCGGTTATATACAAATCGCTATTAAAAGGGTATTAGTATCAGTTATTAAACTCCCGCGCTCGAACAATGGCTGAGACGCTAAGAACCGGCACTGATAATGAAGAGACTATTAGTACCTATTCGTGTCACGAACCATCACTGATAATTGATAACAACTATTTTTTTAAAATTCATAACTTTTTCATACGATATCGGATGGAGATAAACTTTATATGAAAATTATAGGTTTTGATGAGATCTATAACTTTGTAGTTGACAAATTTTTCATTTGAAGTAATTTAGATGCCAAAATATTCATGACAAACTTTTGATAGGAGGGGTCAAAAGGAAAATATCTCGTAGTGCTATCAGCAATTAGTGTCAATTTCAGCCATAAACCGACATTGATAGTAACTTTTCAGTACCGATTTGTACCACAATTGACACTGATAATAAAGACTATCAGTACTGGTTCGTGTCACGAACCGCCACTTATAGTTGATGATAACTGATTTTTTAAAATTCATAACTTTTTCATACAATGTCGGATTGAGATAGACTTTATATGAAAATTATAGCTTTCGATGAGATTTATAACTTTGTAGTTGATAAATTTTTTATTTAAAATAATTTATATGCCGAAATAATCATAACAACCTTTCGATAGGAGGGGTCAAAATGAAAATATATCACAGTGCTATTAGCAATGAGAGATAGGTGAGATGGTAAAAAACTTACACGCGAGGAAGGAGGTCGTGACTTCAAATCCAACGAAATGCATATGCACGAAAAAACCTACTATGGCTGGTTAGTTGAAAAAAAAAATCTACTTACCTACTATGTCGTTGGTTGAAAAAAAAAATTCAACTTTTTTAGCTTCGAAACGTCGATTTTTGGAACCGACTATCAGTACTGATTCTCATTAAAAACTGACACTGATAATATTTTTAGTGCTACTAAAATCAATACTGATAATCAATGACTATCAATACCGAGTAATCAACATTCATTCGAGAACCGTTATTGATAGTGGTAGTGCTCCCAAATGATCCATGCAAGTATCCGCTTAGCTTTTTTGGCTTACTATGTTGGACAAGTATTTAAAACGTGGGAAGTACTGCAAGTTAACAGATTCTTTATCCCCGCTTTTTAAAAGAACGAAAATCAGAAGTAAAGAAGACAAGAGCGTACGTGAGTGCCACCAGATCGATGAAACATCATATTCTTTTGCGGTTCAAGTCAACGAGTCACCATGCCGGCCACGGTCATCTCCAGAATGCCGCTACTACTGACAAGGACATGCATCCTACCCCCACGACTATCACACGCTCAACGCAAGAGCGAGAAGCCGGACTCAACCAAGGATTAAAATTTTCTCGAATTTTCAAAGAGGAACGAAATATCTAATTTTGAATTTTTTTTTCACTAACATGTAAAACCTACAAAACAAAAGACAAAAAATAACCTAATTTTCAATAACATTTCATGAATTTTAATAAAAATTCGTGAATTCAAGTGAAATTTTGTAAATTTCGATCTTTTTCACAATAAACATAAAAAATTGTAAAACAAAATTGAAATTCTATACTCAACGACACCGTCGGTGAAGGCATCAAACCGTGTGTTTCAGACTGCCTGACAGCGAAACAAGCAGCAGGCGATCAGGAGCATCGATCGAATTTTCGTCCAATGGCTTGCGGCTTTACCATGCAAATTAGAACGTTCAGCATCCTATCTATCAGCTCGATTCGAGTTGTTTTTTGGCTCTTGTCAATGGCATCGCTTGACTGCCAAGGCGCGTCCAAAGTGGTAGCAAAGGGGAGCAGGTGCCTGCCACCAACCCCAGCAAGCCCTCTACGACCACAAGTCCACAACCAGCCTCCGTATTGATGGGACCACAAAGATGCCTAAGCATGGTCATTGCAGAATGTAATCCTTAACCATTTCAGATAGAAAGCCATTAACCATTTCTGACTCGTCCGTGAACGGACGCGTGCATCTCCAGATGTATAGACCAGAATAATATTTTTATTCTATATTATCTGAAAAGAATTAGACTCTTTTGAGAGTAAAAACCGGTACGATTTAATTTTTTTTAACGCTAGATAGTTCGGTGAAAGAACCATGCAGTCGTCAGACTATCCGGTGCTTATAGAATTGGTTTGTGTTGAAAATATGTTTTCTGAAAAAATAGTCTGGCAGGGTGTCTTATGGTCACCGGATCATCCGATGAATGCAAGGATTTTTTTTTACAAGGTGACATGCTCTCTGGACAAATTGCTTCGGTGATATACTCGGCTGAACGTCGAACCATCCGATGACTTAAGATTGATTTCTTGAGGGAAAAATTACCCTCTGCAAGAATTAGTCCGGTGAGGGTTCCGATGTCAACGCTGGATCATTCGGTGCATGTATTTCAAATCTTGCTATATAATTTGCTCTCTAGAAAATTTAGTCCAGTGAATACTCCGGTGAATTCATTTTCAACACCAGACAATCCGGTGTATATTAGAAAAGAATTCGAGGTCTAGCCAAGTTGAACTCGCCGGATATTCTGGCGCTTAGAAATTTGTCCTCGCAGATCATCCGGTATTCAGTCTAAGTTCGAGTTGAAGTGGATTCGTAGATATATTTGGATTCTTTTCATGTTTTTGGCTGAATATGGCATGTTTACATAGGTTTTAGGTTAGAGAGTCCTATTTCCTGTGCTAGATTTCCAGGTACATAACCATTATGTCATGGACCATTCATAAGCTGATATTAATAGTGTGCTTGGTGTAATGTAGCAAGAATAAGTTCATCGTCATCATCCAACGACGACGACAAATGATTCTAACAAAGATTGACGACTCATTTCGTGTAGAGAAGGAACTACAAGGCGAATGAGTTGGTCTAGTAACTAGGTCAATGGCCATGCTTATATAGAACTGTAAAATATAGCCGTTGAAAATCTAGCTGTTAAAAATCTAGCCGTTGGAAATATAGCTGTTGAATATAAAACGCTTAGAATTATTTGGTAGTTACAAGATATTAATAAAAAATAGGTGAATGAAGAATAAGAAGCTAAATTTAGGGAGTGGATTGGAGCACGGTGAGAAATAGGGGGACAAATTTAGGAAGTGGGTTGAAGATGCTCTAACAACATCGGACCATGAAACACTAGAGTAAGTTGGGCAAGATTTATCATGATTTATAGTCTGTTTGGTTGACTGATGCTTTTAGTTTTTAGGCTGAAAAGATGGTTTCTATCTGATAATTTTTTACTACTAGCTTTTGTAATAGATTTTAGTTTCTTAGCATACCAAAAGATATAAAAACTCCTCTCAACTTGCTTATTAGTTTTTAGTTTATTTTTTGAAAAGTTAGTTTTTCAGTTTTTTTAAAAGCCGCTCAATAATTGGCTATTTAATTTGGCTTCTGACAGCCTTAACCGATTTCAATTGTGATCTCAACACACCCCAAATCTACTTGGAACAAGCTCACGCCAAACACAACCAGCTTGATTTGCTAGAGGAAATAAACTTTAAGTGAGATAAGAACCGCGGTAGCAAAAATTCAGAATCCTGTCGCCTCTGTACGCTGCACCGTACATCTACTGGAGACAAGTCGTAGTCGGTGTACATCAATGGTTGTCCTCGGATCAGATAAGCTGATAAAGCTATTGAAAACAACCCGAGCAACGCAGGATTTGCGGGAACCTGAATTGAAGGCAGGAATCAAAATGCAACAAGCTAGATGCCTTGAGGACCAAATTAAAAATTTCACATGTTTTTCACACACGTAACTTATTAGGACTAATAGTTTTCGTTAAGATTAGTGTTGAAGTAGGTTAAAAAATTATAAGGCGTGTGAGAAAAATTAAGAGATGAATGAGTATTAGATGAAAAGATGGATAGATAAGATAAATTGTGTGTGCAAACGATATGTGGTTTTGCATTTCTGTCGTGGAATTTTTCCTTTTCTTTTTCATGAAAGCGGGCATAGATGAACGATTAACATGTCATACTAGTTACACAAGCAACCCTATTTACACAAGTCCATTCTTCCTACTTTTCCTTGTTTGCAGCTCATATACTTTCCTCTATTTACAACAGCGCTGAGAATGTTAATCATGAACTGCAAATGTTGACGAACTGTGTAATATTTCCATAGAACTTGTGTGCACAGATGGAACTGTCGTAGCGCGCATTCGGTGGATTAGTAGTCTGATCTGTGGTTTTGGCTTTACAAAATCCGTATAAAGTTGTTCAATTTCAGCACAGGAACTTGCCCAGCGCGAGGCCGACGCCGGTGATGCTGACGCACACCGCGAGCGCGACCCACCAGGCGGCCAGGCCGCCGCGCCGCGCGGCGGCCTCGTCGTCGTCCGAGCCTGGTCCCGCGCCGCGGGGGACAGCACCTCTGAGCAGGGAGTTCTCGGCCTCCAGCATCATCACCCACCGCCGGTGCGCGGACAGCGCCACGGAGTCCCGCACCAGCAGCGCCGCGAGCTCCCCGTTGCTCGCCCCCGCGGCCACCAACTTCTCCTCCGCCTCACGCGCACGCGACTGCGACAGACGCAGCGCCCGCAGCAGGCTGTCGTTGTTGCCGCCGCCCCCGCCCCCGCCGCCGTCGGCCTTACGGTCCGTCCCCGCCGCGTTCTCCAACCTTTATTTTTCCAGCAAAGCAGCACATGCTCTGAGCAATGCATCCCTCGCCGATTTCTCTGTGAGAGAGTAAAAGACGACGCGTGCTCACCTCTGCAGAGTCGGGACCGGGCCGAAGAGCTTGGCGGGAGGAGGGAGGTCGCAGTTCTGGAGCAGATCGGCGGAGAGGGGCCTGTGCTGCCGCCGCCGCTGCTTCTGCTGTTCGGCACCCGGCGCGGCGGCTGGCATCGGCAGCATCCCCCGCTCGAACGCGAACTGCCGCTCCAGCTCCCACTCCAGGCCGCCGCCGCCAACCGCGCCCCTCTTCCTCCTCTCGTCTGCCGGCTCAACCTCCATCGGTTGAAGCGGTGGGGGTTGGTGAGGGAGAGGCGAGGTGAGGGGGTGAGGCGGTTCTTGGAGCGTGCCGCAAGGAACGGAGAAGGCTTCCGCGAGGAAGGAACCAAAGCCGCGCGGGTGGGGAGGAACAGGTTTTGCGTGGGGTTGCTTTGCCTGCCCGCTTTCTCGGCGACGTGGGATTGATTATTGAGATAATTCCGTATGTTAATAAAATTTTCAATTTGCTATTAAAAAATCATGGTTTCTTTCATACCATCAATTTACATTTTCCATCCCTAAGTGCTTTTGTCAACTTTTCATCCGTGTGTGTCGTCGTCACATCCGTTACATGACGATCCACACAGGAAAAAAATTAAATAATTGTATAAAAAATCATGATTTTTTAATAACAAACGATAATTTCCTTATTATTTAAGAGGCACGTAGGAATTATCTCTTCCTTATTCGGCCTGGCACAAAGGACCGGGGGTCGATACGATCCGATCAGCCGTCAGCGGCAGCCGGCAGGGCAGCCCTCTCGGGTGGCGTGTCGCGTCGCGTCGCGCGCTGCCGAAGCGCCGGGCGTCACCGCTTCAGAGTGCGGAATTCGCCGCCGCTCGTCCGGCGCAGAGACAACGCAGTACTGGCCTCGTCAGACCAGACCCCGACGTGACGTGGCGCTCTCTTCTTCTTGCTTCCTTCCTCGGCAGGTCAGATTTTGTTGTACTCTACGAAGACGGGCACGGCATTCCCAAGTACCAAGTATAGATGAGCGCGAAGGAGGATTCAGGATGATTTGCCAATCGCAGCAACGCGCGTCTCACGGCTCTCACGCAAGTCACTCCGTGCCATTGCGGGTTTTGACTAGAGATATATATGGAGTGAGACGAGAGCGGATTTTACCTCCACTCGTCTCTATCCGAATGTCCCTCGTCTGTTCCGTCCCTTCTTAAGCTGTGACCGGTAAAAAAAATTCTTGGTTCGCGCCCCCCTCCCCCCCCCCCCCATAAAATTCTGATTTTAATCCGACCTGTCCCGTTTTGATTAAAATTATTAAAAATTCTAAATTAAATTTAATAGCTACTATAACATATAAATTAATAAAAAACTACATCTAAAATTCACGAGATCTAACATAATATAACAATAGTTACATTATATGTATTAATTTACTAAAAAATTTATTAAAAAATAATAAATTCGCTAAACATATATGTTACGTATACTTCGATGCATGACGGAAGGAGATATAACTTAACCCACCCTCACCCCCATCCTGTCTTACCCTGTCTTGATTGGTGCGCCATCCTATCTTACCCTAACCAGAGCAGGATGAATGGTGACATGTAAGTCGAACGAGGACTTAGACCTCTAGGTTTTGTCGTCAAACCTTTGATGTAAAGGCTATCCCCATCTCTGCATCAAACTACACGTTAGATCAACCATCGCACTTACGATCAATAAAGAACAAAACAGCAAAGCATTCATCTGTCATCTCGAGAAAAATATTATTAGGATCATATTGCTCGGGAGAGTTTTATGAAATGGTTTGTACAAACCTCTGGTGCCGATTGCTCCTTCTTTCTAATATAATCGTCCACACAGTGACTTTCAAAAAAAGAAATTGTTTGTTCAAACTGTACTTACTGCCGTTCACCAATCAGGTTACAGAGGAAACTTCAGGTACGCAATCTCAAGTGGTTTCAAGAGTGATATTTGAGAGAAGAACTACACATTACGCAAGGATAAACACAGTGAACAATTTGGAAGTGTGGAAGTCATCTTAACCTGGCACTGGCAGGCAGGACTTGAGGAATATTTCTAGCCAGTATATGTACCACCAACACAATACATTGGATCCAAATAAGATATTTCATGACAAACAAAAACTATGGTCAAGTTCGTCAGCAGGTTGCGTGAGAGCTCCTTCATCCATATTTCTCGTCTACAATTAATTATCACGGACAGTTGACAAAAACCACAGATGTGATATATTTGTACTCCCAGCATCGATGAACCCCAAATGTTACAGATATCAAGCGGAGAATTTACAGAGCATCGTATTTAAAAATTCATGAGTTCCTGAACGAGAAAAACGGAGCAGCAATATGGCATCCCTGCGAGAGAGAATTGTCAGGCATATAGTGCTGGCTAATAACTCAGTATGATAAGGAGGAACAAAAAATTCATAATTTAAGCTAATGCTACCGTAAGCACCACTATATTGAATCATATAAACAATCAAAATTCTGTCATAGCAACCTAGTACCGTGGAAGGTCAAAAACTTGGAACCACGCAAGCACTTACGTAGATGAAATGCCACAAAGTCAGAAGGAACAGTATAGGAAAAAATAAAATGAATTCAGTTTGGTAATATCATGAGAATCTGACCAGTAGAGGCTACAGAATAACGTATCACATGATTTAATGCTGTTAACGTTTAAAAGTAACAAATAGAATGTTGTTTGTGATGATAAAAAAATAGAGAGGATGTTGTTTCATTTCTCTCAAGAAATACAAATTCTGGTCTTGATAACATAATACATACATGGAGTAAATAGAGCTAAATAGCATAGAGGGAGATTTAAAAAGAAATACCATTGGTCAGTTATATATGTATCCAGTTGCCACAGATCTATTAATTTAACTTCTCTTCGTGGTTTTCAGAAGAGTTCATGCTTAACTACCACTCTTCTCAGATGATCCCACGTCTAGATCCTCTTCCTTTGGAATAGAAGATTTATTCTTTTTAACATCGTCATCTTTGAACATCACATTAATGGGTCGTCCCGTCAATTTCTGCAATAATAACAAAGGTAAAATATAACAACTGGTATGCAGTAGATTTCTAATAGCAAACAAACTACATACTTGTACATGGTACACTTCAGGTATTTACCTTCCCGTTGAAAGTAGATATGGCGGCCTCTGCGGCCTCTTTCGATGAAAAAGAAACAAATGCATAACCAGCAGATCGCCTTGGAGTGGTGGTTTGAAAGACAACTTCAGCTGATATGAAACCTGGGGTCGATTCAAATAATTCTCGAAGGTGACGAGATCTAACTCTCCATGTCAAATTTCCGACAAACACAATATACTTTGGTGAATTGGAATCCAATGCCATAACAGGTTGCTTAGGTTGCTTCTTTCTAGGTCTTGCAAAGTCCACCTTGATTTTTCTGTCATTTAAAATCTGCATAAAAATGAGTCGAATGATGACAGATGTAATTAACCAGGGTGAGTCTGAGGATGATATACACTTTTGGTAACATACTCGAACTTACAGTCGAATTAAGATTGTTGAGAGCTGCAAGAGCCTCCTCTTCTGAACCCATGGTCACAAATGCCAATCCCCTGTTTTTACTGGAATTGTACATTGAAAGCTACAAAATCAACCAAGAAAAATAATCACTGACGGTGCCACTGCTGTCTTCTGTACATATTTTTCATCAAACAAGTGGTGGAGAAATATTTAAACACGGTCATTCCCCCTTCTCTTCTCAATAAGGTAACGCCAGTTTCCAGCATGGGAGTAAAGTGAGTTCAGCCAATTTTTATGGAACATAAACTAAGAGCAGTATGCTTAAGGCCTCACTTTGGCGGATACAAATTCATGTGTAACCAATCGTAAATCAGGAGGAATACATATGACAAGATAATCCTATTCTCGTATTTGCCAGCCTCCCACACTAGGGGTGGAATCCTCGTTGTCTGTAAGCAGCCGTTCTCCATTGCTGCTTTCCATGTAGGCCATTTTTCGGTCACCGCGTGCATCTCCTCTGCGGACTCCAGCTCTTTCCACCTCACCGCAGTTTACGGGCCCAACGATGAAAGCAGGAAGGCTGAGTTTCTGTCCGAGCTCACCGTTGTTCATGAGGCCGTCTCCGGCCCTTGGTTGGCGATTGGCGACTTTAACATGATTGCGGCCGCCGCCAAGAAGAACAATGACAACTTCAACTGCCGTGCAGTAGCCCGATTTCGTCGATTCATCAATGACCACGAGCTCAGAGACCTGCACCTCTTCGGTCGGCGCTACACCTGGTCCAATGAGCGTGCCATACCGACCCTGGTCCGTTTGGACCGTGCGCTCGCTTCCTCTGATTGGGACGCAGAATTCCCGGATTGTCTCCTTCAAGCTTTGTCGACAGACTGCTCCGACCATTGCCCCCTCCTCTGATCAGCTTCAGCGCAATTCCACAGGCGAAGGCGATTCCAATTCGAACCCTTCTGGACCCACATGCCTGGGTTCATTAATGCTGTTGAAAGGGGCTGGAGGTTGCTCCCGGACGAGCTTGGCGCGCCTCCCCTCCTGCGCCTCCACATTTTACTCACGCGAACAGCAAAGGAGCTCCGGCGCTGGAGCTCAAAATCCATCGGCAGCATAAAGGATCAGCTGCTCGTCGCTCGAGAGGTAATCGCACGCCTCGACTCAGCCCAGGACCGAAGAGACCTCTCGGCGGTCGAGTCGGCACTTCGTAAGGAGCTCAAATTTCAATGCCTTGGTCTGTCCTCTCTGGAGCGTACTATAGCGAGGAGCCGTTCCCGTGTGGCGTGGATTCACGAGGGTGACGCAGACATTAGGCTTTTCCACGCGTTCGCCAAATTCCGTACCCGCCGCAACCACATCAGCACTTTAAACACGGCCGCCGGAAGCGTTTCCTCTCATGATTCAATGGAGGAGGCACTGTTCTCGCACTTCAATTCCATCCTTGGCAGCGCACCGTCGAGATCCTTCACCATCAACTTGCAACAACTCGGGATCTTGCCCATCGACCTGTCTTCGCTTGAGGCCTCGTTCCACCGCGATGAGGTTATGGCCGTCATCAGACGAATGCCTCTGAATAAGGCCCCGGGCCTCGACGGCTTCACGACAGAATTCTTTCGCGTCGCCTGGACGGTGATCAAGGACGATCTTATGCTGGCCATTGGCTACTTTGCCATCGGCGACACTAGACACTTGTCAAAGCTCAATAATGCCCTCATCACCTTGCTTCCGAAGAAGGAGCAGCCGCTGAGAGCGTCGGACTACCGTCCCATAAGTGTAATTCACAGTATTGGGAAGCTTATCGCCAAGATCCTGGCTCTTCAGCTTGCTCCAAAGCTTGATTCCATGATCGCTGCTGCTCAGTGCATCTTCATCACGGGGAGGTCAATCCATGATAACTTCACCCTGGTGCGCTCTACGTAAGGCTCCTCATAACGAAGACACCCAAGATTCTGCTCAAATTAGATATTTCAAAAGCCTTCGATTCGGTTTGTTGGCCCTTCTTATTGGAGGTCCTGAAAGCTTGTGGGTTCGGCAACCGATGGTGTCATTGGGTTGCTTCATTGCTAGGGTCGGCTACAACTCGGATTCTCCTAAACTCCTTTCCTGGGCCCATGATTCACCACACGAGGGGACTAAGGCAGGGGGATTCCCTATCCCCATTCTTGTTCGTCCTTGTTATGGACGTCCTGGTTAGGATGCTGGATGCGGCTGGGACGCATGGTGTCATTGATTCAACAGGGCACAGATCAATCTTGCACCGTTGCTCCCTATATGCTGATGACGCGGTCCTGTTCCTCTCGCCCACGCAGCAGGATATACAAGGCCACCAAGCTATCCTTTCCTTCTTTGGCGAGGCATCCGGCCTTGTAGTTAACCTGGACAAGAGCACGGTTGTTCCTATATGTTGCAGGGAGGCGGATCTAACTACCATCAAGGATAATATCTCCTGCAGTTGCTCTTCGTTCCCATTGACGTACCTTGGAATCCCTTTAACGATCGGCTGGCTAAACAAACCGCATCTACAAAAGCTTGTTGACCGGGTCGCGGCGAAATTACCGACATGGCAAGGCAAGATGATCTCCAAACCAGGCCGGGCTACCCTGGTTAGATCAGTGTTGTCGTCGACCCCTCTTCATACACTCCTCTCCATCAAAGTTCCGTCTTGGGTGTTTAAAGAGATAGACAAGATCCGTAAAGCATACTTATGGGCAGGCGACAGGGCATCATCTCAGGGGCGCTGTTCCATCGCGTGGTCCAAAGTTTGTAGGCCTCTTGAGTTTAGGGGTCTTGGCATCCAGGACCTGCGGCTAGCTAGTATCGCCCTCCGACTTCGATGGTTGTGGTGGCTAAGAAGTGCCTCCTCCAAAACCTAGATCACTCTTCCGATTCATCATGACAAGGAGGTGGTCGCCTTATTCGAAGCCTCTACCAGCTTTGTGGTTGGCAATGGCCGGTCTATCCTCTTTTGGACGGACCCTTGGTTGAGTGGCCGAGCAATTAAGGTGATTGCACCCGATCTGTTCAGCTATGTTTCCCCTGCTGCTTCTAAGCGCAAAACCGTGAGGCAGGCGCTGCTTCATCGACAATGGTTAAGGGACATCTCTGGCCCTCTGAGCCTTCCAGCGTTGGAGCAATACACTCGGATTTGGTCAGAACTGGAGAATGTCAGCCTATCTGAAACCCCTGATCAATTGCTTTGGAAATGGTCGAACAATGGCCAGTACTCGGCCAAATCGTCATATTTGGCAATGTTCAATGGTGCTCTCCACTTCGCAGGAGCCAACCTCATCTGGAAGTCTTGGGCTCCCCGCAAGGTGAAGTTCTTCGCATGGCTTGCGTTGCACGATCGGCTGTGGGCGGCTGTACGATATTGAAGACATGGTCTCCAATCCGATGATCACTGTGCCCATTGCTCCCAACTACCCGAATCAGTCGATCACATGCTGCTTCACTGCACCTTTGCTCGGGAAGTGTGGTGGAGAGTCCTTGGGATTCAAATCCCCTCGTCAGATCTTCCTCTCATCGACTGGTGAACCGATCTCAGGGGTCAGGTTTCGACGGCGTTGCGCAAGGGCCTGGACACTCTAGTTCTACTTTCCTGCTGGAAGATTTGGCTTTCTCGGAACGCTATCATCTTCAACAACTATCGAGTGCCTGCTGTACAGCTAGTGACCACAATTACGGAGGATGCTACAACTTGGAGACAGGCGGGAGCGAAGAACTTAACACCGATCTTGCAACGGTTGAGGCATCTCGGGACAATCCTTTGACTTCCATCTGATCTTTTGAGTTGCTTCCCTGCTTGTAATCGCTTCCTACCTTCCCCAAGCTCTCCTAGCCGTGATCCTGCAGGATCGTTGTCGGCCTTTGTAACAAAAAAATTCATATTTTTGCTTCTTAATACAATATGCGCAGTTCTCCTGCGTACTCGCGAAAAAAATCCTATTCTTTAAAATTCAAGCCCAGATTCCTTGAGTTTTCGATCAGCAACTATTCTGCACATTGAACCACTTGCAACAAAATATTTCTCCGGTACTTTCTTAAAATTAGTACAGAGCTCACCATTTCTTCATCAGCAGAAGAAAGCAAGACGATGTTAGTAAGCCTAGAAGTAGACAGGACCCAAATAAGAGACTAGGAACTAGGAAGTCATATATGACTAACCGAATATTAGGAACTGGCTCAAATGTCAATAAGGGGCAAACCATCTTCAAGTAAGTAAACTTGCCAAAAACTTTCTCAGAGTTTGCAATGACCTGACAAGAACTCTGAACATTGCTTCCATTACATGGCAACCTCCTCCTTTGTTGCCATATAGAGCACGATTTTCCTGCTTTACAGCAGTACTTCTGTTTGCAGGCTAACGTCCTGATGCTTTGTATCCCAAATTACACTACAGAACTAGGATTTACATTGTTTCCTTCAAGTCACTCTTGGGAAGCTGGTTGACAGGGAATGCATCCACTTCAGTGGAACTCTATCAACTATCTTACTCGAACTTGAGCAGAGCAAATGGACCATGAGGCCCATTACGGCATTACGCCCTGGACGCCTTTCGGTTTTTTCATCAAACCATGCCATGCTTCTGACACTACGATTTAAGCAACTGCAAACTACCATGATACCACTTGTCTACTTCATTTGAATCCACCAGTTCACCGGATTACTGTTGCTACCACAGTGTTACTTGGTCAGAAGGGGAAAAAACCCGCGATTCGCCGTTCATTCACTTTGTCTTCAAAAACGGATAACGCATTGGAGAAAGGGTGACGAAAGCAAACTTCTACCTCAACGTCGATGACGGAGCCGTGCTTCTCGAAGAGCGCGCGCATGTCGTTGGCCGTGCAGTCCCACGGGATGTTCTGTGCGACGAGCCGCGTCCTCGGCCCCGCTGGCTCCTCCGCCTCCGCCGCGGGGGCCGGGGCCACCGAGGCGCTAGCGGCGCAGGCGGCGCGGCTACCCCGGGAGTAGGCGGTGGTGGGGACAACAAAGGAGACGCAGCCGCGGCGCGCTGCAGCGTGGTGCTTAGGGAAGCGGGGTGGTGACCGGCAGTGGCAGGCGGGGAGCGTGGGGAGGAGGCGGCCGAGGGGGAGAGCCATGGGGACGCAACGCAGCTGGCGGCGAAGATATCCGACGCGCGGACTCGCTGGGTTTTATCCACCACGGCAAAAATATCCCAGTTCCCAAGCGAGCGGAATAACAAAAATAAGTATGACTTTTCTGAATTTGCTCTTACCCTTCTCGTTGTTCAGAATAACAAAAATACAGGTAAACAGGTACGAAACCAGTTAGAAGATTTAACAGGTTATCGAGAAGAAATTTACAAGTGGAATGCATTCATTTATGCTATGATTTCACAGTACTACAGATCATTCTATTTCGGATAATTATCTAAGAAGTTGCACATCTCAATGGTATCCACATTTCAGCAGTCTACATAATACCATATAGATGGATACTTCAACCTCGAGCACCCAGCACATAACCACGATGCCTTACTGTGATCACGGTACCCTTACAGTATACAGAGCTGCACACTTATGTACAAGCAATCGCTCAAAAGAGAGAAGGAAAAAAAGAAAAACAACAGTGCTACATACAATGAGGATTGATGATCATTTCTAGGGACAGTGATCAATTCTGTGCGTTAACTGCATTGTCGGATGCTGGATTTTCATCGAGTTCCTTTTCAAGCTCCTCGATGACAGGCTCTACCGCAGCATCAATCTCGTTACTGACCTTGTCAACCTGTACAAGCGAGGAGAACCATAAGCAGTTGATACTTAATACCTTTATCCTGGGTTATCTTTGGTGTATCTTCTAAAACAAGATTAGACATTTTTATGCTTTCATGTAGGTATCCCATTGTAAGTTTAACAACAGAATGTTGCATACTAAGCCCTCCTAAAATGATGAAAGATAATTATTTCTACATGCCTTGCAAACCTATGGTATTGTCAACTTGCTTTACAAAATTTGTTATTAATGTCAACAAAGTGCACTTGAAATGAGACTCTAGCAATACTCCTTTTGCAGTACCAAGTAAGTAAATCTTTCAAGACTAAACTTGTTAAAAAAAATTAGAGTGCAGCACCACCAGAAATATTGAAACTGTTCTCAGTTCTTTACAAGAAACAACTAATAAATATCCTTCAGAGCTAGCCTAACATGGATACTAATATTCTTATGCAGACAAAAACACTCAACTCATCATTTCCTCCAAATGATTTTCGAAAAAAAAGATTCCTAAAAAAAACCATTATTTGATTCAGGAGTTGTGAAGTTTTGCTTTGACCAAGTAGGCAAGAATAAATGCATCTGCATGTATTAGTTGGCAACTTAGCGTTCATCAAAATTACAGACAATAAGCGCAAGATTGCCTTTTGCTCAGTTGTTAGTTTGCACTGATACAATTTATGAAATGATATTATCTAACCTCTATGAAGTAATATGGAAATAAGTAAAGCATGGAAACATCAAACCATCAAGAAGAATACACAAAAATGGAAGCAAACCTTATCAGCGATGGTTTCAACCTTCTCCACGTCATTATCAACTATCTCAGCAATATCCTCAACCTTCTCTACTGCTTTCTGCAGGGACCCATCTTTAGGAAGTTGCTCGGCCACATTAGCAGCTAGCTTCTCTGTAACCTCGGCTATATGTTCCACAGCCTCTGCATCATTCTCCACGATCGCCACTGTCTCATCTGATATAACAATCGATGTAGACAATAGGAATCTCAGATATATACACCCTCAATAATTTGCAACTATTTGGCAGCAATTCATGAACTCCACAATGGTTACTCTCAAGTCATATTCAGAATTAGCAATCTGTTTCTCCACTGGTGAATGGAGAATACTATAAACGAGCCCAGGATAGGCAATAGACAGTTTTTAAATTAATCTTTTACCTTCAAGATGCCTGACTCTCTTGTAGAATGGCACAACCGTGCACACCACACCTCCAAGAACCCACCGCGCCCTGGGAGAATATAACATCGCACGAACGCAGAAAAAAAAAACAGAGAGAATTGGTCACGATTCACGCGAAAACACGAAACAACCACATACTTCTTGACGTATACACCTCTAACAAGCCCTGGCTCGTACCAGGTGGGAAGCGTCGGAGAAGAGCCGAGGCGCGGACCGCCATTGGCGGCGGCTAAACCCGCTGGAACGATGTCCGAGCTGCCGAGAACAACCCAGCTGCCAAGAATCACAGCCACATCAACAAATCCATGCATTAATTTGCTAAGAACAAAGCGAGGTACTATGTTTCAACACTTACCCTGAGTCGATGTCACTCGAATCGGCACCATCCTCAGCAGGGTTCTTCCCCTTCCTGAATCAACACCAAAACAACCAAAAATCACAAAAGAAAGCATCGAAAAACCCAGCTCTATACCTCGTTCTGTCAATCTAACAAAGAAAAACAGCAGGTGGAGGAAGAAACCACTCGCCTCTGGTTTTCCTGAGCAGCCGGGGCGGGACTAGGACCGATCGGCTGCATGGTGAGAGTCGCCATGGATGGAGCTCACGATGGGGATCGATTTTGGGGTAGCCGACGAGGAGACGCTCGATTCAATTGGATTGAGACCGGAAGGGGAGAAGACTCAGAGGGTTGTGTGGATTGTAAGCGGTGGTGTCGTGCTTAATCACCCAACGATCCGAGCCGCTTGGACTTGATCAAGTCGCGATCATTATCCGCCATCCAACTTACTCCGCCCGTCCATCTATTCTAAGTGTATTTTGGAATAAAAAAGTTTTCAAAGGTAGATTTCGATTTTCAATTTATCTTATGATATATTATCAATTGTTATAAAATTAACATCATATTAACAACAAATTAAAGTATGTATAACTTTTATAAACAAAATATACGTCTAATTTAACTAATGGTTGATAAATAAACTTACAAAATTTGATTTTTTTCAAATAAAAATATGTAAATGGACGGAGGACGGATGGAGTGTTAGCGTGGGTCAAATGGTGATATATCGATAATGTGAGGCTTTTGGGAACATGCTCCCTTCGTCTGAATATTAGCCGCCGACGTTTTGATCTAACGGCCCCCGACCCATGAGTTCCCCGCCGCCGACCAACGGCCGCCGCGCCAGCGGGACCTGCTTCACCACTGTGCCTCCGGCATCCCGGCCACCTCCGAGCGGCGACTGAGAGGCGACAACGCGGTGAGGCGCTCCAGGTGTTCGACTTGAATGCCGCCGGCGGAGAGCTTGACGGCGCTGAGTCTCACGGCGACGAAGCCTCGTCCGTCGCGGGAGACGGCAGCGCTGCGGAACGGTGGAGCGGCACGAAGGGCGATGAAATCGACGGACTTGCTGGACTGTTGCTCAGCGTTCGCGCGGCAATGCGGGATGCTGGCGTGCGTGGGGAGCAAATGGCGAGGTGCAGAGTTGCCGGGAGGTGAGTTCCCTGCTCGTGAAGGAGGGCACCGTTCTTCTTTACAACACCCAGATGTGATCGTGTGTTTCAATTGCATTTGAATGGATTTAGTGAGTGAAATTTGATACCTCGTTTATCATGTTTAATAAGTTAGTTTGAAAAACTGATGTTGGAAGTTGATTGATACATACTGGTATAAGAATCTGTTCTAACACATAACAATTTTGTGGATGAACTCTTCATCCATACACGGGCTTTGTGGATGTAAATACAGTCTGATCTTTATCACTTCGCTTTAAATTTGTAACCATCTCATTTCTTTATACTATGTGCTATCTGATCCCATTAGACATTACACAGCTCTCCCTTGCAATTATGGAGTGCTTTAGAGTAGTTAGTGGCACTGCCTTCTTTCCACAACTTCCCCCTTTTCTTCGTTTACCAGTGGTTTAATTCAAAGTAGATTGTATCCGTGTCAAGTGATAACCATGTAGCGTGACAAATTTGAGTTAGCAATTTTGAGATCCAGCATCTTCATACTTAGATTATCTCTACCATCTATCTTGTGTTTTACCTGAGTAGCAACAGTCCAACTTCTGAAAAGATTTGAGATATTGAGTTAATAAACTGGTGGAGATGTTATCATAAATTAAAATTTTCTACCATGTTTAATCAGAAAATCATGTAAGTAGGAGATCATAGATCATTATCACTAGACGTGCAAGTAGTAGTAGAAGAGTTGGAGTAGCTCAGTCCAACATCACGCACATCGATGTTAAGGGACTAGTCGATCTTGTCACGAGACGAACATCTTCTCGCATAATCTCATGCTCACTTAGAAGTAGACGATTGTCCCAACAGCAACCTCGCATCGTCATCGCTGATCAGTACCACAACAACAATAGTAACACCTTCATAGTATCTGCATGTTCAGAGGTGGAACATCGTGCGCCAGTATGCTAGCATCGCGTGCCCAGTTAGGGTTTCGTGGGGAGGTCAGGTGGAGGCTAGGATTTTAGGGTGGGATGATTGACTCACTCATAGACTCACGCCTCCACTTATATAGAGCCCGTAAATGGGTTACCACGTTAGAAGCCTATTAGGACTCTAAATCCTCACGAATAGTTATCTGTGTAGGCAACGTACGAATCCAGTTGAAATAATTGTTATAATCCATTAAATGTGTGGCACGTTATACTCATATGTAAATAGTTGCGACCCAAAAACCCTTTCTGTACCACAAGTCAATAGTGTTACCTAACATGACATGTTGACTCATGAACACACACAAAGATCATATCGGTTGAACCTGGATATATACATGCATCGATCTCTATACCGCACGATATCAGTTAAGCTCCAGATTGATAAGATACGTGTCATCCTTGTGATAGCTCGACTATTCACTCGGTCTTGTAATAGATTGCTAACTTATGATTAACTCTTTAATTACATTGGTGTAACCATATACTTTTTTAATCCAACCATATTGAGGGGCTTAGAAATATCTCTCTTGATATCTAGGAGTGGCAAATTCTATCTTGATCATTTACACTCCCATGACTATATTTTATATCATACCTGAAAACTATACAGTTACAGAGTAGCATTTAACAACCCCTAAGTATGCTACTACACAAATGTGGATCAATGATGATCTCAGATCTAGTGATCATGTAGGTACGCTATCCAAGACTACAATTGATGGCACATCACATAATAATCTAGTAGTGTCTTGATGTGTCAATCCGACATTATACTCCATAACATGTGTCCACATTATTGATTTGATATCTCTATATATGTGATCTGTGAAACATGAACATCAATCAATATATATGTCAGTCATTTAATCATCACTATGATATGAGACTAGAAATCATTTAGAATAATATCATAATATAAACAAAGAGCTTTACAAACAAGTAACATACTTGCTTATCAATGTAAATAATAATTATCCATAAAGTATAATATCATATTATTTAAAAGTACATAAATATAAATAGAATTTTTAAATAATATTATTTTATTACAAAATTGCAAAAATAATAGCCAAATTCACTAAATTGTAAGAATATGCACATATCGGCATGCGAAGTGCCAACTAGGGACCTGTCAGCACTCTGCGATCCAACAGGCCCCCGGTCAGACACCAATATGGTTGTCGAGATAGGTGATAGCCGACAAACCTGTCAGCGAATGGTGTGCCGATATGTGGCCTTTCTTTATTTTTTTCATTTTTATTAATATATTTGTTAATTTAGGAAGAACTATGTATTAGGCACAGCTATAATAAAACTCAGTGTATATCCGCGCAATATCCTATAGAAGAACTCAAACTCTTCTGAAAATGAACATCAACTACGGCTATGAAGAAGCTAAGGTAATGAGGTGTGCGGATATTGAACGGCTGAAAATGTTTATTGTGCAAATAGTAATCTAAATGGTATCACAGCATGGTTCATTTTTTTCCTTAATTTTGGTTCAATATAATTTTATCTATATTTCTTTATTTAGTTGATGTAAAACTATGTGAGTAAATTTTATAGTGAAGTAAAATTGGGATAATACAAAATATTATTTCGAACAATAGTAGTTGTGGAGCACAATTATCATAAAACTCGGCACAAATGTTACATACACTAATAAGCATTACATGAGATATTGGGTTTTTCGTCGTTGCGTGAATTGATCATAACCATAAAGAGATGAGGACAACAAACATTGACATGTACGATACACCTAAAGACTAACCTAATAGCGTGTCGCTGTTAAACTTAACATGCCTTAGAGAATGAAAACATGACGAGTTATAATAGATGCTCTACTGAGTGCACATAGGATATTTGTCATTTCTAAGAGCATCGGGGCCTACCGCATTAGCGCGACAGACCATCTCCTGCTTCATTTCCCTCTCACCCTTGCGTGCTTCAGCCACGGTGCGCTCCTTCATTATCTTCCTCATGCGTGCCTTCTCCTCTAATGTTGTTGCTCATACTCCCGGCATCCGTAAGCTTGCCTCCTCTACGCATGCTCATGTCAACCTACCGCTTCTGGTTCTCAGTTTTGCTCCATGTCCAACCATCCCATGAAGTCACAGATAGATGGAGTAGACTAGACAAATAAAACAAGAGGAAAGATTAGTAAGACGATGCATGAAATCATATGAAAACTGCCACATGAGTGATCTATGTCGATATATCGGTAGGTAGTCATATGGTCCATGTCGAGGTGGGTCGTATTGATAGTTGGTACACATGAAGAAACGTCTACCGTAGGTGTAGGAGATGTCCTGTGACTCACGAAGGCTAAAGGGTCGTCATAGAAGTACATCAACGTTTGACCCCATGGAGGATCGATGGAAGTCGCCCAATATTTCTTAGATGGGTTTGATGGAGTTGAGGAAAACATTATAGTTGAGAGGTGAGAAAGGCCTGAGCTGGCACCTGTCGGCATTTGGAGTACTGACAGGCCATGACGTGGTATTTGTCGGCACTCTGAGTGTTGGCATGTCTCCTCGGTCCATCAAAAGCCTTTGTGGCGCCCCCGTTTCGTCGGGCCTATGACCTGTCAATACTATGCATGCATACAGGTCTCTAGGTTCATTACCACATAGGAAGTTGGCATGCACAGTGCCGACAGGTCTCTAGTAGACGCTCCGCATGCTGACATGTACTTATTCTTGCAATTTAGTGAATTTGGCTATTATTTTTGCAAATTTTTAATAAAATAAAATAATTAAAAATTCAATATAGATGTGATACAATCATCTTTATAATTGCCTCTAGTAAATATCACCAACGGAGAAACAATTGGCTTGTACTTTTTTGAAAAGAAAATATTGAATTCATCGAAATCTTGTGGAGTGTCACTTAAAAAAAAAATCTTATGGAGTGGCTGAATTATCTATCGTACGTTAGCATAGCCTGTGGTGCACATACATATTTTTTTCCTTTCACACCGATCCATAGCATCATTCTGAAACAGATGCCGTGGAATGTTCAGGTTCTAGCTGCATTAGCTTCCGGTTGCTAGCTAGCTCGATAATCTTAGGTTTATGAACCGAGATGTTCATAATGTAGAAATGAGAAGAAAATTTGGCGTAACTAGTAGAATATTTGACAAATTTGTACACTGAGGACACCCCCACTAATCCACTATACATTCTTATATCCTTTTCCAGTATATTTCACCAGATTGGTTTTTTTAGAACGGGTCATCCCCAAATTTTATAACCAAAGAGCAACGAAACTACAGACTGTTTAAACAAACGGACTAAAATAATTATAGACCCATAAGCTAAACACTAAGTTAAGGTGACTCCGATTGTTGGCGCAGCACCAAGTGCTGCCCATAAGCAAAACCCAGCAGCAAGGCCACCACAACGTTACATCAAACAAACAACAAAAGCATCAAACAAATCACACATCGTTCGCAACCCCTGGTAATGATATACAAGCTTTAAAGTACAAGGATGAAGACAAAAGAGACATCAGCAACCCTCTTGCAATCTTCAGCCCACCAACGCTAAACCTTCTAGTTGATCTCGACGATTGCACCTGCCTATGTCATTTCTTCATTTTGCAACCTTGCACTTCTTGCAGCTTCCTCGTTCTGCTTCTTGGGGTAAGGAGCACTATCTCCTATAGGGTTTTCGCTCCGACCACCAGCACAGCCTTGTGTTGCTCATCTTGGAGATCTACCAATATTGCAAAAAGGAACATGCACAACATACAATCTCGGTGGGAGATCGAACCGGGTTTTATTAATAAAAAACAACTCTATTCCTCATTGTCGAGACAACCCAAATAATAGCAGCTAAGGCTATCATGTAGTAATTTCCCTTTCGGGGAGGAAGTGATTGATCCAAAGGAAATACTTCTTAGTGTTTTCTAGCCGACAGTTAGCCCTAATTACCAACTCAACTAAACTCCATATATATTTAGCCATGGTGCAAGTAAAGAATAGGTGGATAATGCTCTCAGATTCACAACATAACATGCATTTGGGATCTCCCTTCCAATTCCTCCTGACTAGATTATCCTTGGTAAGAATGTCATTCTGATATAAGAGCCACGTGAAAATTTTGATTTTCACAGGAATTTTAGCTTTCCAGATTACATTATGATGCAAACCATTCTGGTTTCTACATAAGTGATTGCACATTGATTTCACAAAAAAAAATCCTGAGCTCTCCCACTGCCAAATAGGTTGGTCTTTCTCGGTGGACAAGGTACAAGTCATTATGACATCTCTCAATCTTCTCAGCTGGCCTTGGAGATCTACATTAAGCCATCTTCTGTATGAAAGATTCCAATTTTCTGAGGCAACAGTTGCAACACTCACGTTTTGGTCATTGCAAATCTCAAAGAGATCCTTAAATTTATCGATGAAAGAGACCTCACCACATCAAGCATCTCTCCAGAAGTTAGTCTTGGTGTCATTCCCAATTCTCATTTTTCTACCAGCCAAATATAGGCTTTTTACCTTTAGAAGATCATTCCACACATGGGAACGATTGGGGTTAGACTTAATTTGGGAAACACAACTGCCTTTTATGTATTTTTTTCTCTACAATCTGTTGTTATATGCCATCTTCATTTTCAAGTTTTCACCACCATTTACACAACAAACTAACATTAAGTTTTCTAATATTTTGTATTCGCAGACCCATTTCTTTTTTTTAGGGGGGGGGGGGGACACACTTTATCCCACTTGACTAGATGGTATTTTTTTTCTAGTTCTACCCTTGCCAAAAGAATTTCTTCCTAATTTTATTCAATTTTGTCTGTATAATTTTAGGAAGTAAATACATGACATGTGATAAATGGACACACTGCTCAAACTGGAGTTTACCAGAGTGGTTCTGCCCCTCAAGGTAAGAGCACTGCCTTGCCATCCATCTAGTCTTTTTAATAATTTCTCGTCCAAAGGTGACCAATGCTTCACAAGAAGCCTATTGCTGTTCACAGGGACCCTAAGGTACTTAATAGGCCATTCTTCAATGGCACAATTAAATATTTCAGCATAGAAATGCTTCTTTCCCTCCTCCTGGCCTATCATGAGCACCTCACTTTTTTGAAAGTTAATTTTGAGGCTAGACATGGATTCATAGTTACAAAGGAGCAGTTTCAGATTGATTGCCATTTCTTCCTTATCTTCCGTAAGAATTATCATGTCACCTGCATATTGAAGAATGACCACCCCATTCTCAATATAGTTTGGTATCAAACCTTCAATAAGTTGATTTTGTTTGGTCATAGCTATCATCTTAGCAAGGGTATCAACGGCAATGTTGAAAAGAAATGGGGACAAAGACTCCCATTGCCTGACACCTTTTTTCCTTTGAAAATAAGCCCCAACCTTTCTATTTACTTTCACACTGATGGTTCCTCGAGTCACTACTGCTTTCATCCAACGACACCATTTCTCATTGAACCCTCTTTGTTCAAGGCATTTGAATAGGAAATCCTAATTGACCTTATTGTATGCCTTTTCAAAGTCCAGTTTCAGTACCAGGCCATTCTTCTCTTTTATTCTGGTATCATGCATGATTTCATGGAGGCACATTATCCCCTCCATTATGTTTCTATCTTTTATAAAGGCATTTTGGAACCGATCTATCAGTCTATGCATGTACTTTTTGAGTCTCAAGGTCAGCACCTTAGTAAAGATCTTGTAGCTGACATTTAAGAGGTATATAGACCTGTATTATTGATTTTTTGTTGGCCTCTTTCAGTTTTGGCAGAAGAGTAATGATCCCATAATTCAACCTACAAATGTTTAAATCATGGTTGTAGAAGTCATGGAACATTCTCATGAAATCCAACTCAATGATGTCCCAGCATTGTTGGTAGAATTCAATAGGCCAATGATCGGGGCCATCCTGTTGGAGGTAGAATATAATATTCTTTCTTTTTCTGCCGTTGGCAATTCTATGAAAAAATTCAGTGTTGTTGTTCCATTTTAAAAGCCACTTACAGTTGAATCTTTTGTTCTAGTAAATTTCCTCTTCTTCCAACATATGCATCAGCTCAAACTGGATATCACTTTTTCTTCTATGTTGAGTCTCATTAAGAATATCATCATCCTCAAGATTTTCAAGAGCAATGAGTTCATCATTGAGATTTTTCTTCCTTCTCCTAGCTTCTCCTCTAATATTGTTCCCCCATCCCTTTGAAAACTTCCTAATTCTTTTTTCTTTAATTGACTAAACATCAAAGCTGGATTTAGCCATCACCAGTTTGGCCTAGATTTTAGAAATTTTAGGTTTGAACTCAGGGTGAGAGAGCCAAGCCAGATTGGTTATAACTGCATATTTGATGAACCCATTATTTCTTCAATTTCCTTCAATTTTGAAATATAATGAACTCTTTATTTCACTTCTCATAAGAGTAAATTTTGTCATCGGAAAATGGATATTTATTCTCATCGTTTTTATGTAGAATTTAAAGGGAAAGACCCTGGTCTCATTTCATATTATCGACCAGTTTACACCAATAGTTGTCCAAAGTTGTAGTCAGCTAGGCATCTAATTTTAAAATAAAAAGCTACATCGAACTATCTTATAACAAAAGCAAAAGGCATTAACGGATCGTAGCCCGGTGAAAGGATCGGTGATATCCTAAAACAAGGGGTGAATTAGAACACTTAGAACTATTTCAGCTTCAAAATTAACACAAGATAAATCTATATCAATTTCTATCTAAATGTGCTCTAGGTTTATCTAGTGTGTCTACTCTATCGATCAAGACACTTGCAACTTATCTAAGAAGTTAAATTGCAAGAATGTAAATGCGAAACGTAAATAAGGTAGAGAGAGCAAACTCGGTACAAGAATTTTTTTTCCTGTGGTATCGATGGTATGAATACCACCCCTAATCTATGTTGGAGCTCCATAAAGGATATGCTCCAGGTTGGCATCCGGTCACAGCTCTTGAGCTATCAAGTTACAAAGACAATGTCTCCACTCGGATGAGCCACCAAGCCACTAAGGCAAGGTCTCACCACTAGTCTCTCTTCCGGTTCCTTGCCACCGTGATTACTTCGGAGCTTAATCCACTAAGACAAAGGTCTTCGTGTCCCCGCACAATCGCCTTGCTACCGCTCCACACCAAGTCGGAGGGTCAACAAGCTTGTCGGTGAGTCATCAAGACTCCAAGGTGCTGGCGTACACTTGTTACAAGGTTGGATCACTCCTTGATCCACTCTCTAGGTAGGAATCATCTAGCAACACTCTCTCTAAGTCTATAAGCACTAACCACTCTCTAGTCTTGTGCTTAATTACCTTGGATAATCACATTAAGCACTTTGGTGGCTTGGATGTCTTCTCAGGTGTACATGAACTTCTCTGGACTCCAGTCCATCAAATGGCTATGTTGGTGGATATTTATAGCCTCAAACTTATGCACTAGCCGTTAACCCAACGGCTCTAAAAAGCTGTTAACACCGGATGATCCGTTGAGAACAATAGTACTAACACCGGATCTTCCGGTGAGTATACTCTCACAAATTAGTCGTTGGAACTCACTCAAGCCTCCGTGAACACCGGACACTCCAGTGTATACTTCACCACCATCACCAGACTATCTGGTGAGTTATCCTGAGCCATCCGAGCCTTTCCTTCTTCTCTGTGTAAATTGCTCCAGTGTATGCATCCGGTGCACATCACTTCATCACCGGACTATCTGATGAGTTGATTTCAGCCAACCAAGCCAATGCAACCCTCTCTGAAAATAATGCTCCGGTGTTACACAGCCTTCATCACCGGATCATCCATTGCGTTGAACTTTGTTATGCCTTGTTACACTATTTATTGTCTGGTGTATTGTGTGATGTTCATTCCATTCACACCGGATCATCCGATGGGTTGAACCTTCGATCTTCAACGGTTGCATCCTTTTCTGGTAATAATGCTCTGATGCATTCATCCTTCTCAACACCGAACCATCCTGTTAGTTGAGCCTTTTCTTCTTTTCTCTGGAAATGCTCCGGTACAACTCCCACTGATCACCGGGCTATCCGGTGAAGCTTAACCTTCATTCTTCATCACAACACATTCTCTGGACAAATTGCTCCAGTGAGCACTCTGCTCAAATACTGGACCTTCCGATGAAGTCTTCAGGCTTCTCTCCCGTTTGACAATATACTTCGGTGAGTTCAAACACCCATTGCACCGGACCATCCGGTGAGGGAAATCTTCTTGGGACTTCTCCAATTCAGTCCAACTTTGTTCCGGCTGCTGTGGCTTCTTCATGTATTGCATCTATGAGACCTACTAACATATATTCTTGATAAACATGCTAGTCTCTTTGACTATATTATCATTAATCACCAAAATCACAATCATGACCTAATAGACCTACTGATAGTCACTATTAATGTTGGTTCTTAGCACGAACCGGCACTGATAATGACTGTATCAGCGCAGGTTCTAAACACAAACCAGCACTGATAATCAGTATCAGTGCCGGTTCTAGACACGAACTTGCACTGATAATCAGTATTAGTGCAGGTTCTAGTTACGAACTGCCACTTATAATTATTACTATCACAGCTCATCTTAAAAAATTAATAACTTTTTCACACGGAGTCAGATGGGGAAAAACTTTATATAAAAATTATAGCTCTCGATGAGATCTAAAACTTTGTAGTTGAAAACTTTTTAATTTGAGATCATTTAAATGCCCAAATAATTATAATAAAGTTGCAGCAGTGGTCGATGACAGCTCACATTAAAAAAATCATAACTTTTCACACGATGTCGGATGGAGAAAAACTTTATATGAAAATTATAGCTCTAGACGAGATCTACAACTTTTTATTTGATCACTTTTTTATTTAAGATCATTTAGATATCCAAATAGCTATTCAAATGTTCAGTCAGAAGATGTCAAAAGGATTTATTTTGCTACTATACTCACGAATGGACGATAGCTGAGATGGTTAGAGGGGTCATGCGTACGCACAGGCTGTGAGGTCTTGAGTCCGAGTCTTTGTTTCCTCATGTGAGCGAATATCACGTGACTTTGCGAATATTGGGTGTGATCGGGTGGGCAGCCTCTGGTCGGGTGTCTCTGTCACAAAAAAAAATTGGAACTTTTTCGACCCGAAAAACGTTGAATCGAGACCGACTATCAGTGCCGGTTGGAGCCACCAACCAGCACTGATAGTGATTTTCAGTGTCGGTTCTATACCCGGCACTGATAGTCAGTGACTATCAGTGACGAGTAATCAGTGTTGGTTCAAAACCCGTCACTGATGACGATATTGAATCGGTACTGATGAGGTGTTTTGATGTAGTGAAATCACAACTTATAGGATATACTCCTCCTAAATGTGTGCATACAAGTGTTGAATACTTGTGAGATATATATGCACTTATTATCAATAATAATGAGGATTTATCCTATAGATTAGATCATGATACATGAAAGATACCAATTGTAAATATTAGTGCCATGTAAATAACCTACAACTAATAAACCACATAGGTTGCTCATAGGTTAGAGATAAACACAAGCAACCTACCATATGAAAACCTACACTAGACATTGCAACGAATAAATATATGCAATCCTAGACAAGGCAAATAAGCTAGAAGAGAAAAACAAAATACATAAACATAAGTCTAGCTACTATTTACCTCTTTTACCTTTAGATGGGGATTTAGGTACGTGATGATCATGATCTTCATCAATACGTACATCTTGTATACTTGGCTTTCTTGTTTGAATCTTCACTTCATTTTGTAAGCCAAGTCTCTAAATCCCCATAGCCGTTTCGGGCTTCAATTCTTCTTTTAAACCTAAACCGATTGGGGCCCTTCATATTGGTGATGATTTCCTTGAGCACCCAAATGGGTTGATTCTATTTCCGGTCCTTTCTCTCAACCATGTGTATAACCACTTTGCTATTTTCTTTTTTCTTGAGTTTGTAGTGGTTGCTCTTGGTCTTGATCTTGTAGTTAGGCTTGGTGTAGAGGTTGGAGATCTTGTTCAAGAGGTTTACCATCTTCTTCTTCTCCTTAGTCTCCTTCTTTACTTGTTTGCATTGGAATGACTTATGAGCTTCTTGATGGTATTTGAAGCATGTCACGGTGGACCCATCTGCAAGTTTGTTCACTATGGTTGCATGGTTATCTTGAGGAGGTTGGATATTATTCTTGCCCTTTAGTATTGCCAAGTTCTTCTTGAGCTTTTCTACTTCTTGCTTGAGCTCATCATTTTTCTTGCTCAATGAGGTCATTACATGGTTCTACAACAACATTCTCAACATAAATCTCATTATAAAGGGGTGAGCATGATAAATCGATTAAATCATTGCAAGAAGTAGAAGCATCTACCTTATAATTATAATTAGATAGAGAGATAGATTGCTTCAAAAGGACCTTAGTTTGATATTCAATGCACTCAAATTTAGCTTTAAGCTCTTCATGCTCCTTATTTAGCAAATTAAATTTGCACAATAATTGTTTATAATTAGAAACAAAGATAGCATGAATACCATTAAATGCATTGAATTTCTTAAGCTCTTTATATTATTTTTAAGGGCTATTTTTTGTTCATTGATCAAATGAAGGAGTTCATCATAGAAAGGAGAATTCTCATTGAATTCATCATCACTTACATCGCTATCCATACCTTTGGTCATAAGGCATTTGTGAGATGACTTACGCAATGACGACTTATGTAATGACAACCTTGAGGAAGAGCTTTTCTTGAAGGGGAGGATGGTGAAGCTTTCATCATTTGAGCTTGAGAATGCCTTGGCTCTTCCTCTTGTTTCCCTCTTCTTCATTTTGGTCTTCTTCTCCTTCTTGATGTGATCAATTGTGTTGACCAACTATTCAATGAAGACAGGATGATCAACCTTGGCATTGATCATCTTCATATTCTTCTCTAACTTTGAGAAGAGTTTGACCATCTTAGGATCAATTTCTTCATCACTTGTTGTGCTTTGATCATCCTCTTCATATCCCTCTTCATCTTGATCACCATCATCTCCGTTCGAGCTTGACTTTTGCTCTTGTGTCCTCATATGTGTCTTCATGTGTTGGTATTGAGCTTGCTTGCTTTTGAGAGTAAGATTCTTGGTGTCGGATGAGGAAGAAGCTTCCACCCTATATTCACTGTCATCTCATGGTGATCTTACCGAGCACTTGACTTAGAGTCATCTTCTTGATGTCATTGTTGTTGTAGATGATGGATACTATCAACTTATACTTTGGAAGAAGAGCTTGAAGTATTCTTCTCACCACTTGATCTTCTTCAATTAGCGTCAAACCTAGCTCATTGATCTTATTAACAAGAATGTTCAAACGAGAATACATATCATTAGCATTTTTATGGGGTAGTTGCTTGATGCCATTGAGCTTAATAACAAGCACATGATATTTCTCACTGCACACATTCTTTGTACCTTCATGTATTTCAATAAGACTAGTCCAAATATCATGTGTATTTGTGAGAGAATAAACACGATTAATTGCATCAACACATATAGATGATAAAAGGATATTCTTGACCAATGCATCTAATTGCCTCTCCTTATCGGTGATGCGTTGCCTCGTTCCTTCCTCGATGACTCTCTAAACATCTAACCCTCCGGCTTGCAAATAACAAGTCATTAGAATTTTCCACGGGAAAGTTTGTGCCATCGAAAAGTGGAGCATTATAAAAATCCATTCTAACCCCGAACGTCATAACTCACTAGACGGTGAAGCTAACCGGTCACAATGAGACTAAGGCTCAAATACTCTTGAATTGACGAAACCTTATGAAAGATGTGAAGCTCTAACACAAATTATAGAGCTAGATATGAGCTCTAGCTCTGATACCAATTCAAGGGATGGACGACGTCCAAATAGAATAGATGAATTATGACATTTAAAACTATTTTGACTCCAAAAACAACACAAGATAAATTTATATCAATTTCTATCTAAATATGCTCTAGTTTATCTAGTGTGTCTACTTACCGATCAAAGCATTTATAACCTATCTAAGAAAGTAAATTACAAGAATATAAATGCGGGAACGTAAATTTATTTTCAATTTAATGTTAACCTATTTCTTGGAAGGTTTCATCAGTACAACTAATTGGTTCCTGTTGATTTTTTACATCTATTAACGTCTCTGTAATTTAAGAATACTTCGTCCGACATATTGTAGCTATACAGGAATCTTTCTGATAAAGTTATTCTTGTCGTGTTTATTCAGCGATGTTCTTGGCCTACTTCAAGTGATTCCTTTCAGACAGCAGCATAATATCAAACAATAAGTAGGCCACTCAGACGTGTAAATTATTGGTCTAAGTTTGGAAACATCCAATGATATATGATATTGAAAGCTGTCAAGCTACTTATTTGTTTGTCTTTATATGGTAAAATACGTCTGTTTTCTCCAGTGTGCTATGTTCTATCCTGTTAGTTACATGAATTATGTCTTGCCATGTTACCTCTAAAAATCTAGTTCTCTGAGATGCTAATTGTTTGAGCCTAAATTACGAGATCGAAATACCGAATGTTCCACGTGGCTTAGTTCATCGTAGATTCACAGATCTTCTTCTATCTGTAGAATTTCTGGTGTCGATTTTTTCTCTATGATATGCTGATACCTAAAATTTGTACTTTGAATGAGACCGAATTCACCAGTTTTGATGTCCAAATTTGGTTCACTGATCAGATATGTTGGATGGCCACCGTGAGTACAACTCTTTGCGGTTAGTCAGCTCAATGTAAGCCTCTTTTTCTATGTTGATAGACAAAAGGACAGGGTATATGACCCCATGTAGTGCCCAAATTATTGTTGCGTTATTTTTAACGTTTCCGTTTCTTCAACCTCTGCTGACTACCAGAGATCCACAGCAGCATCCATGATTACCAGAGATCCACAACAAGAATTTGGAAGCTGTGTAATCATGGATGCTGCTGCGCTGCTGTACTGGCCGGACCCCTCTTTCTGTTCATGGTACCTTAATTTGCCATTCCCTTCCAATGGTAAGGCTTGATTGGACCATCAGATCTCATATGCATTTTTCCTTCAGTTTTAGTGAAGTGATTGACTACTCATCAGATCATGTTGTTGTGGTCTATTGGCACGTTGATCCATAGTCATAGACTGGCTACTAAGGTATTTGGTAGTGGAACCGAGCGCTTGTTTCGGTTGGTAGAGCCGTAGAGGTGGCTGTCGAGTAAACCGCCTGAAAAATACTAAGTTCTACGGAGAAGATCATGTTTCTTCTTGCTTTGGGGGAGCTGTATTACAATACTGTATTGTCGTTTTCTTTGTGAGGTACTGAGATCAATGGCTAGTGACTTTCAAGTCTCGACAGTAGGGAGCACGCACCACGTGTTTCCTTGTCGTTCCATTGGTTTAGGATATGTTTTGTCTATACTTGCTACAATTAGTCTCAGTTAAATATAGTTTGTCATAAAAAGTAGAGTGAATAACTTTTTAATTTCATAAGTGTGACTAAATTTAGTAAAAAAAAAACTGAATGTATGATATATAGATCAGACAGCTAATAAAGTATAGGTTGCTATAGTTACAACCGTCAACTAAACCGCTGTTTAAAAATCTAAGTCATAACTAAATTTAGATATGATAATATTAGATACAAATCAACGTAACTTTAATACTTACATTTTTTTTAAGAAAAAAGAAGGCCATCTCAACGGAGACGCATCAAATCAGAGGGACTTTAGCAATGGACTCAATCATTTCTAGACAGAAAAGGGAAAAGGTTCTGCATGGTAAAGGGGCTCTGTCCTAGAATCTTTTCTCGCATGGTTCAATGCGACGGAATGAGGAGCACGTCTTTTCCTATCATTTCCAGCTCTCGCCATCACTTGGCTTACCAGCGTTAAGCAGCGGAGTAGACCGATATCGTTATCGTTTCTGATTTCTCTAGAAGTTATATAAAACCGCATACAAATACAAAAACATAATAAAGAAAATTAGTCTGATTTCTAATCGTATTTTCAAAATATCATATTTTACTGAAATTTTGGAGTAAACTTCGAATAATTTCATTTTTTTTAGACTCGGATCATTCTAATTTTTACAAGTTTCAATTCCATACCCAGCAAGAGATCTTAAAATAGTAAGATAACCGGCTGTTATATTTCACTGAAAATTTCCAAGTAAATTTCGAATAATTTCCCTTTTTTTCAAACTCATACCATTCTAATTTTTTAAGGTCTCAACTCTGTATCAAGCAAGAGGCTTTAAAATAGTAAGATGAACAGGTGCACCCTAGTCATTTCATATTTTTTATATAATAGATGGGTTTTTTTGTATTTTTATGTTGTAGTACATTTTGTGGTACTTATGGAATAGTTTTGAATTGTGGTATCAATATATTGAATGAATTATAAATTATCTAATGTAAATATATTATATCTTATATGGTCGAGTTAAGACTTATTCGAATACCCAAGTTAAGATTAGTATTGTTGAATAGACGAGTTATGAGTTATATCGTTATATGGTTAAGTTAAGACTTAAACGTATCATAACGATTGTATGGATACTTGTTGTTTGAGTTATATTTTACGGGGCAGTATTTCCGATCTAAACTATCGGTTTCCTACCATAATCGATATGTTTCCGTCTTGATAGCTTTGTTTTCGAAGTTTCTGATATCTCCAATATTTTAATGGTTTCCAACGTTATCGTTTCCGATTTTGATTCCGAAACAAATATGAAAGTGAAAGTGAATTTAAATATTTTTCGACCATTTTCATCCCCACAGCGAGCAGTAACTCGTGTTTATGGATGCAAGTTTAGATTCTTTTTGTCATTGCGTGGTCCAAAACTAAAAAAACCGAAAGATTCAATTTTGCCTAATTAAATTAAAAATAAATAAATTAAATAGTAATCTAAAACTACACATTAAATACCCTTTCCATCGCTACTCGCATTGGATGCTACAGAGCCGAGCTCGTCGCTGCACACAATCAATGCGTGTACTACGTCCTGCCTACGATGCCGTACGATCACATATTCTAGAACAAATCCAGAAATCAGATTGTACTAGACGCATAAATCGGTTCAAACATCAAAGCTTACTAGCAGTACAATTTTATTACATGCATGCACTGTTGCATTCGGTCTCTGATCTCAGCTCGCTGCCGCCCTGCTCTTCCTCCTCGTGCTCGATGGCCTCGACGATGCGGTGGACCGCCGCTGCGATGTCGTCCACCGACGAGAGCGCGCAGTCGTCTTCCACCTGCAGCCGGCAGCCGTCAAACAGACAGAGAGGAGAAGTTCAGGTCATTAATTAGGACATAAAAATGATCGATCTTCCGTTCTCTAGCTCTACGATGCAGGCTGGGGAGAAGGTACCTTGAGGCCAAGAGAGTAGAGGGCCATCTGGCCGGCGCTAGTCACGTTGAGGTGCAGTACGGTGAGCCGGTTGCCCTGCAGCCCGGCGACCACTCGCAGCAGCTGCCTCGGCCGCCGCCGGGACAGCAATTTCAGGTTGGCGTGGCTCTCCACCATGGTCACCTCGATGTCCGCCACCGACGATTGCCTCGAGCCCGAAGCGTCGTCGCCGTCCGCATTGTCATTGCCGTCGTCGTCTGCAGGGTACGCGTTTGCTGTGGTGGTGGAACGGGCACCGGCGCTCATGGAGTACTGCGGAAAGGTGAAGAAGCCGGCGAAGGGCGCCGCAGCGTCGCTAGCGCCGGGGGGCCGGTTGTGGGCGTGTTTCCGCGCCTCCAGGGACTGGAGCAGCTGCTCGAGCTCCTTGACGTAGTTGATTGCGCCGCCAATTATGGACGCCTGGTCACACTATATATCCAGCATCCACAATGCACAAATCATCTTCACCGAGATTAACTATGGCGGCTTGGTCAAGTAAGCCGTAGCTAGATAGGTGTACGTACCCTTTGCACGTAGGACGGCGGCATGAGGGAGCGGAGCACGGCGAGGTACTCGTTCATTTGCTTGCGGCGGTTGCGCTCGACGGCGATGTGGGTCATCCGCTGGCTCTCCACCTCCTCCATGTTCTTGACGCTCCTCGCCCTGCGCCGCTTCCTCCTCCCCACCGGCAGCGGCGACATCGCCGCCGCCGCAGCTCCCTCTTGTGGAAAGTCGGTACCAGCTGCTGCATTCCCACCGCCACCGCCGTGCTCCGGCGGCGGCGCGGCAGAGCCGCTGGCCGGCTCCTCAGCCCCTTGCATCATCATGGAGGAGCTTGCGCCCACGTCCCAGTAGGCGGCGGCGCTGCCCCTTTCCAAGTTCATCATCCCCTCCATAGCGCCGCCATGCCCATGGCCCAAGCTCCATCCTCCACCTCCTCCTGGAGGCACCTTGGCCCAGCAGCCAAAGAGTCCTTGAGAGAACACCACGGCCTCCAATGTCATGCCTCAAGAAACCTTCCAAGAAAGCCAAGACGCACACTGCAGGGAGGAAGAACCGACTAGCTAGATCGTGGTTGTTGCGAGCGGCGTGACACGTGAAGGGAGAGGGAGGAGGCGAGAAGAAGGCAACATGGAACGTGGAGCAACCTCGCTAGCCAGAGGAGGAAGAAAGGCAAGGAGCCTCATGGGATACTGCGTGTGTGCAGGATCGATGGGCCGGGAGGGCTCGGAAAGACGTTGTTTTTGTCAAGATTAGGCCATGATTTGGTCGGAGACAGCATGTCAGAGAGGACGCATGAAGGATTGCATGGGCATCGGGAAACGCAACACAGATAGGCGATGCTAAAAACAAGCCACGCCCCCCAAGAGTGCACAAGATACACAACCTGTCATTCCAAATTTACCAATCAGAGGAGGTGATTGAGCTGCCCCACGCGGTAAAATGGTAACGGAATGTGCGTTGCCGTGCGGTAATTTTTTTTGTAGTGTACTATCTGATCGTATTGCAGCTGTGGAGTTGCATCAGCAGCGCGCGTATTGCAGGTACAACTTGGACACAGATATTGCAGGTACAACTTGGATGCTCGATCCTTTATCTATCTCGCCTAATATTTTTGATCTATTAGTTTTTTTATATACTTTACAATTTTTTTATATTTATTTTTATATAAATTTTAACGTAAATAAATGACTATAATAAACTATACGTTCGCAACCGATATTGAATTTTTTGTATTCGTACAGTTAGCTGCACTCCGATGCTGGGTGGAGAACTTGCAACAGAAAATCGGCATGCATCAGGCATATCGCCATACCAGTTCATCCCTAGGCACGCATGAGTATGATGAGAGAATCATTGTGCCGCGTGGTCACTGGAGGCATACATGTACGTGCTGCTTCGTACATGCATGCATGCTAGCTGCGTTCCACGTCGTCAAACACGTACGGGAGCTGAGCGTGCGTTCTTCTACGCATGGTATGGTAGTACGAACATCGTCTGCCGTAGCGAGAGCATGAATGCATGCATGGTGACTGGCATGACGGATATGGCATGCATCACTGTGCCCTTGCTTTACAGAGATTCTCTAACCTTCTCATGGGTCTTCTCGACAAGATGAAGCGTCTCTGAATGAACTTGATGGCTAAATACTTCCCACTCATGTGTAAATCTCAGCCACACTCAGCCACACTCTCATGTAACGTGGATAGCTTCACAGATTCTCTAACCTTCTCATGGGTCTTCTCAAGAAGATCGATGAAGCGTCTCTGGATGAACTTGATGGCTAAATACTTCCCTCTATTTCACACAATCTATTGAAGCCCAATGTGTGCACACTGCACAGACAAGGAAAGCGCTGTCATCTAGAAAAGGTCAATGAGAAATGACTACACAATAATTCCTACAAAATAAGTATCATTTTTAGATAATGAAAAAGCGTTCCGGCCTTTGCAGCATGGGATGCACACGATTATTAATACAAAGTTGCTGCACGCAAGGTATTTGATGAGAGATGTAAAAAAACTATATGACTCTTAACAACTCAAACGTTACATAGTTTGTTGCTAAATCTCCATCCATGTTTTGTAAAAAGTTCCGTGATCGTGATCTCCATTGAACTAGAATATTTTTATATAATTAAAGTAGAGGATAGATAGAGGATTTATTGCAATTACTGCACCTGATCTTATTTCCTCGCTTACAGATTTGCCAAACGGCAATTTATATCAACATTGACAAATATTGGTAAATTGGGGTATTTAATTACGAATAAAAAAGCACGGGTTTATGGCCCCTCAACGAGATGACTTCAAAAAATTACAAGAGCTAGCTGTCAATCATGTCACATGTACTCTATATATCTTAAAAGCAAATCATGTCACAATGCAAAAAGGTGAATCTATCGCCCCATCAAGTTGTGTGAACGATCGAAAAGGTTGTGCAAAGTTTCTTAGGTTCCACGTACATTTTATCTTTTCGTGTAATACCTTTGCCTTCTTCAACAAAGGCAAGGAAAATGAGGCTTTATTTTTTATCAAGTGATGTCAAGGGGAATGGAATGAATTAAGGTTATCTCTGTAGATATTTTAAAATTCATCATATATAATATTATTATAGTACTTTTTATTTTTTATTTTAGTCGCTATTATATTTCTACCTTTCATTAATTTTTATCTCTCTTCCGACCTATAGTCCTCCACAGTCACTCCGCCACATAATGATGCGGCATCCTCTCACTAGCCGCAAATTTGTTGGCGTCACGTAGCATCTCGTATCACTGTGCCACTCGATAGGGACTCCGCTGGAGCGCTTTTGCGGCCTCCCGATCCACATCCAGTGCTATAGTGGATATAGCTCTCGCTGGAGCTGCCCTAAGAAAGTTAAGATGTGGTGAATAGAGAAAATTTGCATGGAGAGTCTCAATGTTGATAGGAGCTTGTCCTTCGGCACACATGCATTTACCGGTACATCGTCTTCATTCCTTGATATTCTAATCAGTTCCTCTTTCCAAGTTCTGTTTGCTGCATATTTTGCCTGGACCGTTGTGAATATCATTGAACCTGCTTTACTTTTTTTTTTCTCGACAAATCAACGGAGGGCTGCTTCGCCTGAACATCGTGTTACCTTAAGCCACAGGGGCAAAGGTTTTGACAAGAAGCGAGCATGCACGGGCTCGATCGCAAACGAGAATTACAGGGGGGTTGGGGGTGTCGGAGGGTGAACTCCTCAAGCGAGGATCTAGAGGGACCCCTTTTGAGATTCGGCTGGGGGGATGATTCTGAACCTGCTTTGTACGTGAAATAAATGGGAGTAAATGAGATGCAGGTGGGGTGGAATGATCGGATGCAGGAAGGAGTAAATGCTCAGGGGATTTTTAGACAGGTTCGGGCCGCTCTGAGCATAACACCCTACTCCTGTGTGTATGCTATAAATGCTCTGATAATGTCTCTTTGAGGATCTGCTGTGTTACAAGAATATTTGTCTAAGTCTAGAGCTTCGTGCTCCTTGTTCTTCGATCGATCTAAGTCTCGGTCTCCGTCTTCTCTGTCTTGTATCAGATTCAGGCCCTCCATCTCCGAGGAGCCCGCCCTTCTTTTATACCCGTCGGGGCGGTAGCGTGCCCAGAAAGGATGGCGCAAGTTCCAAGGCGCCATAAATGGAAAGCAACCATCATGGGCTGCTGCGTGAGGTGACGGGGAGGGTTGAAAATGTGCCCCCGTCCGGTCTTGTTCGTCATCATTCTGCTTTTTGGCGAGTGCTGTGGGGAGGGCCCACCGGGCAGCTACCGAGCTGCCCCGCGTGCTCGCCCGGTCAGAGCAGGCCTGACGCAGCAGGGCGACAGGTGTTGCGCCTCGAGCCTTGCGACGTTATCCCGAGGCACGCCGGATGACGAGCAATGGGACCCATGTATTAAATGTCCCCACGCCTCCCTGCCAATCCGTGGCAGGGTCTGACAGCAAGCGTGGGGGAGTGGTTGGAAATGACAGGCCACGCGCCCTCTTAAATGCAGCATCGGACCTCTCACCAGTTAACAACTCACCGTTGAGCCCTTGTGGGGACCACTGGCGAAGGACTTCTTAGGCCCTCGAGGAACTGTGAGTGCTCGGGGGCCACTGTTCACAACCCCGAGCATTCTCTCCCGGATATATCCTCTCTTGGTCCTCGGGGAACCGGATGCTCGGGGACTACTGTTCATGGCCCTGAGCACTCTCTCCCGGAACTTGACTGCTCGGGTCCTCGGGGAACTCGAGTTCTCGGGGTCACTGTTCATGGCCCCGAGCACTCTCTCCCGGAACTTGACTGCTCGGGTCCTCGGGGAACTCGAGTGCTCGGGGGCCACTGTTCATGGCCCCGAGCACTCTCTCCCGGAACTTGATTGCTCAGGTCCTCGGGGAACTCGAGTGCTCGGGGGCCACTGTTCATGGCCCCGAGCACTCTCTCCCGGAACTGACTTCTCTTGTCATTGGGGAACTCGTGTGCTCGGGGGGCCACTGTTCATGGCCCCGAGCACCCTCTCCTAGAACTTGGTCTTCTCGGACCTTGGGAGATAACCCCCCAAGGAGGGCGCCACGTGGCACTCTGCTATTCTGGCCTCGGGACTCAGGGACCCTTGGTTCCCATGTCACCGACAGGGGGGGCGCAGTTTGCAATTCAAGGCTAATTTACATGCGCAATGGAGTCACACTAGGTAAGAGGGCCTAGGTCGACGTCGAGCTCCCCAACCGGGATCCTTTGACATCACGTGTCGTCGTTGACACGTGAGTCTAGACTCACACGTCAGTGATGACGTCACGATGACTCGATCCCAAGCTCTCGAGGGGCTCGGTGGTGTCCCTAGAGACCGAGGTGGCTGTCGAGTAGTGCAAGGGAGAGCCACCGTGTGCATGCGGTCACAGTCAAACGTTTAGACTATTCATTTGGTGAATTAGGATTTGTTAGGGATTGTAGAAATTTTATAAGAAATAAAAAACCTCGACCATGGGGATCTCCCCTGCCATTGTTCTAAAGGTACGGGAGTTGCGATATGATTGGTTAGAAAACTCGTTAAAACCAGGTCTAAATGGACAACTCATTAATTAAAGGCTAAAAACCAAGCTATGGCTCAATTATTATTTCATAAGAAATAGTTCGATGCCCCTTGTAACCGGAAGATATCAACGGTCCAAGTGGGTCCTTATAATCACATATTTCACAAACTAGCGTTTAAAACAAGCACGACGGCGGATATACTAGTATGCATGGCTGATTGGTTGCGTATATGGCAGGCAACTTCTCTATATGTTTGATCGGAAACAAACTGTTAACTTCAGATCAAACTCCCCACATTGAGTTTAGGTAAAGGCTTTTTTCAGACCTTGCATGCTCATGCTGGCTTGCACGCATGCTCACATCCGCCATTCGTTGTGCATCCATCGATCAACAGACCACCGTGGAAGATTCAACACCCGCTCCCATTCACACGACAGTATCATAGGCTTTCCCATCTGCGTCTAGCCCACGCGTTGATGGTGGAAAACTTTTGTCACATCATGTGCATATACCCTCCGATGCTGCATTTCTCATGGGCCCACATGTCATTTGGTATGTTGTTGGAGAATCTAACGAGGCATAGAAGGACAAGGGTTTTTGGAGAGGCCTTTTCGAATCTTAGGAGGTGTGCCAGCTCATTTCCACGCATTCCATTCTTTCTCCAGGTTTGCTCTCTCTCTCTCTCTCACACACACACACACACACACACACACACACACATTCGCAGATGATTTCTATTCCTCGCTCCTAAATCAACTAATTAGGGTTTGCATTTTGTATGTGATTTCAATGAGGAATGGTAACCAAAAGCTGAGAGAGGTGCACACGAAGGTGAGTTCATCAATTCCTCATCCATAATCGATTTTGTTCCTCTCTTCCCAATCGATATGGTTTTGGAGTTTCATGCAATGTTTTTTGATATCTCGGAATTGGGAACCGGAATAGAGGGATTTTTGTGTACGAAGGTGAGCGGGTGGGAAGACATTGCAGGTGACGGCAGCTCTCACTAAAATGCTTTTATGTATCTAGCTGAATTGGGAAAAACAGACGACCTTTCCATCCGCACGGGCGAAGTGCCAGGAATGGGGAGGTGGAGAGCGTGCTGATGGTTGGTTAATTAATCACTTCTCTAAAATAGAAAGAAAGCATAGTTGATTAATCACTTTCTTAAAATAGGTGTTAAATATGTTTCAGGCTTTTAGTCATTTTTTTTTTCAGTTTAGCTTAAATCCTGCATTACTACATCACTTTTGAACTATTATGTTTTTAGTAAGATATCATATGTGTAATATATTTTGGCTATAATTACCAATCAACCACCAACAGGAAAATAGATTGTAACTTCCTGATAGCTTAATTGGATCTAGTATTTTTTGGATGTCCGAAATATTTAGTAGACAAAATTCAGAAATATGTGGCCTCTTTGTGAATGTTTTACAAATGGCTCACACATAAAAACAATGATGTTAGGAACTTGAGGAGGAAGCTCAACTTTATGCAAATATATGATAAGCATTTTTATGTCATACAAAAGCAACTTCTTGAATTATGACAAGCATATTTGGTTTATGTAAAAAGCAACTCTCATATAGTACTGAATCAGCGTATGCAAATATGTGAGTATTTTCATGTCATAAAAAGCAACTTCCTAAATTATGACAAGCATGTTTGGTTTAGCATAGGCATTGTAGAAACTCCTAGCACGTTCTGTAGTATCAAAGGTTAGGCCAACATAAGGGTCTTGAGGTGATGAGAAAATTTCTTCTAAATCCTAGCCTTCTGCAGAACCACCACTTTGCTCACCACCATTTGCACCCACAGAAAAAAAAAATGCTTGGATCGCAAGGTGAGTATCCTCTAATGAAAGCTTCAGTTTTGACACCATTGGTAAATCTAAATCATTTGCGTTAGATACCCCTGCACCAATCCAATTATATGTGGTAGAAGAGCATGCTCTATCTGGTTTCATCAGGAGTTGATAGGTTCAAGTCCATCATGGAAGATTTGCACACAATGGAAGCATTTTTAGCATTTCTAAAAGCAATCCATAATATACTATAAGCATTTTTGGTGATCATTGAAGCATTTAGAGGAAGCATTTAAGTCAAGTAATTATACTTAAAACTCCAAAAATTCTAGTAAGCATAATAGGCAAATATACGAGTTTACATAAGCAAATCCCACAAATTATATCAATTCTAGTAATATGACTATATTAGCACAAAATGAATTGAGTGAGAACAATGACTAAATCTGATGTCATTTGAAGTTGGTTTGTAGTCATTTTTTGGTCCATTGAAATGTGTCATTAGATAAGTAGTTTTATCCCAAGAACTCAAGTTTGATCCAGTGGGAAAAAATCTCATTCGTGAAATCTTTAAAGCAGTTCAGACTCACAAAAAGCAAATCTGGGAGGTATATTTTATTTATTTGGTTTTGCTGTCGAACATATGCATATGCAATAAAAAGCAGAACTGCATGTGGAATATGTATGTTCTCCCTGAGTTTGTAGCGAATTCAATTTTGCTTACCAATATGTAGATATTGGTTTCTAAATCCGTATGCATTTGTTCTCTTTAAGTTTTACAAATTTGCTCTTTGATTTTTTTTTTTTTACATTTTTGCTTCAAAAATGTAAAAAGTTTGCTCTCCAAGATTGTACAAATTTTCTTGTAAGCGGAAACAAATTTACTATTTGGATTTGTATATATTTGCTTGTACATTGAAACAATATAGTGCTATGAGTATATACAAATTTGCTTGTAAATGAAGCAAATTTGCTCTCCGGATTTGTATATATTGGAAATAAAACAAATATTCTCTGATTGTGTTCTTGTAATTATAATCAAATTTGTTCTCTGAGTTCATAAGAATTTGCATGAAATTGAAAAACTACATACAAATTATTTTAATATTCTTATAATCATTTCCCTCTATAGATTGTTTAGTTTTTGTGATGCCCCAAGCAAAAATATATGCATCATCTGCTATTTTTGAAAGAATCACTACTAACTAATATCTTTGTTCTTCATTTACATGGACAATGCTTAAGATACAAGCTATATGGCCAATATGCATGAACAAGGAAGGCTGAATAAAACAACAAAGCACTTCTTCTCGAAGTCTGGGGAATCAAATATGAGCAGCAACAGTTCTTTTGTCATGGCAATTTAATAGAGAAGCACTAAATCCCTTGCTATGTATCTGGAAAAAAAAACTTGCTACGCAAACCTAAACGAGCACTTTGATACTAAGAGAAGACTTACCTTATCTCCTGATCTTTTTCGTTGGATACAGTACTTTTAAGAGATTGCTCTTTATTCTTTCGGAAAAATATATTTTGGCTGCTTAACTTGCTTGGTTTTCACTAATCTTCATATTTTTTTGTCTCTTGCACGTGATCATATTATGTTTTTTTATATATGTGCCATTAAAGACCCTGTTGAGATTAGTCCTGTTAGGAACAACCAGAAACAAAAACTTAGAATGCGGATGCTCGAGATTCCCTAATCATGTACTAGTTTACCAAAAAAAGCAGGCTTCTAATCAAGTAGCATTTCTAATTAAGATGTACGAGCGACTGACTAGCGCATGCATGTGCATGTCTTAGCCACGTCCTTGAATTTAATACCCAAATCGTGAGGATCAGCAACTATATGCAGAATAATGGCAGGAGGCGACGTACCCTTTGCATGCATACTTACTGGGACCCTCTCACTTTGATAAAGCATCTGACTTCATCTGACTTCATCTGATCCGTCCCCGTTCCTTGCCCTATTTAACGTCTACTCCAGTACGTGATGTCCCGATGAAAAGTCATGGACGCCCTTGCATGCATGTTCCATTTACACTGGACAGCTCCACAAGACCACAATCCTACGCCGATACAGGTCGGGGAAGTACTATAATACAAAAGGTGATTGACAAAAGGCTACGAGAGGTCCTGAGTCCTGACCTGGCCGCGTCGATTTGTCATTATCAAGCCCCCTAGGGGCACGGGAAATCGGCCGGTTATATGCATCCGATCGAGACGCAGACGTAGCTTGCTCCCATGCATGCATGGTCTACTTGTGTAGCCTGTGCTGCTGTGTGCACCTCTTCTCTGCTTGCATTTCTGCGAGGGAAAGGCTCTTTCAGTTCATGTCGTCCGGCCACCTCTCGATCGGTCACGCCGTGGATCTGGATGAAGCTAGGCGAGTGAGGTCAGGGCCGGGGTTGCAGATTAATCCAGCGCAAATTGCTGCTTGCATGCGATGGGATCAAAATCCTCTGCCTTCACCCTTTAAAGTCACTGTGACTTCATTACAAACCAGAAACTAATTGAAAATATTGAGCTAGTTATAAAACTAAAAAATATTATATAACTAATTGAAAAATGTTAAACGTCAATAAAAATAAAATTCAATCTTGAACGTCTATCACAGATTGTACAGCTTCGAACGAAGTCACGCTCGGAAGCTCTGAAGATCTCTCCATCAGCCGCCTACTGTTTCGCCCGGGAGGGCGCGCGGCTGTAGGCACCGGCGCAGAACAGCGTGCAGAAATTTTTGTTCGCTTGCACCACCAACCTGGCCGGAAAGCACATGGATGCATCAGATCATGAGCAGGGAGCCGGGCGCGCAAATATTCTCGCTAGGCCAGGCTCGTCTTGACCTTCACAGGCCTCAGCCTGTGCGCAACCTGTGCTAGCCCTTTCTGCTGTCTTTTTGCATACGTGCATCTGTGCATTCAGCTGTGACATTTTCTTTCGTTTTTTTGTTGCGAGCATGCGTGTGATTGCATATGCATTGCCAATCCGCGAAATGTGCGCTTGCATTTCATACGATCCAGCGTCTAACGCCCGTTGGGATGTAGACGTGGTGCAGAAGAGCAGAACAGAGTGGCAGGGTCTTGTAATGTCTAAATGATTGTGCTAGCTCATATGCTTTTTCGATTTTCTGAAGAAATAGAACGGTACAAAAAATGCAGTTTTGTACTGCTGTAGTTAAGGATAACCCGACAAAAAAGTTAAAGGATAACCATTATCTAAAATAAAAAGTTAAGGATAACCATTATCTAAAACAAAAAGTTAAGGATAACCACCAGGATGTGTAGTGACTGCTGACTTCGTGATGCTTGGGACCTACAAGAAAGAAACAGAGCTGGCCAACACAGAAAGAAACACATAAAATTGTCGCCTCTCGATCGGGAGTCAGGATTGACGTATAAAATCGCACTCCTACGTTACTAGAGGAAAGAAACAGCGCTGGCCAACACAGCAAGCTAGCGAGATACATCCATCACCCACATAGACCAATATATTTCTGTTCGATCCACTCGTGACTAATCTACTGTTACCAGCTCCTGTAGTCCATAGATCGCGGAATCTGAACCCTACAGATAGCACGTTACTCCTGTGCGAACACATATACGAGCCATCGATTATGAGCAATAATTAGCGGTACTCAGACTAATAATCTCCGGGCAAAGCTAGGCACTGCTAGTTGGTTAAAACGGATTCGAATACGGACTTACGGTCTTATTAATTTTAAACAACACAATGCTCCAAACGGATTTGAATATGGACTTACGATTTGAGAGAAAAAATATGCTTAAAGCTCAATTATTTTTTCCCACCATCCCACCCTGAGCCAATAGAATTTTGACATGTGCCATCCCACACTTGCTCCCGCATCGCCTCCCATTCTAACTGTTGGATCCACAGCTGCACACATCTTAAAACGTGCTACCCCGAAGCTCATGATTCCTAGTAAGGATGGTAGTGGGTCAGGTCAGATCGGGTCTGCGCGGGTTTCAGATCCGATGGGAGCAGATCCATGTGTAGAATTTGCACCACGGGCCATCAGGTTGGGCCCCAACACGAGTTGGGTTCATATCCTATTTTGCACCTGCGGGTGCCATATAAAATCAGAAATCCTGAGGCTAGCCCATGGCCACTCGCCGGCCACCACACCCGCCCATCCCACATGCCTAGAGCTCTAGAGTCTAGACCGCACACACACCCACCCACCCCACAGGCCTCTCGCTGACCACCATCGCTGTTGGAAGCTGGTAGGATTCCTAAGGAACTCTAAGTTTACTCCTCCTTCTCGAGGAACTCTTGCACACAACCCCATTAGGTTTTTCAAATTATAGTTTACAGGTCCTCATTGTGTATATCTAGGGAACACAACTGCCGACCCCATGTTTACCTATCCATTCCTCTATCGACCACCATCCTCCGATGAAGCTGAATGTGCTTTGCCGCTGTCGCTCCCACTCCTTCTTTGTTGCCTTCCTCTACTGGCCGCCCCACGGGCCCCTCACTAACCATCGTCACTGCGACCCACATCTGGTCACCGTCGTTCCTGGTAGCCACCATGATGGCTCAGCGCGTCGTCCTCCAGCAGCGTGGATCAGCACCCTTCCCACCTACGACGATGATGACCATCGCGGCCGAATCAAAACCCCTACTCCCCGCATTACCAAGCTACCGATCTATTCCACTGCTCTCGTAGGGTTTTGCTCCTCCAATCCGGACGCCAGATTGGAGGATCTGGGGTTTCTTTAGAGGCAGCGGCGGGGGCGACCAGAGGAGAAGGAGATGTCGCTCTCTGGGATTCGGGGGCTATCGGTTGTTCATCAGCGACATACACAACTACCACAACACAGAACAAGAGCATCTTCGTGTTGACAAGGAGCTCGACAACATCCACACACGCTTAAAAAACAAGAAGGTGACTCGCTTGCTTCCCTCTAGCGACACGGATCTGCGAGACGTATTTCCTTCGTGCATTCCTCCATGACTGCTCGACATGGCTCCATTGGCTGCACGATAGATCTAGGCAAAGCTGTGGTGCGTTTTGGGTCCCCCGACGGGTCTCGGGTCCTCACTGGGGCCAGGGTTGATGGTTGTTTTGCACCTGATAAGACCTTCAGGGTCGGGTCGGGTTTGATGTTTCGGGTTTTGGGTCGGATGCATTCTTGCTCCATCTGGCCTTGACCTGACCCATTGCCAACTCTAGTTCCTAGTGAGCATGTGACCGTTAGCACGATGGGCATGCGTGATTCGGCCATTTTTTAAGGCCCTAGTGAAAGGAGGGACAATTTGGGCCGAGGTCGCGCGCAGGCTATAGGAAGTGTACTGTGTGGGACCACCACCTGGAGGCTAGGTGTCTGGGGTTGCGCCAAGTGCCCTGCTAAGGCCCGTGCCATGCACGACTGGAAGGTCATGCCACAGCTATCAAACCGGGTCGACATGCACCCAACCCTTTGATTTTTTTATATATTTTATATTTAATATTTGCAAGACTACACACCCATTTCAAGAAATGACAGACTAGTCTACCGTCGCTCGTTCATCAGGCGAGAACAAGATGTTGCCCGATGAACGGGTGAGACCATGTCAGCTCCAGTGGTCAAGGCATTAAAAAACTAGAGAAAGCAACGTATCGCCCGTTTACCAAGTGAGACAAAGTTGGCGCCAGCCTGGTGTGCTATGTATTGCGTTTTTACAAACTGCTTATAGTAGTTAATCCTATTAAAACACTTGCCATGCCATAAATGTTCTCATCCAAAATACATATCACTCTAGGATTGCCTGTTGTTATCTATACTAATGGTAGACGACGTCTTGATATCTAGCATGCTTATGATTGAATACGTCTTCTTGGAGATGTCGCTTTTAAAACACCTCTCCTCGGAGATAAGAGTTACTGTTATCAATGATAACTTATATACCATGAATCCTTGATAGTTGTGAATTCCATGATGGTTGTGAAATCCTTGATATCGTGTGGGATGTGTAAAAATAGGTGAAAATTATTTTGGCGGAAGCAGGTGGAGTAGTACTTAGGATAAGGATGCTCCGAGGGGCTTGAGTCACCTCTGTGGTGTTCATTGCCAGAAGATACCTTTCCTGACCGCTTAAGGACCGAGTCATTGTGCCATCTAGCCTAACCACCCCGTGCAGCCATGCGTCCTGAATGGGTAGAACTTGACCTCTCCTTCACTGGACCGAGTTGGGCATCATACTAGGAGGCTGGGGCAACGAGCAGTCAAATGACCATATGTCCCTCTGTTTGGAGGTAGCTAGTACCGGCCTAGACATAAAAAGGGGCCTTGCAGGGGCTTGGCCTTAAGTACATGGACTCTGGCGCTTGGTGATAAATCTTGTAGAAAGGCCCAGTAGGAAAGGTGCTTGAAGGGTCTCGGTATGATTCGCTCCTCTGCTTGCAATAGTTGAATGTTGAGCATATCACGTGGGTAAAGCTGTACAATCTCTGCAGGGTGTAAATCTATTCGAATAGCCATGTCCACGGTCATGGACATGCGAAAGTAGCAATCGCGTTGACTAGACTCCGGATGTGTGTATCTTGATGAGTGAGTGTGTGGACTAGATGTACGTATAACGAGGTTCCTGGCTCAATCCACCAGAAGCTGTGTGATACTAGATGTACACCAGATGTGATGAAAAGGACTGCAGAGTGTGGTGTAGCCCCTCCCAAGACCAAAAATCCCTAGATATAGTTTGTTTACTAGTTTTGAACTGTTTACACTGTTTGTAAGTCAATCCTAGATGATACAATTGGATACCTGCATAGACTGCTTTATGCTTAAAACTAAATCGTAAAACCCTATCCTTGAAGTACCCTATTTATGCATCTATCAATACCTTGAGGTAAACTAGGGCTTGCTAAGTACCTTACGTACTCATTCTTGCTGTCATTCAGATGAGGAAGCCGATGCTGGCTTCACTGGAGGTGAAGGAAAGGATGAAGAATAGTCTTAGAAGTCGCGTCCGCACCCTAAGCTGCTTGTGGCTTGGGCTTTTGCTTTCTGCTATGTTTTGTTGGCCCCCCCCGGCCAGGATTGTAATATACAGTATGGGTTGTAACATTTTGTACTCTGAACTTTAGTAATTATATACGAAGTTTGACTCTGATACTACTACTGTTATACTGTGCGTATCAGCTACTTGATTTAGGGACTAATACAGGAAGTACAGGAGATCCCAGGTTCAGGGTCTTATAGGAGTGGTATCAGAGCTATGCTTGGCTATAGGACGTGACCTTAGGATAGACTTGCTAATGTCTATTTAGTTTCTAAAAAACTATGTTATTAAAACTGCTTCCATACTTACCTTCTGTCTTTTGCTTTGAAACATCTTTTATGTTGGTTCTAAGCTGTCCTCTTTTCCCCGACAGATGGAAGACAAGGACTGGAATACAATGCGATATCTACGAGTGAAGGGCTTTCCCAAGTTGTTGTGGGAAACTTTTTGTCGCATGGGATATACCCGACGCCCAGAGTACATCGGGCGTGAATACAACGAGAATGGATCCCAGAAGTGCCAGTTTTGTTGTAAATGTTCGACTGTCCGAGATACCCTAGTTGGCGACCGTGGCACGTCAGCACCAATGGAGTACGGTACCCTAACACGTATCAGTTGGTGTCCTACGAAGCACTTCAGCACCTATGCGGGAGACGTGTCAGAGAGGTGGCACACACTCCCATGAGGCACTTTCCAGCTGTCGCTGGCCAGAGAGCTGCTTAGTGTGCACACCTAACCGCCATGGAGGATGCAGGATAGGAGGAAGAGAAGGACAACACCATTATGGCTGTCATAGCACAATACCTCCACGCCTTGGAGCACATGCACAATGAGACCTATAAGCTATTCCAGGATAGTCGCCAGAGGGCAGAGGAGTCAGACACACGGGAGGGAGCCCTCCGTATGAAGCTGGATCAAATTAGAGTCCAGACTGTAGCTGCTGAAGACATCGTGGGAAGGAACCGCGAAGGATGGCAGAGGGCGGTAAGGGTGCATCATAGGAATCTTAACAGACAGAATGCCATGAATGGCTCTCGAGTCAAAACAATTGCCAGGAAGAGCACCTTCAGTTTACCTACGAGTTGGACCCAGCACATCATCCTTTCAGGTGTACCCCTCCTGCCAGCACATATAGCAGCAGCTATAGCGGACGGCAGGATTGGCCCCTCACAAGTTCCAGCAGCCAGTGAAGGATTAGTGCCTACCGAGCCGATTCATGATGGAGACATGGTGATACCCACTGATGACTTGGAGGAGGAGGACCCTAGTGAGCGTGAGCTCATTAGTGACCATCACAGCATCAACGGCGAAAACAGGATCTTCGACCCCACTTCCATCCCGACACCAGCAGGGACCCTCTCACCTGCTGAGTCAGCCGCTAGCAACACCGCTGAGAGGTCCGTAGATGATGCGTGAGGACGACGTGTTGTGGCTAGTTAGTGGTAGGAGTAGATCCTTTTGTAGTTTTTGTTGTAGATAACCCTGTAGTCAGATGCTCTTTGATAATACTTTTGTCGTTTGTAGAACAAAAACTTATGTACTAGTGACCTAGCAGAGATAGTCCTAGGTTTGTTTAATACATATTGTTGGTGCTTGCGTTTGGTGTTGATTCTTGTTAGCTCTTGATTGCGTGATTGGATTGTCCTTGCTTCTATCTTGCTTGCCCTTATCTTATAGCTGCATCTCAACTCTTGCTTCCTCTCTTATCTACAGAGAACATATGGAATGATCCAGACAGTCGCCTCGCCTTCAACAACAACGTGAGCGGACCCTCATTGTCATGGCCCCCGAAGGTGGATCTGAAATAGGGACTGCAATGGGATCCCGGGGAAGGGCCGCTACGGGCCAAGGTAGAGACAGAGGAAGAGATAGGGTCGTCAACTCTCAACCCAGCCAGGAAGTCCACCAAGCCGCCGCAGCATTTAAGAAACCCCACTGCCCCCACCACCAGAGAATGACCTGGTGACAGTGATGGCCAATCAAACCTGCCTACTAGAGACCATAGCACAAGCAGAGAACAACAACCGAGGGTATGGACCTCAGAACAAGATGGCAGAGTTCGTGAGAATCAAACCTCCAACTTTTGATAGTACCGAAGACCCCTTAGAGGCTAATGACTGGCTAAGGGACATCACCAGAAAGCTCAAAGTCATCAACTGTGAGGGTCAAGAAAGGGTGAATCTAGCAACCCATCAACTTACTGGATCAACAACAGAATGGTGGGAGAATTACTGTGAGGCATCAGTAGATGCCGATGCCATCACTTGGGAGGAATTCTGTGAAGAGTTTCGGAAGCACCATGTGCTAGAAGGGACCATGGAAATGAAGCCTGATGAATTTTGCAGCCTAAAACAAGGATCAATGATAGTAAACCAATATATCCGGAAGTTCATCCGTCTTTCCCGCTATGCCCTAGAGGACGTATCAACAAACAAGAAGAAGCAGGACTGTTTCAAGAAAGGATTGCAAAGCAGCTTGTATATCCAGCTCGTGTCTGTCGTCTACCCCGACTTCAACACTCTAATGAATAGGACCATCCTTCTAGAAGAGGCCTGTGCGCCCATAGAGGAAGAAAGGAAAAGGAAGTTCTCTGACCAGGGGCAACAGGGCAGTAGGACCCAGGGGACAAGTCTCAACCATAGGCAGAGATTCCAATATTGACAACAACAAACTATGCAGTATCGGACTCTGGGATCCACATCCCGCACAACAGCATCCGCTCTCCGCAATTCTAGTGCAGGGCAATCCGAGCAGAGCAGCACCCCAACACCAGTAGTTACACAGAGAACATGCTACATCTGCCATCAGCCAACTACATGAAAGATTGCCCTAGTGCCAACGAGAACAATGCCCCAGCTTGTTCAACCCCTAGAGCCCTAGTAGCAGGAGTAGGACGAGGAGGGAACCGGTCAGCTGGACATTCACGAAACTATGGACAAGGCCGTGTGAACCATATCGACGCGCAGGAAGCGCAGGAAGCACCAGAAGTCATACTCAATGATTTACCATCAACTCAACCTTTGCAACAGTCTTATTTGATTCTGGAGCTTCGCTTTCGTTATTTCTTCAAAATTTGTTGCTCTTCATAAGTTGCCAACAGTTGTTCTTAAGAATCCTAAGCTGGTTCGATCCCTGTAGGAAATATCTTGTGTCGTCTAGGATGCCCCCAGGTTAAACTCCATTTAAGTGGGGTAGAGTTTCTAGCAAATCTAGTTATCCTGAATTCAAATGGAATAGATGTCATCCTGGGAATGGATTTGTTAACCAAGCATGATGGCAATATAGCTTGTGCTAGTAGAAGAGTTGCTCTAGTCAATTACAAAGGAATCAAGGTAGAGTTTGAACCTAAAGGACCGAAGTTTGACCCAATGGCATGTAACATATCTACCCAGTCCATAGAGGATGTGCCATTGATACGTGAATACCCATATATATTCCCAGAGGAGTTACCTGGCATGCCACCAGACCATAACATAGAGTTCGTTATTGATCTCTTACCCAGAACATCTCCAATTGCCAAGAGAACTTATAGGATGGCAGTCAATAAACTGGAGTTGTTAAATGAACATATCAGAGAGCTGCTAGCAAGTGGTTTCATCAGATCCAGTTCTTCACCGTGGGGATCACCAGTGCTATTTGTAGAAAAGAAAGATGGAAGTCAAAGGATGTGTGTGGATTACCGCTCGTTGAATAAGATAACCATAAAAAATAAGTATCCACTACCAAGGATCGATGATCTGTTCGATCAACTATGAGGAGCTAAGTATTTCTTTAAGATAGATTTGAGATTAAGATACTATTAATTGAAGATCAGGAAAAGTGACATTCAGAAGACTACCTTTATAACAACATATGGATTATATGATTTCACAGTCATGTCATTTGGATTGACAAATGCCCTGGCATACTTTATGAATCTGATGACCAAGGTGTTCATGGAGGAACTGTACCGATTTGTGATAGTGTTTATTGATGATATTCTCATCTACTCAAGGAGTGCCAAAAAGCACGAACAACATCTAAGGGTGGTTATGGAAAGGCTAAGAGCACACCAGCTTTACGCCAAATTCAGCAAGTGTGAGTTTTGGTTTCAAGAAGTGATATTTATTGCACATGTCCTCATGGCAGAGGTAGTATCGGTGGACCCTTCGAAAGTTGAAGTAGTGGTTGAGTGGATTCAACCAGTCAATATCTCAGAAATCAGAATCTTCCTTGGACTAGAGGGTTATTACCGCAAGTTTATTGAAGGATTTTCAAAATTGGCTAAGACAATGACCAAGCTTCTCCAAAACGATGCCAAGTTTGAATGGGATGAAGCCCGCGAGAAGACTTTCCAAGAACTCAAGAAGAGACTGACTACCGCCCTGGTGTTAAAGTTGCCAAATATCCAGAAGGACTTCGTGGTCTATCGTGATGCCTCACGCCAAGGTTTAGGTTGTGTATTGATGCAACAAGGTAAGGTTGTAGCTTATGCATCTAGGTAACTGAAGCCGCATCAAGAGAATTATCCAACTCATGATCTAGAGTTAGAAGCGGATGTGCATGCACTTAAGATATGGAGACACTACCTTCTTGGAAATAAGTATGAGATATATACGGATCACAATAGTCTGAAGTATATTTTCACTCTGTCAGAATTGAATCTGAGGTAACGAAAGTGGTTAGAGTTGATAAAGGATTACAACCTGAGTATCCAATATCACCCAGGCAAGGCTAATGTTGTGGCTGACGCCCTGAGCAGGAAAGTTTACTGCAATAATCTACAAGTGCATGAGTTAAGGCCAGAACTTCTTGCAAAGATGTAACATCTGAATCTGCATGTAAGACAAGGATAAGTTAACACTCTAGTGGTACAGCCAACACTAGAGGATAGAATTCGTGAGGCCCAATCAGAAGAGGAAGCGATTCTAGAAGTCAAAAAGAATCTCAGATTAGATAAAGTAACTGGGTTCAGAATAGATCAGCAATGAACGGTGTGGTACAAGGATCAGTTATGTGTGCCAGATCGGAAAAATCTTAGGGAGTTAATTATGGATGAAGCCCACAGCTCCCCTTATTCTATTCATCATAGATGTACCAAAATGTTCACGGATCTAAGGACCAAATACTGGTGGACTGGAATGAAAGTTGATATAACAGGGTTTATTGCTCGGTGTGACACCTGTCAAAGGTTCAAGGCAGAACACCAAATATTAGCAGGATTGCTGCAATCATTGCAGATCCTAACTTGAAAATCGGATGAAATTGGTATGGATTTCATAGTTGGATTACCCAGAACTCAGAAGGGTAATGATTTTGTATGGGTTATCATGGATCATCTGACTAAAGTGGCTCACTTCGTACCTGTTAAGACAACCTATAGTGGAGACAAGTTGGCTGACTTGTATATTGACAATATCTTGAGACTGCACGGAATCCTAAGCAGGATCGTCTCTGATAGAGTGAGAGGAACCGTCCAAATAATGTTCTAGTTAATCACCAAGTCAATCATTTATATAATCACGACTTCAACGATTAACTAGAGTATCATCCCGGTACTCCCGGTAAGTGTTTTGTGCCTAAGATCGGAATGCATGCCTTTCTAACATAAGCAATCACAACCAAGCTTAATAAAGAGCGAGTAATTTAAAGTATATTACAAAATCTTAAGTATTAACAAGTTTAACAATTTATAGCAAAAGAGATTTAGGAGGAAACTAAAATTGGTCAACTCCTAGTCAAAGAGAACTACGCAGCGAAAACAAAAGCTATAGACCATAAAAGGTGAGTGAAAGCCATATGCCCTTAGACTTCACCCCAAAAGCGCGACCACCGAGCAGTTGCCTACTCATGCCCGCCACCCTCGACAAGTATGAAGTATCCAAATACTGCCTCTTCCTTACCTGCAAAACCTGTAGAGAGCTGAGTACAAAGGTACTCGCAAGACTTAATCCATATAGGGTACATATAAATAATCTGACTCCAAGAATCATGCATTGAGCCATTAGCAAGAAAAAGGCCACAAGGTTAAGTACATTAATATGCCTAAGCAACTTAGACATATATGTGTGAGCACCTATGCTTAACCAACATACCCTGTAACCAACAACTTTCACATAAATGTAAATGGAAACATAACAACACATCAAAAGCCAATATCAACATTTCCCAACAGACCATCCATACCATCGTCCCACACTCGTAACTCTACGACTGATGTGGATGGACAGAAACATGCTTATGACCGAGAGCGCGATAATTCGAATTATTTTTACACCCTGCAGGGGTACTCCTTCACCTACACAACTTGAGGACCATACAGCTCATGTGTCCACACCGACCAACGCAAGGGGTACTGGAGTCAACCTTTCCTAATAAGCCCCAACCATTTGCTCATGCTCCGATAGATGCGGGGGTCATCCAGAACTACTCCCAGAACAAACTGGATACTCCTACAAGCCCACCCGCTCACACCATCGACTCACACGCCAAAAGGCCACAGCTACAAAGGTATTCGGCTTGTCGTTCCCATAATGTGACATGTAGTAAGTACGGAAAGTGCTAAAGCTAACGGCACCGACGGACGGTTCTTAAATGATGCAAAGCGGATTATGGTGCCCGGGCTCCTCTCCCGAACTACCCCGAGGAACTCCTCCGGGGCAAAAGACATCCCTAACACCGCCCACATCTCGTCTCATACTCACAACTCACCCAATCAACATCATCAATATTATCATAGTGAACCGTAATTAAATCTATAGCTCACGAGCGATGGAACATTCCACCACTCGACTTCTACCGATGACCTATGCATCGCTAAGCATTTCGAATGACATTGTAAAATCACCAAGGCTACAAGGATGTGGATATTCAACAACTCAAGGTAGAGGTAATGCAATCAATATATGTTCTACCCACATAAACCCGACATTAACTCGCTACACATGCAAACATACATAGAGCATATCTTATCAATTTTAGACTCCACACTTCAATTCAAAGGGTGCAATATGCTTAGATGTTTGCATTGCTGCTATGGTGGTTGCCTGATACTCCCCGCACAATACTCACAGAACTCTGAGAGGTTGGCATCACCTTCAACCACAATCGCGCCACGCTCCGGGTTCTTCGTTCACTAAAGAAGAACGCATGCAATGATGAGCATGAATGAAGAGCAACAATACATACTACAATAGGTATGTGATCAAATACTATAAAATATACTTTATAATACATGAAAATATTTTTCGTAGCTAGAACAAGTCATAAGAAGACTAGCAAAATTGGTTTCACAATTTTTGGACTTGTAAAGAATTAACGGTGAATTAATAAAGCCTCAAACTAATTAATTTATCTTAGAAATTTAATTAATTATTTCATATCTAAGGATATTTTTAATATGTATATTAGGGTATTATTAAACCAACAAAATTGGTTTCATAAGTTTTGGAGTTATAGATAATTTATTATGAATTTTCCACGTTTTAGCAAATAGTGAACTGCGTTGAAACGGTATTGTCTGAGTTGACCGCGGTCAGACCGCCAATAGTGGCGGTCAGACCGTGGGAAAACATGGTCAGACCACCAGCGTGCAGAGAGATTTGGGGTCTAACAGTCAGACTGGCCCGGGGAGGGGGGGGGCGGTCCGACTCCTGGAACACGATCAGACCGCTATAAAACGCGGTCAGAACATTGTGCTCAGCCGAGGGAACTTGGTGAGCTCACCGGTGATGATTCCGGTGCCTTTTGGGTGGGGATTTTGGACTTAAAGCATCATCTTGACCTCCTCTACCGCGTAGAATAAGTTGCACACGTAAAAAACGACCGAAACTCGATTATTGCCTCTAATGGTGGTGGAGGCTATTGTTGAGCTCGATGAGCTCAAATCTGGTCGATCTAGCCATGGGGAAGGAACGGGAGGGGGTTCAGGGTGATCACCATGTCCTATAAAGCTCGTGGTTCGATCGTGGAGGTTGGGGAATGGTCGGAGCTCGAAATCACAGTCGGGGAGGTGGTGGACGGCTTGAGGAGGAAGAAGACGTTGCCGAGGAGCTCGGGCTCGATGGGGAAAACCACCTCCGGTGGGGAAGCTCGTCGGGGACCTCTTCCTTGGCCTCCCCTCCTTTCTCCCCCTCTCCTTGGCTTGGTTGGGGAAAGAAAGGAGCAGCAGCTCCTGCTGCTTGGCGTGGGAGAGGGAGAGAGTGGGAGTGGGTGAGAGTGAGAGGGGGATGGGGGTGCTGTTGCACTTGAGGGTGGGAGTGAGTGTGGTGAGGGTCGGCCAGCTCAAGTGGGGCCCGTTTGCTAGAGGACTAAGTACGTTTTAGCTACAAAAACATTTCCTTCTCTCCTGGTTTTCTTTCTCTCTTTTTTACAAACCCAAACCGAGGTACGCTAGTACTTCAAAATCCTAAGAATTACGTGTCGCGATTACAAAACGAGGTGAATCCAATTTAAATTAGATTAACCCAAATGCCTACGCAGAACTAAAATAAACTCTAATGTTGAGTATTTTCAAAAACACATAGCAAAAGCTAAGCCACCATATGAATTATCAAGCTCTATACAAATGCTCATGATTGAACATGATGTTTATGATGCATTTTTATGCCTAATTATATGATTGTGGAATTTAGGACGTGATATAGAGGCCCCTAGTTCACCTCTAGATTCTGGAAGAGTTTGTACACAGCCCTGGGAACTAGATTGGACTTTAGTTCTGCTTACCACCCACAGACTGATGGTCAAACTGAAAGAGTAAATCAGATCTTGGAAGATCTTTTGAGAGCTTGTGTAATAACCTACGAAAAAGAGTGGGAGAAAAGTCTATCATTTGCAGAGTTCTCGTACAATAATAGTTTTCAAGCTAGTCTGAAGATATCACTTTTTGAGGCCTTATATGGACAAAAATGTAAAACACCTTTACTATGGTCAGAAGTAGGAGAGCGTACTCTCTTCGGACCGACGTTAATAGAAGAGGCCAAAGAAAGAGTTGCTAAGATCAGAGAAAATCTTAGAGCAGCTCAAAGTAGACAGAAGGGTTATGCGAATAACTGAAGGAGAGAGTTGACCTTCAAAGTTGGAGACTACGTATACCTCAAGGTATCCCCAATAAGAGACACCCGAAGATTTCAGGTTCATGGAAAGTTGGCACCAAGGTATCTGGGACCATGCATGATTCATGATAAAATTGGAGCAGTGGCATACATGTTAGCACTTCCTAAAGAAATATCCGATATGCACAATATATTCCATGTATCACAATTAAAGAAATGCCTGAGAGTTCCAGAGGAACATGTTCCCCTCAAAATCATGGATCTACAGCAAGATCTTCAGTACGAGGAGAGACCTATCCAGATCTTAGATGTGACAACTCGTGAGACCAGAAGTACAAAAGTCAGGTTCTACCGAGTACAGTGGAGTAATCACACAAAAGTAGAAGCTACATGGGAACACAAAGATGATCTGAAGAAGGAATTTTCAAATCTCTTCGACGAAATTTCCGAATCTTGAGGTCGAGATTCTGTTTAAGTAGAGTAGGTTTGTAACATTATGAGTTTTAGCATGTAAATTAATTACGAATTTCACTCCAAATTAAAACTTATTATGTTTAATTAAGCTAACTAAACTCAAGGAAATATGTATTTGTATATGAATATATATATATATATACCAATATGTATACATTCATATATATATTATATGGACTAAGTATTCCAAAATTTCACTAAATTTATTTCCAAAATAGTCTCTGCGTTAGATTGATTCATGTGTTGGGTTTGAAGTTTTTATGGTTCTTTATGTGGAGATTTGAAATTAAATGTCTCTCAATTTCAAATCTACTCTTAGGTTCTATTCAGCTCAAATACAATTCAAATTCAAATCCCTTGATTAAAATCATCTTAGGATGCACAAGATTCAAGTTCATATCATAATTCAAATATGTTTAATTGAATTGATCTCAATCCAAAGTCAAATCCGAATTCAAATCACACATTTGAATTTAATCCCAAAACCAAATTTTCTTTCCACTTCTCCTATTCAACCTGGGCTCAATCTCTTTCTCCTGCTTTGTTTTGGCCCAAGCGTAGCCGGTCCAACTCCCCCACGCACTCTCCCGACCCAGCTCGCCCGCACCGCGCTGGCCTGCTCCCATGCATGCTCCCACGCTGCGCGTCACATGTTTGTCCACGTGTCGGCGATCCGTCGAGCGCCCGCGCCTTTCCTCCCTCTCCTCCAGCGTGACCCAGTGCCACGCCTCGCCGTCTCTCGCTACCGCGATGGCCGGTGAGCCACTTGCCTCTCTCACCCGTCCCATCGCGCGTTCCTGCTCCCTTCCCCCTCTCTCAGCTCTCTCTCTCCACAACCCAAAGCCCCTGGCACCAGCAACTTTTGCGATCGCGCATGTGCATGGACTGCGCAAGCCGCCCATACCGCTGGGAAAATGGTGGGTGCCATCTGCCACCTTGCCATGACGTTGCCCACTGATGTCCACCCGACGTCACATGCCCACTGTCTGGCTGCTCACTTCTCTCCCCTCTTCTGTCTATAAATAGCGCACCCGGCTCCTTCTCCACCCCCTTTTCCCCTTTCACCGCCGCGCCCATTCTCTTCGCTGCAACTTTGCGTCACCGAGTCACCGTCGACGTGCTGCCGAGGAGCTCTAGGAGTCCTACACTGTCCCTGTGCCATCACTCCTTCGTTGGAGACCCGACGGGAGCCACCCGCGCAAGAAGACCAAGCTGCTCCACCGCTTCGACATCATCGCTCACCGGCCACCTTCCAGTTCTCGCCATCTCAATGCCGGTGAGCCTTCCATTTCCCCCTTAAGGCCACGTAGATAGCATGTAGGCATCCCAGTAGTTCCTTCTCGCACGTAGCCATGCGTAGCCGTAGCATTTTGCCTTCGTCGCCAGCGTGCTTTTGCTTTGTGTTGTGGCCGTCCATCGTGTCGTGATGCCTAGAGGCACTAGGCCTCTTTTCTTTGCAGGTTGGCACCTCCCAGTGCAAGGGAGGTGCAGCCCAAATTTTTCCCAGACCACTGTCCCCTCTTCGGCAGCCATCTGGTTTTGATCTCGTCCCCGACCGCCGTCGATGAGCTCCCCGCCGCATTTGCGGTACCGCGTAGAATCCCGACGTCGACCTCCTGTCGTGAAACCCTGTCAGAATCACAACTCTGGCGAGCTTCCCAATGCGCGATGTCGTGGATTCCTTGTCTTTGGCCATTTTTTCCCTCCCTTCCACCGCTCGTGCCTGCGCTAGCATGCCCGAACGCCCACGCGCTTGTGTAGACTGGCCTTGGGCCGTGGCTTGGCCTAGTCGAGTGGGCCACGGCTCAGCCAAGCGCGCCGTTGGCCACGTAGGCCGACCCAGCCGCCATATGTCGTGCCCAAGTGGGTCGGCCCAGCACTATGCAACCCAAAACCCGGCCTAGTCTATCCAGGTCCAGACTCCACCCATCTAAGCCCAGTTTGGCCCAATCTAGCACTATTCGTATGGGCCCCACTGAGTTACTATTCATGTGGGTCCCACCCATGGGCCCCACCCATAAATATTCCTTTTTTTAATTTCTCGATTTAATTTTTGATTAAATCTTTCAGGAGCGATAATTTCTCCGTTCTAGCTCCGATTTCGGCGATTCCTTCGCCGAAATTCATCTAAATTCATGATCTACCCATCTATCACAGTGTAATATCCATTAGGGCTTATTTGGCTTTTCAAAATTCTGTGAGTACTGCGCAGAAAGCGTTAGAAGCGAGGAAGATCCTGACTACAACCAAGACTTTGAAGCAAACCTCAGAGAAGGCACGTCCTATTCTTGATCATATTGAACCTATGTTTTGAAATAATTTACATGATCAACTTAAAACTAGACTTATACCGTATGTGCTATGTATTGTGCTTTTACAAACTGCTTGTAGTAGTTAATCCTATTAAACAATTGCCATGCTATAAATGTTATCATCCAAAATTCATATTACCCTAGGATTACTTATTGTTATCTATATTAATGATAGACGACGTCTTGATATCTAGCATACTTAGGATTGAATACGTCTCCTCGGACACGTCGCTTTTAAAACACCTCTCCTTAGAGATAAGATTTACTGTTATCAATGATAATTCATATACCATGAATCCTTGATGGTTGTGAAATCCTTGATGTCGTGTGAGATGTGGAGGGTGATGTGTAAAAATGGGTTAAAACTGTTTTGGCGGGGGTAGGTGGAGTAGTACTCTAGATGAGGATGCTCCCGGGTTTTGAGTCACCTCTGTGGTGTTCACCTACCCTGGTCGCTTAAAGACCGAGTCATTGTGCCATCTAGCCTAGCCACCCCGTGCAATCATGCATCTTGAATGGTTAGGACTTGACCTCTCCTTCACTAGATTGAGTTAGGTATCATAATAGGAGGCTGGGAGCAACGAGCACTCAAGTGACCAAATGTCCCTATGTTTGGAGGTTGCTAGTACCGGCCTAGGCTTAGAAAGGGGACTAGCCTTCAGTACATGGACTTTGACGCTTGGGGGTAAATCTCGTAGAAAAGCCCGACAGGAAAAGTGTTTTGAGGGTCTCGATTTGATTCGCTCATCCGCTTGCAATGGTTAGAGGCTGAGCATATCGCGTGGGTAAAGCTGTACAACCTCTACAAGGTGTAAACTTATTCCAATAGCCGTGTTCACGGTCATAGACATGCGAAAGCAGTAATCATGTTGACTAGACTCCGGGTGCGTGTGTCTTGATGAGTGAGTGTGTGGACTAGATGTCTGTATGATGAGGTTCCTAGCTCAATCTGCCAGAAGCTGTGTGGTACTAGAGGTACACCAGATGTGATGAAAGGGACTGCAGAGTGTGGTGTGGCCCCTCTCAGGACTGAAAGACCCCAGATATAGCTTGCTACCTGGTTTTGAACTGTTTAAACTCTTTGTAAGTCAATCCTAGAAGATACAATTGGATACCTGCATAGACTGTTTTATGCTTAAAACTAAACTGTAAAGCCCTATCATTGAATTACCCCCTTTACGCATCTATCAACACCTTGAGGTAGACTAGGGCTTGCTGAGTACCATCCGTACTCATTCTTGCTGTCGTTCAGATGAGAAAGTCGATGCTGGCTTCACTGGAGGTGAAGGCAAGGATGAAGAATAGAAGTTGTGTCTGCACCCTAAGCTGCTTGTGGCTTGGGCTTTTGCTTTCCGCTGTGTTTATTGGCCTCACAGCCAGGATTGTAATATACAGTATGGGTTGTAACCTTTTGTACCCTGAACCTTAGTAATTATGTATGAAGTTTGACTATGATACTACTACTGTTATACTGTACATATCAGTTATTTGATCTAGGGACCGATACAGGAGGTACAGGAGATCCAGGGTTCGGGGTCTTACAATGTCGGTAAGGAAAGTACCGTCTATGCATAAGATATGATGACAATACTTGAAAGCTTCGATACATACTCCTAGGGAAAAGAAGCATCGCTTCAGGACATACGCCAGGTTTGGACAACAATGCGTACTTATCAATGTTGAATACGTTCCTGGGTTCCTTCGAGCAATGATCTATAGTAAATGTGACATATTGTCATATGACGCTTCGTATGTCCCGAACCTCATCTAAATTGCCTTCCTATTCGCCCTTCAGGCCTTGTTGTAGCTGATAGTGTAATTGTACTCCTCCTTAATTTGCCTGATTATGGACCCTAGTTGGTAGTTCAGGTTATTCACAATCTGGGCGTGCATCACATTAGTGATAAAGGCTGAGGTGATGTTCCTGTGTTAGGCTCAAGTTCGTCCATCGTGCAAGTGTGTTCGACCACAATTGACACCTCACAATACTCAATCCACTTCCCCTTGAAGCCGTGCATCCGTCACAGACAACCCTCATTCACGCACTTGACATCATATTCCTTCTTGCTTGACTTGACAATATAAAACTATTGTTGAAGCAATATCGCCTATTAAGTCACAACATCCTTCATGACCCGACTGGTATGATACCATCAGCGACCTGTATACTCCTATGACACCTGATTCCCCTCAATGACCACAAGGTTGTTAAAGTTGAGATTATTCCAATCTGTGGGAACATGAGCATCGTCCTTACCATCCAAGATGTCATACTCAGGAGATTCATCAGCCTCAAGATTATCCTGCTCCATCTATTCAATTAGAAAATGGATTTGTCTCCCTTTGCCTGCCTCACTGGTCAGTTTAGTCAGATAATTCAATAAATACGCACCATTCAGATCGATATCCTCATCACCCTCCTCCTCCGCGTACCCCAGCTTGCATCTCCTCAAATGTCTTCTTATTCTTCCATTGCACAAACAACATATGAGGACAATCTCTGTGCACAATATCCTCTAGCTACCTCGTCCACATTTCATCTTCACTGAGCTGGTACACCTCTCAGTATACTCTATCTCTCAGACGGTTGCCCATAATGCTAATGATCATCTCTTAAACTTTGGGATCTATTTTGAAACACCGCATCAACTAGGCATATAAGTGTCCGACATTTTTATGCAGATGTCTGGAGATATTCTTGTCTATTGACTGAAATACGTACATTACTACCAATTCCATACCATATAATATTTTGTTATTCCTAAACTGCCACTGGCCAACTTGGCCACCATCGACAAAAACCGTTACATTATTGCAATAGAACATAAAAATTATATAAAAAAAACATCTACAATAATGTAAAATTTATTGCATACATGGTCCAACAAATAATCATACTAGAACAAAATATTATCTGGTCGCTTCATCAAACACATCTAAATCCTACATCTACTACTCAGTTTTCCTAAACTATAACTAAATCCTACATCTAATTGCTAAAATATACGTACAAACATGATCTAGTTGCTAAACTATGTCTAACCCTAATTCTAAATCTGAATCTACATTCTAAGCTATGTTTAATGGTTATTCTATCAGGTTTGTAAAAAAATAGAAAAAAACAAACATACATCTTTCTCTTCCCCTCCCCTCTCCTCTCCTCCCTCTCCTCCTCTCCTCCATATCTCGGCTAAGTTCAAAGCAAGGGGGCATTGACGTCGGCAGGGCCACATCAGCAAAATTATATACCTAAAAGATCTCGTCCATTGTTTGGATGAAACCTTTTAGGTGGGTCCATAGACGTTGCAACAACAAAAAAATTCACCAGTTCGATAGATGAGATATTAGGGAAAACCATTTAATATACTCTGACTGTCAGACCCTACAAGGTTTCGCCTGTTCAGCGAACGCGATCTTGATCTTGCCTGATGAACAAACGATAGTAGCTTATTCCCGCAATTAATTGAAACAGACTGTAGTCTTGCATGCGTGTATGTATGTGTGTATATATATATAGATATATATATATACTAGTTTGTACTTAAAAATATAGAAAATGCTTTATATATATACACTACGTGAAAAAAATCATGGGTGATGGGGATTGAATATTTTCACGATATACCATGTGTCGCCACCGCTTAATTAGCCCCGCAACAATCAACAAGCAAGAACCGTAGTGAAACCTGAAGGTACCTGAAGGTTGCACCACGAGAAGAAAGTTTTAGCACTGAAATTCCCAATTCGGATGGATTTTCCATGTGACAATCTTTCTTCTCTCAAAAACAGTTGAGCAGATGAGACACCACATTTGCACAAAGTTTAGCCTGAAACCTGTGTATGAGCGGCGTTGAGGAGGAGATGCAGGTGCTGAATACTGATGGCTTGACGATCTTTGCCATGATGAAAATGTCGATTGACCCTCAGATCGAGTTCTTGAAGGAGAAGTTGGACCAGATAAGAACTTGGGAGAGGCGGGACCAGTTGAATAAGCTCGTGGGGAACCACTGAAGGACAAAATCGTAGGTGTTGAACCGGGAGTTAATTTTGGAGGCATGTATGGCGTGATTGAGAGCTGGTATCCGGTAAATGATTTCTATGTAAGTGGCTGCACTAGAAATAGAGTTAACACGCTGATATAGTTTAGCTACTCAGTAGCGAGAGTGAATTACCTCCACCATGGGCGGATTTAGTAATTGTAGATCTGCTGGAAGCATCTGAAGAAGTGTGACTGCTTGAAACTTCGTCTATCAAGTCATTTTTTTTAAATGAAAAAACGAAATCATTTATCAGACATGAAGTTATGGCTATTACAGTATACTTCAACAAAAGATGATATGAAAATCGCAAGGATGTTGAACAGCACCTTTCCAAGACGGGACTCGGACAGTCAAATTATCTTCTGCATCGTGATCCTGACCAGTATCGGACAATTGCTGTGAAAATATGCAAATAAAATCATTTGCCAACACAAAAGTTCCAGCAAAAGAGAAGACTTAAAACGTAACAAGAAATATCGACTAAGTGGGAAAGAAACATTTTGATCAATAAAACTCACCAACAAATTATCTTCACTCAATGATTTCATCAACTGTTTAAATGCCTCCAACTGCAAAGAAAGAACAAGCTCCAATAATTTGATAAATAGCGAAGCACATTTTTTCATGTTGAATAGAAAAGGAGTTTGACAAATTTCATGCTAACAAGAATACCCTGCCAGGATCTACAAATACGTCTTTCAAGAAAATAGCAAATAAATAGTTTAAGATTCATTAGAGACCAGAGTCAAGAAAGAGTAAATGGTGCACAACGGTTCTAGTGTCTACACCACAGTGTGCATGGAACTGGCAAGGTAGAGTAACTGATAGTAAAGCAATCACTGATCCTGTTCTTAGTAATATTGAATCAGTTTCCACAAATTTGGGTCGACAGTTTGACATCCCTAATATTTTTTGTTAAATTCGAAATTATGCAGTCCCCGCAGTCTCCTCTAGAAGTTCATCAAGTTAGTCTGCCCAATCAAAATGCTGCAGCAAACTTTATCTTTTTTTTCAACTAAACCAAATCCTTTGAAATATTAAATCTGATTGATATAAATGGACACAGTCAGAATTTTGCAGCCCAGCCTAAGTTGAACCATCTGGCCGGAGTCACAAACTTTCTACACCATCTAGAGAATCACCAAGAAGACCAATCATAGTCTTCCATCACAGTAACCATTAAAACTAACAACACTACAAAAATTACAGAAACTCTCCACTAAGATGAACACTATAGACAATAGAGTGAACAAAATTGGCTCCTTCCACACCAGAACCAATGCTAGAAACACACATCTCATCCAAATTCATAAAATTTCAATGAAACCTTAGCCCATCGTCACCAAGTGTCCACAATCATGGTCACTGGGAGGCACGTGTCTAGCATGAACAACACAGGCAAACAACACTAAAAAGTACAAAGCTTTAAAAACACACCTATCCTCAAAATTGACAGGCCTCCCAACGCAATCATGCTAAAACCCAACCTTGTAATCAGAATTGAAAGGATTTGCACTAAAAGGGGAGTTGGAAAGTTAGTCCTCGTCTGTGTTATCCGGACACCCGTATCCAAATTTTTTTGCCGAGTCGGATACTCGCGTATCCGTGTTGGATTCCAACACCTGTGTTGGATTCCAAGTGGTATTTGGCGTGTCCCAAATTTTTTTGCCAAATCAGACGCCCCGACACGAGTCGGACTCCGACACCCGCACCTATGTCCATGTAACACAGGTCCTCGTCAGCTTCTTAGCCATTGCGGCAAGCGAGTCCCTCTCCTTCACCAGCTTCGTTTGCGTATCAAAAATCAGAGGGCAAGAAGCTAAGTACAAATCTTAATCCTCAGGGTACAAGAATTCCGACGACAGCAAGTGTACGCTATCATCGAGAGCGGCATGGAGGCGTGCGTCGGTGTCAGCGAGGTAGGCGCGGAGGTCGGCCTTAGCGCGATTGCGGTTGGCGAGGTCGCTATGGCGGCATGTGACGTCGGCCTCGAGGCGGGAGACCCAGGAGGCGATGGGCATGGAGGTGATCTTGCGTGCCACATCCAGCTGCTCGTACGGGTCGGTGGGGATCACAGTCAGGATCTTGTCCGGTAGGTGGAAGTCCACGCCCGCTGCTGCCGCCTCGTGCCTCGCCATAGCCGCCGTAGGGGACGGGTAGGTAGGTTAGCTCCGGGGCGTGGTGGTCGATGCGTAGGAGCTCGCATCCAATGCTCGTCCGCGGCCTTGGATGAGTGGCGCGTACTTCTTCCTGTTGGAGTTACCGTTCGGCTCCGACAGCGGCAACACAGCCGCGGTGATCGCGTAGGTAGGAGGCGCAGTAGCTTCGACGGCGGCAACGAGTGGGATGGGGGTGGGTGCAGGGGTTGGAGCGGGAGGAGGAATGGAAGGAGTAAGGGAGATGGGGAGAGGGGCTTCGGTGGGGGGCGAATGAGGGGGCGACGAGCCACCGGCGGATCCGGGGAGAGGGAGGCCAGGGCGGCGCATCCATCGGTTGGGGCGCGTGAGGTGAGGGGAGATTTTAGAGGTGGCGGCAGCGGAGGAGGGCGGGTGGTGCCAGGTTGGAGGGTGAGGGCGGTTGGGACGACGTCGGGAGGGGGCGTGGAGGCACGGAGCGAGGTGGAGGAGGATGCGGTGGTGGGGCCGTGCTCGTCGTCGTGGCGAAGAGGATGGGGGCATGGGGGCTGTGTAGGTGGTGCTGGCGGTGGCGCGCTGGAGCGAGGGCAGAAGGTCAGACGGGCGAGCGGGCGAGCGAGCGGGACCTAGATGTAATCGGACGAGTGATGTTTCGTGCGGGCAAGAAGGTGCGATCCGAGGAGCGTCCGGTCGTCCGACTGAGACAGACGAATAAATTCATAGGTTACTTTTTAAGTAAAAAACTAGAGATTCCAACCGTTTCTTGTGGAAGCGGTTCCTCTGATGTTGGGCGATTCACGTCAGAGGGACGTCCAGCACACCAGCGCCGTCCGACGCCAATCGAATGGCTTCAAATCCTCCTACGCGCTCGCTGTGGCCCAGCAGTGCTCTGCGCCATGCGGCCCAGTCCGGCCTGTATTCGGGTGGAGGGAAAAAGGTGAGCGCGAGACGCTGAGATGGAGGGAAAAAAATTGGCCGCTTCCGTTGCAAGTGCTCCTGTGCTGCCGCGGCGTGCACGGACGGCAGCTCCCGCTACTCACATTCTCTGGATTGAGGAATTCTGGTGAATAAAATCTCCTCTACCTCTCTTCCCTTATTTCCCTAATCAGTGGCTCTTTGGAACTGATCAAACTCCCCCCGTCTCCCCTCATCAGGTTGCCTTGAAATTGATCAAGCTTCTCTCTTATCCCATGGAAGAAGCAATTGATTGAAGATGTAGGTCTGCCATCAACACGAATTCTGCACTCCTAAGATGGAAGGAAAACAACTGCATGCTTGTTCTTTTTGAATATGTGCCTTGTTCAGTGATCGATTTCTTTTGATGCAACTCTAGTTTGGTGCAAAGATCAATGTCTATGTTTAGTCACAATTGTTCTCTATGAATATGTATGGTAATATGTAATTGGTGATCGTAGCACGTGTATTCAATTTTTCGGTCAGCATGTGTATGCAATAATCTTATACTCGGTGGCATTTTTTTATAGAGAGAGCATGGTGCCTAGTTTGGTACCTCACGTTGGTATGGAATTCGTAAATTCAGATGAGGCTTGGATGTTTTGGCTTAGCTATGGAGGTCAAAAGGGTTTTGAGGTCAGAAAAAGATACACGAACAGAAGAAAGCCCGATGGCAAGATTACATCATGTAGATATGTTTGTGGAAATGAGGGTCATCGAGGAAAAGACCAAAGGGATCATCTAACAAAGTGTTCTCGAGCTGAAACAAGAACCGATTGTCAAGTCCGCATGGGTCTTGCAATGGACCGAAAAAAGGGAAATTATAAAGTGACTGAATTGGTTCTGGAACACAATCACGCTCTCCACTTGCCACAAACCTTGCACTTGATGGTGTCACAAAGGAAAATTTTAGATTTACAAGCTTTTGAGATTGAAACAGCCAATGATGCCGGAATTGGACCAAAGGCAGCACATGGGTTGGCAAGTCGCCAAGTTGGTGGATCACTTAATCTTACCTACACCCTTCGTGATCACAAGAACTATTTGCGGAGCAAGCGCCAACGAGAGATGACATATGGTCAAGCAGGTAGCATGCTTATGTTTTTTCAAGATAAAATTGCCGAGAACCCGTCTTTCCAATATGCATTGCAAATGGACTGTGAAGAATAAATAGCAAACATATTCTGGGCTGATGCTAAAATGATCACTGACTATGCACATTTTGGTGATGTTGTTAGTTTTGACACTACATTTGGAACAAACAAAGAGAGCAGGCCTTTTGGCGTGTTTGTTGGATTCAATAATTTTAGAGAAACAGTAGTTTTTGGTGCGGCTCTTATGTACGATGAAACATTTGAGTCATTCAAGTGGCTCTTTGAGACCTTTCTAAAAGCACATAATGGCCGGCAACCTAAAACAATGTATACAGATCAAGATTTTGCAATGGGAAAAGCAGTTGGAGAAGTATTTCCAGAAGCATGGCATGGACTGTGCACCTTTCACATTATGCAAAATGCTGCCAAACATCTAACTCAAGAGAAGAATGAAGAATCAAGTATTCTCTCATATTTTAGCGCATGCATGTATGAGTACGAGGATGAGGCAAAATTTGAAGAGGAATTTGACATCATGAGGAAAAAGGTGAGCAAGCAAACTTGGTTGCATAGTATATACAAGTTAAAAGAAAAATGGGCTGAATGTTATATGAAGGATGTTTTCACACTAGGAATGAGAAGTACACAATTGAGTGAGAGTTTGAACAATGACCTGAAAATTCATTTCAAATCTGATTTTGATATCATTCGGTTTCTTAAGCATTTTGAAAGGGTGGTGCAAGGGAAAAGAAATAATGAACTGAATTCGGAATTTGATTCAAGGAAAAAATTACCTAGAATCAAAATGAGGACACCTATGCTGTTGCAAGCTAGCAAGCTTTACACACCTGTTATATTCGAAGCTTTTCAAGGTGAATATGAAAGATCCATGGCAGCATGCACCAAGGCATTGGATGGAAATAATGAATATCTTGTAGCAATTGCGAGTCTTGAGGGAGATTTGACCTTTGAGGAGGAGTACAAAGTTATTGGTGATCCTTTGGAGCAAACAGTCGTATGCAGCTGCAGGCAATTCAACAGAATTGGGATATTGTGTGCCCATGCTCTGAAAGTTCTTGATTTGATCAACATCAAGTCACTGCCGACTCAATACATACTAAAGAGATGGACACGAGAAGCACGGAGTGGAACAATACAAGACAACCAAGGAAGAAACATAATTGAGAATCCAAGGTTGGATGTTATGCTTCGCTATAAATTTCTATCCCACAAATTTCTCAATTTGGCACATCGAGCCGCCAGCTATCCAGAATGCAGCTTGTTAGTAAACAATGCACTTGACATGCTTAGCAAGCAAGTTGAAGAACAAATCAATGCATGTACTAGTACTGCTGATCCATGTACAGTCTGCACAGATGTTATGCCTCCAAATGACTTGTTGAGTAATGCACGCCTAAAGAAAAAGGAGGTCCGCATAAGAGTTTCAAAGCGAAAAAGAACTTGGCTTGATAAGAAGCGCAAGACTAGGAAAAAAGGACAAAGTAAAAAAGGAAAAAGTTCAATGGTATTATTTCAAAAAAAAATCTGCATTTCAATGTTATTATTCAGTCATATATTTTTTTCTTCATCCTTTGATATTATTTTCTTGGAAGGAACAAGAGGCTGGGGAAGAAGCACTCCATGTTGGTGCAGCAACACAAGTGGCAAATGATAGTGCTTCTAAGGTCAAGGAGGATTCTGGAGAATACACGGTCCTTAATAGCTTTACTCAACTCTTGATGGGACCAGTCAATGATGATCTTCTTACTGGAGAATTATTTTAGCAATAGAGTTGTGTCCTGGACAACAACTCAACATTTGGTGCAAACAGTCCTGAAAAACTTTTGTTGGATATATGGTTCATTTTGTTTTGTTTAGATGCTGCAACAAACTTTTGTATAGCTTGCTCAGTCCTATGTATAGATGTGGACTGCTTTGATACTAGCAGCACTGAAGTTGCTTTTGGTTTGATACTAGCAGCACTGAATTCCCTTTTGGATAGATGTGGACTGAATGTTTTGTATAACCATGATGTATATATGGTTCATTTTATTCCTATTTTACAAACTGAATAGTTGTTTGCTCCTTAATTTGCCCATCAAATACTTGTGAGAATTTTATAGATAATGTTTCCAAAAGCAGTCACTTCATCATGGACAGTTTCTTGTTAGTATGCGTTCCTCACTGTCCCTTTTAACTATTTGTTTGCTATTATGATGTAGAGAGAATGCATGGAAAAATTTGGATTGATCAATGATGAAAATCAAGTCAGCTGCTTGCCTTGTATCTTAGATACTCATTGTATTGGAGATAAGGCATCTGGTGGAAAGCAAAATTGGTTGAAGGATGTAATTCTTCAAGAATTCTGCACAATTCAAAATAAGTATGACAGAAACAATCATGCACCTGTGCTATTGGAAAATAAGTTCTTGCAAAATGTCACAAAACAAAGTTCTCCTATTACACAATGCAATGTGAGTATATTGTTTTCTCTTCTCCTGTATGAACTTGGTGAAGTGGCAAATTAGTTGTAGCTTTTGCAGTGCATTATAAACTTGCAATATATGGTTTATTTTATTCTCTGTACATTGGAGATGCAACCATACATGGTGCAATCATCGCATGCTCAAATTGACACAAAACATTCAGTCATCGCATTCAAAATTGACACAAAACATTCAGTCATCGCATTCAAAATTGACACAAAATATTCAGCACCGCAGTCTCAATTCATAATCTCAATCCACATTCTCAATTTACAATCTCAATTCACAATCACATTCAGCTGCAATTCACATTCTCAATTTACAAAGTGTTGGAAAAGTGGAAATGATAAAGCCTTAGAATCTGCTCCCCATCGCCATTGCTGCTCTCTCCGCTCCTCTCTGTTCTTGCTGTCAGATTTTGCAACAACCTCTCAGACTCTCATCCATTTCTTCACAAAGAACTAGCATCTTAAGTAGCCTATGACAAACTTCAACTTCGGCGGCGTCGCGGTTGGAGGGAGTGTGTGCGTGATTGGAGAAGCAGGAGAGACGAAGACGAGGAGGAGCAACGGACGGCCGATTTGATGCGTGGCTCCGTGGAGGCCATCGCGGGTGCTCGGGACATCGCGTCGTCGGCCCGTCGAAACCCGTCTCGGCATTGGACATGAGAACCGGACATGACAGAGGCGGGCGTGGGGTTTGGAGGTGGAGGACTGGAGAAGGAAGGGAGGGAGAGGATAAGCCACCGTTTGTGGGCTTCGTGGGTCGAGCAGAGACGGAACACGAGCGCAGGAGCAAGGGAACGCTAGCGTATCTGTTGGATTTCCGTCGGACGTTCCTCCCGGGTTCGACGTCCCCTCTGACGTAAAAACGCCAACATCAGAGGAACCGGTTCCGTTTCTCGTGTAGTCGTGCGTCCACGCATCGTTTCTGGCTTTCGGCTCGCTCATTTTCCTCGCCTTCCACTTCCACTCTCCACGTTTTCCCTCCTCTCCCAAGACCCAGACACCGCTGGACTGAACTGGGTCTCCGGTGCGCGAATGGCGGTCTGCCACACCAGGGAGCGAGAAAAGCGGCCGAAGAGAAAGCGAGCAGCGGCTGCTGCCAATGCCGGCGTTGTGCTCGTTTGCGTCGCCATCCATGTTTGGGATGAACTTTGCGATGAGGAAGGTATCTAGCGCAGCATCGCAAAAGGCAAGATTCCCGGCCTTCCGATGGACTTGGAATCTTCTGTCCCTTTCCTTCTATACAAGTTCAGCTTGCATCCCCCGCGTCGTCAGTACCTGCGCACACCGGCTGTTCGACGAATTGCCCACGTGAGATGAGGCTTCCTCATGCCAGTCTCTTGATCGTTGGGGTTCTGTCCGCGTTCCAAATTTCCCATTCATCAACAGGTAAAAAATTACCTCACGGAAAGCTTAGTCTAGCCTTTTTTTTTTGGTGTGCGTGTTTTGAAACTGTTCGTGCGTCTCGGTGATGTATTTGTGGTTCTGTATCCGCAGATGATGATTTCTCCAAGGTCAGGGCGGTGAACTTGGGCGGCTGGCTGGTGGTGGAGGGGTGGATCAAGCCCTCTTTGTTTGATGGCATTCCGAATAGGGACATGCTTGTAGGTTTACTTGTTCTGGGGTTCATGTTCGTGGGCAATTCTGTCCGTTTTGCTTTCTTCTCATGCCAATGTCCGGTTTGCTTCAGGATGGCACTCAGGTGCAGCTCAAGTCAGTGGGGCTTCAGAAGTACGTGAGTGCGGGCAGCGGTGGCGGCGGGAGTGTGACAGTGAATCAGGATGTCGCTTCTTCATGGGAGACCTTCAAGGTTTGTAGTGTGCCCTATGCTGTTATTTCTAGAACTGTGAAGGGAAATTGAATTGCTATGCAAATATTTAATGCCTACATGGAGGTCGAGATTTGAGATAAAGCAGCATTTTCTTCAATTTTTGGGCCCTGTTTCTCCCGAAGGGCATTAGGTAAAAATCAAGTTTTCTGTTAAAAAGAATCAACATGTCCGTCAGGTCTTTTGATTAGTGATGCTTCTCAAAAGGCATCATTAGTTTATTCGGATCCATTACAACGACTGCAGGACAACTGTAGTCAGTGTAGTCCTTAAAGGGCCAACCGACCAAGGGGAAAACTGAACTTCTTAGTTTGACACTGGTTAAAAAGCATTGCTTCACAATGTGCAGATGATAGAATTATCCTATGTATATGGATGTGTATTTCCCAGTGGCAGAAGGTCTTTAGAAAATGACAGTAGTTTACCATAGATTTTTCGTCTTGATCCGTTGCCCCTTACTTTGATCAGGTTAGCTTATTATAATTGAGGGGAGAATATACCTGAAGAAAATATCACATAACAGAGTAAAATTGGTAATAAATAAAGCTCCTTTTGAAATACCGTAATAGAATAAAGTTAATCATATGTGACTGGGTTCGAGCCTAATTGCATTTTCTTGGTGCTCTTGTCAGCTATGGAGAATTTCTACTAGTATATTTCAATTCCGCTGCTTCAAAGGTCAGTTCTTAACTGCAAGTGATGGAGATGTGATCTCAGCAACAGCAGATTCACCAGGGGACTTAGAAACATTTTACATTGAAAGGAACAATACAATGCTTCATATCAAGCTTTTAAATGGGAGCTATTTGCAGGTGTCGCTCTTGTTTTCAATACCATCTTGAGGAATGGCAGCAGTTATTCCCTATCATTATATTCTTTCTGATGAAATAAAAACTAAACAGCTTAACCTACGAAAACAACATGCATGAAAGTTGACATATCCTACATTATTCAGGTCACAAACGATAGTCTGCTTACTTCAAATTACCCTTCCCAACCAGGATGGGATGATGTTATGGCAACATTTGAGCTGACAATTGTTGCCAATAATTTGCATGGAGATTACCAGCTTGCCAATGGGTATGGATCTGAGCAGGCAAAGGCGGTCTTGACAGTAAGTGTCAAAATTCAGTCTGTTCTATCTCCCTCCAGTTTGCAGTGTATGGATTTTCTTTCCTTCCTATATTCTGTTGCTCATTTGGGCTTTACATAATTTTTGCAGGAACACCGAAAGAGCTTTGTGACTGGAAGCGATTTCTATTTCCTCTCACAAAACGGTATAAATGCAGTAAGGATTCCAGTTGGATGGTGGATTGCATACGATCCTGATCCACCTGCTCCATTTATTGGTGGCTCCCTGGATGCCCTCGATAGAGCATTCTATTGGGCACAGTAGGTCTAGCCTCTAAACTGTTTTTCATTATTCCTTTCACAAAATTTCCTTTTTGAAGTTTTGAGACTGCATTGTATAGAGTTCTGATTTTGAGATCAGGATTTATGGCTTGAAGGGCATCATTGATCTTCATGCGGCTCCTGGATCTCAAAATGGAATTGAGCACAGTGCTAGCAGAGATGGTTCAGTAGATTGGCCTTCGGAAGACAACATAGAGAAAACATTGGATGTCATTAAATTTCTGGCTCAAAGGTAACATGCATCCTTTCATTGCATTTTTCAGTTTGTTATAGGACGGAAATTTTGCTTTATTGGCAAGAAAGGCTTCTTCATCATGCCATGAGTAAGATGAGCGCACCAGCAACGTGGAAAAAGGCTTTGAATATCTCAACTCCCATCCTTGGCAGACCTTACAAACACATGGCAGTAGACATTGTTCTGACATGCACTACATTAACTTGAAGAGATATGTTGGATCGTCAGAAGCTTCTTTTTTTTTAAACGGATATATTTTATTTCATGCTTCTAAATTCATCTCCTGCTTGAAGCCTTGAACTGTACAACAACAGCAGCAGCAGCCTTTATCCCAAGTAAGTTGGTGTAGACTAGAGATGAAACCCACAAGATCGAGCTAAAATGATGATGATGAGAAAACAATAATGATAATAAATGTACTAGTAATAGTAACAAAATAAAAATAATAATGGTATATGGAGACTGCTGTATAAGTTATGGTTCTAGCATGTACAAGGAGACTGATGCTTGAAGCCTTGAACTGTAATAGTATCGAATATGTTTACTAATCAGGAAATACACAGAAGTAAGGATCCATGTTTTGGATCCACTGAGAATCTATTAAAAATAACACAAGTCGCAGGAATCTTCTCATTACAATTTCTTTAGTTCTAACAAAGGTGTTTCCTTAGTCCTAACAAAGGCATGCTGTGTTTTAACTGCAGATATGCAAACAACCCCTGTCTCCTAGGTATCGAGCTTTTGAATGAACCATCTGCAGCTGCAGTCCCACTAGATACTCTAGTGTCATATTACAAAACAGGGTACAAGATTGTACGAAGTTATTCGGACACGGCTTATGTTATATTCTGCCAGAGGATTGGGAATGCAGACCCAATGGAGCTTTACCAGGCTGACCTGGGCCCAACCAACACGGTTGTAGACTTGCATTACTACAACCTCTTTGATCCTTATTTTGAAAAACTTAATGCAACAGAGAACATACAGTTCATTTATAAGAACAGAATGCCTCAAGTACAGACCTTGAATCACGCAAATGGACCTCTTGTTTTTATTGGTAGGTCTTGCAAACTCAGTTTGAGCTGCTCTGTACTTCTGTTTATGTAGAAAATCTTATATCCAAATGCTAAACTTCATAAAAAATACTTATAGATCATTTAAACTTTTCCCTGCCATTTAATGAAAATGGTTTCTCACTTCCTCCGATTGTTTACAAACATGCTTTCTTGTACCAGATACTAGTCGTTCTTCCTTTGTCCCTCATAGGTACGCTCTATACTAATTTATCTCCCCCCTGGTGTTACATTATTCAGGTGAGTGGGTAAATGAATGGAATGTGACAGACGCTTCACAAATCCAATATCAACTGTTTGGAAAAGCGCAATTAGAGGTATATGGTGAAGCATCCTTTGGCTGGTCTTATTGGACAATCAAGTGCAATAGCGTGCACTGGGACTATGAATGGAACATAAGGAATAGGTATCTTATTGGTAAGATGTTCACCTCTGCACTTCTCCGCTTCAGCTTTCCACATCCAATCATTTTTGAACAATTTTTTTACTCTAGGTACATACATTGGAGTTACAGGACTATTTATTACTATGTTATTCCGAACTTGCTTACCATATATCAGTTACTCTGATGATCTTCATGCAAGTGTTCATCGTATGACAAATGACTCATGGAGCGGTAGCTAGAGTTCAGATGGGTTGTAGAATCCAGTGCTATCATTATTATTATTATTTTAGAAAAAAGATGTGCCATCATTATTGTTGATGCTCTTGTTGCTTGATGCAGAAGCAAATGCTTTCTTTTAAATTTTATTCAGTATGTTCATGTCCTCCTTTGACATGATCCTTTTTTCTTATCATTGCAGGTGGTTCACCATTCGACAGCCCAAACTACATTTTGCTTGTGGCAGGGTGCCTCATGTACCTTTTGTTTATAGTGACATGATACGAGAAAGATAGTCCGATTTACCAACAAAAGATAGTCTGATCGTGCCTACAAAGAGGAAGATAGTTCGATAGGGCCTCTCTGATTTTGAGCAATTTATTTGTTCGAACAATTCTGCAAAGATGTCCTAAATGTATGGTTCATTCGTTTTCCAAGGTACTTGATTAGAATTCATTTTGCAAACATTTGAACATCAGGAAAATTGAGGAAATTCAGCCTTCTCTGAAAAAAAAACAGAGAGAAGGTCCTCTGAATCTGAATTCTTCCTCCTTATCTGAAATCTAAAGGAAACCACTTGCCGATGATGACAATTGTGGACAATGACAGCGAGATTCCACCACTGAATCATCTCTTCTCTGCTCCAATTTCCTGCATGCATAGCAGAATGAAACCCAATGCCAGTAGCTTGCATCTGTTACGTACGGGTACGGCACAAGGCTGCGTGCAACCCGCTACTGTGATGCGACTGATCTGCGTCGCCACACTTCTAGAAGGGAGCTTGCGCATGCTAACAAGCCGTTGCAAATCGCAGCAAAATTGATGAACGCAGCAAGTTGTAGGTATTCGCTTCCATTTACGTGACGGTATCCACCGGAACTGGTACTCACAGTCAACAGATTCATGCTCGGAACTCACCATTGCCATCACGGTGCCGCCACGTACGTGCATGTGGTCGTCGTGCTCCTCGACCTGGGCCATGAGATTGTTCCTCCTCGACGGCTACGGATAGCGCCAGCTCGTCGCACTCGTCTTCAGGCTCAGGCTCAGGCCCCGCCGTCGGGTTTGACTTGATCAGGCGCGCGCGCGCGGCGCAGGGCCCGCATGGGTTGCCGCCGACCTCTCCTGCCCACGCAAAGGTAGTTTGGTCTGGTCATTACCGACGACTTATTGCTCATAAGTTAAGAAACCAAATTAAAATGTGTTCTAATTTATAAGTAATAAGTTATTGGTAATATTAGATTTAAAATAATTTTAGTGGCATAAGTTTGTTTAGGTGTGATCTTGTTTATAACTAACCAAAGATTGAATTGAAACAGATTTTTTTAGAGTTTAGGAAATTATGTCTTACCGGAACATTCGGTGTGTGGGATTTTTTACCACACCGGATAGTCTGGTGTTATAGTGAAGTGAGCATCAGAGCACTTTTTATTGTAGAAAGGTTGCAGAAGGGGTGGTTCAGTGGATTGGCAAACGCCGGATTATCCGCTGATAGACATAAGATCATCGGAAGCTTTTATCGGATCTTTTCTTATAGAGAGTAAAATTTTTCTAGAACAGATAGTATTGCACACACCGGATGATCCAGTGTTCAGGAGCATAACACACCGAAACATCCGATGTTCACATTTTCTATAGGATGTGCTCTGAGTTGATGTTTTTATTTTGTCCTAATCTAGAGATATTTTGGAGTGTGGAGAAATGTGTTTGCTTGTTTTAAATTGTGTAGGTGACCGATGAAACTTGACGGTCGACATCGGGTGATCAGAGCTAAGCGGGTGCTTGTTGTCGGACGATCAAAGATGACCGGACGGAGTCAAGGATGATCCTAACTGTACACATGAAGGTCAAGTAAAGCATGAAATAGAGGATGAAGACGACGTGTTGACAAAGTCAAGCGAAAGGGTTGTCAGTGCAAGTGACAAGACGGTCCAATGGATCGAAAACGGGAGAGACTTGTCGGTGGTCAAAATCGCAAGATGAAGGACATACATCATCATCAAAATACTTGCTTTAGATGGAAGCAAGTAACAGCTAGTTATGATTTGAGAAGTATGCTAGGGGTTTGTGATTTGGCTTTAAAACTGTGGGAGGACTGGAGGAGTACGTGGAATCATCGTAAAGCTTTCGTCGAGTCGAAGCTAAGTCGTAAAGGCGTTGAGGGCGTCCAATGAATGGAGAAAAAAATAAACCAAAATATTCTCGGTGGTAAATAGCAGTGTACTACAAGAGAAGAGTATTTTAAGGACAAGTTAGAAACTTGAGGTTTAAGTTTTCTACGCCTATAAATAGAACGGTAGGACTATGGAAGAGGATGAACCAAATATTTAAGCTCTTATGCCACCCATATGAGAGCATTGTGGTAGTCCTTTAGACCATCATCTTGGAGATCTTCTTCATCTGGTATTCATCGCTTGATTCTTTAGTGATCTTTTCTCAAGATTCAACATTTGTGTGTGAATGAGTCATGTATTAACTTGCTGTGGAACATAACGTTCGATTCCAACCATGAGATCCATTTTTTTTAATCTTCAAGTTTTATTTTTGATCTTTCTTTGGAGTCTCCAGACTTTCTGAGTAGAGGTAGTTTTTTCGCTGCGTATTTAAGTTATGTTTTGCTTTTATTCTCTTATAAAGTTATGTTGGATGATAGAATAAAAATCATTAATTTCATATATTTTTTTTAAAACAGTTATTCACCGTCCCTAGTCGTAACTCACAATCCTAAGTAAGTCATCAGCCACCAATAGCTTCAACGTTCAATTCTGCTCTGCCCTGCCTACCACGATTAAAAAAAAAGGAACAAAGAATACTTAAGAGGAACCGGTGTCTTAAAAAGAAATCTCACCCAAATCTAAGTTAAGAATGACTGACTCCTCCGGACAGCTGAGCTAAAGTTCAGTTCGTGCTCTGCCTACCGCGAAAGAGAGGGGGAAAAGGTTGATCAGCAGCTCGAGAAACCTGACGAAAGCTAGAGATGCAGGACATGGCGCACAACTCGCATGACCGCGCCGGGCAGGATCCTCGTGCCGGTGGTGCCCGGCCGGACCGCCGGGCCGATCCTTCGTTGATTAGATCAAAGTGCAGAATCGAACGCGAAGCCGCCTCGGTCCAGAGCAGAGCAGATCACAGCACCAGATTCTCCAACCATTCTCGAGCCTGGAGGGACCGCACCAATGACCAGCATTGTTTATGCTTGCGTGCACGCCAGATTATACCAACCTAGCGTTTATTTCTCTGCGCATCTAAATTTCAGATGCCTGAAACTAAGAGGCCCGGTAAGGTGACGTCCCGACGGTGGATTGATTAGGAGAATTTTCTTTATCGCCAGGCTTAGAAGAAGACGGGGGAGGGAGGCCGGCCCGACGGATAAGGTGAGCGTAGGGCTCTGCCAGCCACACAGAGTGAAGGATAACCGGTGGGCTAGTACCAGGGTGGGGAGGTCAGGACATCGGTGGATCCGACGGTAAGAATGTTATTGGAGACGGGTAAAAGAAGACGATAAGTGAAGACAAACTATGACATCAAAACTGTAACACGAGCGAGACTATAGACAGCAACAATTTAATTTTTTTAAAAAAACAGACATGATTTTAGCATGCCCTTCCAACTAAGCCGGCGACTAAAATTTCCACATTTTGCAGGCCGCAGAAGTGCAGAAACGCGTGGATTTTACAATTATTCGTGTTGTCCGTGCTGCTTCGGACGCACGACGCCTGTGCCGCGCGCGCGCCCTTTTATCTCTTCCCTCCCAACCCACGTATGAACGCTCGCCACTCCACTCTCAATTAATACTCCCACCGGAAAAGGAGACGAGAAGAGAGGCCACCCCACCATCGTCCCCTTCACAGACCCCAGCTCCATGGGCCCGAGAAATGGCTGCTGCCTTCTGTTCTTCGTCGCTGTCGCTCTCGCCGGCGCTGCCGTCGACTTGGCTGCGGCGCAGCAGGGCGCATCGTCGGGGCCGGGGCCCAACTACTTCACCACCAAGAGCTTCAACTCGTCCATGGCGATCGTGATGGTCGTGCTCGTTACCGCCTTCTTCCTGCTCGGGTTCTTCTCCATCTACCTCCGGCGCTGCGCGGCCCCCCCGCTCGGCGGGGCCGACGAGTACCCCGGCGCCGGCCGGCGGCCGGGCGGGATCGCGTTCGCCTCGCGGTCCAGGAGGGTGCGCGGGCTGGACCGGGTCGTGCTGGAGTCTTTCCCGACCATGGCGTACGCCAACGTCAAGGCGCACAAGGCCGGCAAGGGCGCGCTCGAGTGTGCCGTGTGCCTCAGCGAGTTCGACGACGACGAGACGCTCCGACTGCTCCCTAAGTGCTCCCACGCGTTCCACGCCGACTGCATCGACGCGTGGCTCGCGTCGCACGTCACCTGCCCTGTCTGCCGCGCCATCCTCGTCCCCGGCGCGGAAGCCCCGGCGCCGGCGCCGTCAAGTGCCGTTTCCACCTCAGAGCAAGACGCCCCTGCAGCGCCGCAGCAGCCGGCCCCAGAAACGGCCACGATCACGGCGCCAGAGCAGGTGGTGGTCGTCGTCGTTGATGCCGAGGAGACGGCGGAGGAGAGAATTAGGAGGGAGGAGGCCGCCGAGCTGATGCGAATCGGCAGCGTGAAGCGCGCGCTGCGCAGCAAGTCGGGCCGAAGTCCCGCGCAGTTCCCGCGCTCGCACACCACGGGGCACTCGCTCGCCGCGCCCGCGGCTGCCGAGACTGCGGAGCGGTACACGCTGAGGCTGCCCGAGCACGTGCTCCGGGAGGTCGCTGCGGCGGGCAAGTTTCGGCGGTCAGCGAGTGTCCAAGCGTTCTGGGCGGGCGGTGACGGGAGCACACGCCGCGGCTTTGGGGGCGCACGCGCCGGGAGGAGCGTCAGGCTCGGCCAGTCCGGCCGGTGGCCCAACATGTCGTTCCTGGCGCGCACGTTCTCCGCGAGGCTGCCGGCGTGGGGCTCCGTGCGGCGTGGCGAGGCCGACGTGCCGGTCAAGAGTGCGAAGGTCGCCGGCGACGGCAAGGCCGTGGAGCAGTGCGACAGCGGGGTGTACCCACTTGGTGCCCGTGTTTGACGTGGCTTTTTGAGCGTTAGGTCATAGTGCTGAGAGTACTCCAGTAAAAGTTAGGTACGTGGCCTTTTCGTCGATGTTAATCCTGTTTTCGGCGGCAAATTTAGAGCGGTTGTGTACATAAATTTTACTGTCGATTGAAAAGAGATTCTCCATTAATTTAGTTCTTTACAATCAGGGATGTATCAAATTCTTGTGATGAGAATCGATTTTTTTTTTTTTTTTTTTGAGAGCCACGGCAAGCCTTATTTTGCGTCTTCGTTTCGTTTGTGCGTGCACCCTTTCGGTCTCAGTTATTCAGTACTGGTTCCTTTTAGCTTTCTATGTACATTGCCAGTACATCCTATCATGTTTGCCCTCACAAATGTCTAAGTGTTTCGTAAATTAATTCTAGGGCATGTCTCTACATCAAGTATAATTCTAAGGTTACCTAACCATTTTTCTCCTTTCGTGGTTCGAAGACATATAATTCCTATTTTTAATGTGATTACAAATTAGAGAATGGCTCCGGTGCTCCTTCCGGACAAAAACTTCACAGATCTTAAAGCAAAAGCAATAACTAATGACCGGGTAAATACGTCCAAAGGTGATGCTATATTTCAGTCACCCATCTTTTAAAAAATTGCAGATGACGAGTCTAAGCTGTCCGATTATGATCGGACGATCAAAGGCCGTCTTTGAACTCCTGGTCGCTCCTCCATCTTAACCCGTCTCTGACGGCATCGGCACTGTTAGATCTGCCCGTCGCTGCACTTACTCGGCTCTGCTTGGCTATCCTCGCCCGCCCTAGCACCACTCACCGGCCGTCCTCTATTGCCCACGGTCGATGGCTTCCCCACCGTCTCGTTGCTCTTCCCTGCGCCCACCTCCTCCGTCGGGCCGATCACCCTCGCTAGGAGCTCTTCGAAGTTTGAAAGCTGGGAAGCCATTGCCAAATCAATCCCTATTAGGAAGCCACCGCCGCCAAATAGTCGCCTGATTATAGATGTCTAAATTTCAGGTATCTCAAATTTAAGAAGTGTGAATTAATCTTAGGGCATATTTGTTTTAGATGAGGATTCTGAAAAGTAGCTTGTACATTATGGATTGTATAGATTGTGTGAGGAACGATGACGTCCTAAGAGAGAGAGGGTGAATTAGAACACTTAAAAATTAATGTATCCAAAACTTCATAAGATAAACCTATATTAATTTCTTTCTAAATATGCTCTAAATTTATCTAATGTGTCTACTCTATCATTCAAGGAAATTTGCAACCTACTTAGAAAGGTAAATTGCAAGAATGTAAATACGAAAATGTAAATAAGATAGAAAAAACAAACTTGGCATAAGAGATTTTTATCTTATAGTATCGGTGGCACATAAGCCATCCCTAGTCTATGTTGGAGCTCCATAAAGGATATGCTTCCGGTCGCCAAGACTCTTCTGATCACGACTCTTAAGCTACCAAGCCACCCAGGCATGGCTTCAAGCATGATGAGCAACCAAGCCACTAAGGCAAGACTTCAAACACGATGAGCAACCAAGCCGCCAAGGTGAGGTTTCACTACTAACCTCTCTTTTGGTCACTTGTACATCGTCTTCACTTTAAAGTTTTAGCCACCAAGGCAAGGGCCTCCGTATCACAGTACATGCTTTTTACTGCCGCTCCACCAAGTCATAGGGACAACAAGCTTGAGCCACCAAGGCTCAAGGTGCCGGCGAGTCACAAAGACTCTAAGACGCTAGCGTACCTCTCGGTACAAGGTTGGATCATTCCTTGATCCACTATCTAGGTTGCAGCACCTAGCAACACTTCTCTCTAGGCCTATAAGAACTAATCACTCTCTAATCATATACTTAATCACCTTGGATGATCACTTTTAGCACTTTGATGGCTTGGATGTCTTCTCAAGTGTATACGTGCTTCTTTGAACTCCAGCACATTCAAATGACTAAGTAGAGGGGTATTTATAACCTTAACTCTGCGAATTAGCTGTTGCCCCAATAGCTTAAATTCTATGTATACGCTGGATGTTCTGGTATAGACAGATTGTACTCACTGAAACTTTCAGCGTGTACACCTTCTAAAAACTAGCTGTTAGAACGCTAATCAAAACCAATGTTAACACCTGATGCTCTGGCGTGTTCTCCAGCTCCATCGTCCGATCTTCCGGCGTGTACAACTAAGCCATCCCGCGCCTTCCACAGTGCAAAATACTCCGACGTTGCTTTGCTACATCGTCAAACCATCCAACATGTTTGTAGCATCTAGACCCCTAGGTAAGTGGTAAGTGTTTCAGTGATTAATGACAACCGTATTATTGTGACTAACAGATTTATTTTGAATGGTATCAAAAATTTTAGTTCACAATTATGATTCGGTATTTTTGGTCCCTAAGTTGATTATATGGACGATCAAAGGAGATATGTATCCAGATTAAAGATCTTTTAGTTCTAAGTGTCACAAGGGAGATGAAGGACACTTAGAGTAGTATATGTTTTCTTTACTAGTCTTTTGACCGTACTATAAAGAGGGGCTAAGAGTAGTAGTTTGACCTAGTTGAGTCTAGACTTGGTTTGATGCATACTTACGAAATTCTAGCACTAAGTAGCTCATGGTTGAGATGTTGTGAAGTTAGAGCTTAAGAAAAGATTGAATTGGATGAGCTCAGTAAAGTTAGCCCCACCGGATGGTCCGATGTTGCCCATCTTGTTCTCACAGGAGCATTTGTTCTTGGTTCAGATATGAATCATGTGTTGACCGGATGGTCAGGTGGTTGACATGCAGGTATCATACACTGTGTGTGTCATCACAAAGCAAGAGAATGCACTTGAGTGAATTCTAAAGTTCTTAATTGAAGGTTTCTTAATTGAAGGTTAAGGACAACTTTAGTGCTTGGAGGGTAGCAAGTGTGCATGTAGCTATAGTCTAGGCTTGATCTTGATCAAGTGAAGCTATTTGCTTGTTACTCTTGGTGATTGGCAACACCTAGCTAGTCTTTTGTGATTCGATGTGTCTTGGTGAGCTCTTAGAGTTCTAGTGGGAGCCCCGAGAAGAATTATGTGCTTAGTTTGATGCCCAATAATTCGAAGATGGAGAAATTGCAATCATGAGTTAGCACTTGTGACTTTGTGACTTAAGGCAGAGTGATATCCTTTGTGGATACCTCCTCGATACCTCAAGAAAAGAATCGGTGTTCTCTTGTCCATCTCCTTACTTTCTCGTATTTATATTTGAGCATTTTACTTATTTGCAAGCTTTACTTTCCGCATTTACTTTGTATTCTAGCTTATGCTTCCGTCTAGTTTGATCATGTAGTCGTATTTTTATTCATCTAGACTAAAGTTGCTACTTGTTCTATAATTTGGTAGGAGTAAATTTTTTAATAGCCCAATTCACCCCCTCTTGGGTCATTCGATCCTTTCAATTGGTTTCAGAGCCTCATGCTCTTGATAGGCTTAATATCCTAGAGCAATTGCCCCTGGGAATGGAAGTAGCGTGTTAAGGTTTGAGGGAAAGAACTTTTTCTATTGGAAAGTTTGCATGACGAGCTATCTTGTGTCTATTAGATGGAATAGATGGAATACTAAGGCTAAAAATACTATTTTTGAGGGAATTAGTGAAGAGGTGTTTTCTAGAGTAAGGAGGAAGAAATTAGCTCATGATATTTGGACTGGTCTTTGTGAAATTCATGAGGGTTCTATAAAATTCGGGAGGAAAAATATCATATGCTAATGATTAACCTTAATCAGTTTAAGATGTTTCCCAATGAGCTATATAATGATATGTATTCTCGCATGAATATGCTTGTTGAAGAAATCAATTCTCTTAAACTCACTCAATTATCTCAAGGAGACATTATTTGTAGCATCTTCATGGTGCTTCCCAAGCTGCAATACAATATTGTCATCTCTCTTCTTTATGAGAAAGATATCAATAACATGATCATCACCGATGTCGTGGGCAAGATTCGTGCTCATGAGATATTCTTGTTTGGAGATCAAGAAGAATCCTCCTCCAAGAAGAATCTTGCTCTCAAGGCCAAGATGACTGACAAGAAGAAGAAGAAGGTGAAGATTTTATCAACAAGTGAAAGCGATGAAGATGATGATGATGACTCTGACACCGAGCTTGCCCTCCGCATGAGAAGAAACACAAAGATGACATCTAAGTAGGGAGAGAAGGGCTACAACTATGATCCCAAGAATAACAAATTTCGCTAAAAAAAATTGACAAGATCGGTGGCGGAGACAAGAAAATGTGCTACAATTGTGATGAATATGATCACATGCCATATGGTTGCCCTCATCCTGACAAGAGACAAAAACAAAAACAAGAAGATTGATGAAAATGAGGATGAGAACAAGCACAAGAAAAAGGGTAAGACAAGAAGAAGAACCTCTTCAACAAGAAGGGTGGAGGCTGCAAGACTTATATTATTGGTGAATGTGTTTCCAAGGAAAGCTTAAGTGAAGATTCAAGTGATGATGAAGACAAGGACTTCACGAGCCTCGCCATCACCAATGATGATCCACCGCTACCTCCACCACCTATGTGCCTCATGGCAAAAGGTAACAATAACGTGAGTAGTGAGGACGATGATAGTAGTAGTGATAATGATGGTCTTTCTCCTAATGATCTATCTAAGCTCATAAATTACTATGCTACTATTATCAAGAAGCAAAAAGCTAAAATCAAGTCTCTTGAAAATATTAATGCTAAGCTTAGCTCTAATCATGATGACTTACTTGCTAAATATAATGATTTGCTTAAGAAACATGATGAACTAGTTGTATCTAGCAAATCTTTTGAAGAGAGCAACCAAATCTCTTGAAGAGAGCAACAAGAAGTTTAAGCTTGAGCATGTAGACTTGAAATGCAAATATCAAGAACTTGGGTTAGCTTATGATGCTATTGATCCTAGCATGAATTAATTGCCCACTATTGATGTTGTTAAGGTCAATGCATCTATTTTTTGTGATGATCTTCATGATATCCCATGCTCTTCTTCATATGATACTATATCATCTTCTAAGACTAACCATGCAAGCAAGCAAGAGCTCTTGAATGACATTACATATCTCAATTTGTGTGTGGCCCGGTTGACTAAGAGACAGTACAAGTATAAGAAAATTCTCATGAAAAATATAATGTACTACAACAAGAGAGGCCTTGGATGCTTCCTCAACTCGATGGACAATATCACCAAGTCACCGGAGATCAAGAAATGCTTCATCAAGGAAGTTGGTCCATATTGCCAATATTGCGAGGTCACCGGCTACCACACAACGGAGTGTCAAATTCCTACTAAACCCCTTCCTACTTTTCCTCTAAATTCAAGTCCACTTTCAATGATCATCATTTCCTATTGCATAAGCTTAAAAGTGGAAAAGTCATAACTAAATTCATTAGAACTCAAGCTAAGGGCAAGGTTCCTAGGGAACTTTGGGTGCCTAAAGCTCTTGTGTCTCACATAAAAAGTACCAAATTTTGTTGGGTATCTAAACAAAAAGCTTGATCCTATGTGTGTAGGTGAACTACAAAGATAGTTGATGCATATAACATATGACCGGCAATGTAAAGATGTTCACCTCTCTAGAAGATGAAGTGGGTGATCATGATAAAATTACTTTTGCGATAATTCTAAGGCAAATGTGATAGGTCTAGGTAAGGTGGCAATCTCAAATGATCTTTCTATTTGTAATGTGCCTTTAGTAGAATATCTTAGTTTAATTTGCTTTTCATAGCTCAACTATATGATTTAGCCTTCACATGTTTATTTAGTGATATTGATGTTATCAAAACTAGTAAGAAGCATAATGATTTAATCTTTAAAAGTTTTAGACATGAACATATATATCTTTTAGATTTTTCCTCTAATAAAGCTAGCTTGACAACATATCTCTTCACCAAGACATTCATGGGTTGGCTTTTGCATCGTCGACTTGCACATATTGGAATGAGCCAACTCAAGAAGGTGTTTAAGAATAGAATGATGGTTGGTTTGAATGATGTAGTGTTCAAGAAGGACAAGCTGTGTAGTGCTTGCCAAGCGGGAAAATAAGTTGCAAGCTCTCATCCATTCAAGTCAATGATGTCTACATCAAGAACCTTAGAGCTTCTACACATTGACCTCTTTGGACCAACTACCTATAAAAGTCTTGGTGGTAATCTATATTGTCTTGTCATTGTTAATGACTATTCGAGATATACTTGGACTTTTTTTTAGATGACAAGAGTAAGACTATTGGGATATTCAACAAGTTCACAAAAAGGGTTCAAAATAAGTTTGAGGCCATAATTGTGAAGATTCGAAGTGACAACAGCACGGAGTTCAAGAACACTCAAATTGAAGATTATTGTGATGATAGAGGTATCAAGCATGAGTTCTCATCAACCTACACATCTCAACACAATGGTATGATGGAGAGAAATAACAAGACCTTGGTCACTCCTGCAAGAGCAATGTTAGATAAGTATAGTACGCCGAAGAAGTTTTGGGTGAAAGCAATCAACACGGCGTGTTATGCGTCCAACCAAGTGTATCTTCACCAACTTTTGAAGAAGATGCCATACAAGCTTCTCGTTGGAAGAAAACCCAATATCTCCTACTTTCAGGTGTTCGGGTATAAGTGTTTTATCTACAAGAAAAGAGAATGCCTAGGTAAGTTTGAAAATGTTGTGATATTGGTTTTCTTGTTGGCTATGCATTGAACTCCAAAGCATATCGAGTATTCAACAATGTCACCAGTTTTGTTGAAGAAACTTGTTATGTGGAGTTTGATGAATCTAATGCTCCCAAGGAGAAGGTATTTCTTGTGGTGATGTAGGTGATGAACCCTTGAGAGATGTTATGAAGAATATGGTGATTAGGAATATCAAGCCTAAGGAGGACGATGAAATGTACCTTCTACTTCCACTCTACATACCTCCTTAGCACCCCAAGTTGATTAAGATGATGAGAAGGATGATCAATCACTTCCGTCACAAGATGTCCATATCTCTCGAGAGGAAGCTCAAGTTTAAGCTCAAGATGTTGGACCACCACAAGATACACCTCAAGAATAACAAGTGAAGCAAACGCACATTTCTAATGATCACCCAATTAACTTGATCATTGGGAGTCCATCTAGGGGAGTAAGAACTAGCTCTCGTCAATATGCTTTATTTTGTGAACATTACTCGTTTGTCTTTTGTTTGGAACCCACACGTGTAAATGAGGCTCTTAAAGATCAGGACTACGTGATTGCTATGCAAGAAGAACTCAACAACTTCACCCGCAATGAAGTATGGATACTTGAAGAGATGCCTTAAGATAAGAATGTGATTGGAACTAAGTGAGTCTTTTGCAACAAGCAAGATGAACATGGTGTGATGGTACGTAACAAGACAAGAGTAGTCGTGCAAGGCTTTGCACAAATTGAAGGTTTAGATTTTGGCAAAATATTCACTCCCATGGCAAGGCTTGAAGCCATCCGTATCCTTCTTACATTCGCTTTACATCAAAACATCAAGCTTTATCAAATGAATCTAAAGAGTGATCTAAAGAGTGTATTTTTAAATGACTTTATTAATAAACTTGTTTATGTTGAACAACCCCTCGATTTTGAAGATTCTAGATATCCTAATCATGTCTATAGGTTACACTAGGTGCTTTATGGACTCAAGAACGCCCCAAGAACTTGGTATGAACACATACATGACTTTCTCATCAACCAAGGATTCAAGATCGGGAGGGTGGACACTACATTATTTAGAAAGATCATCGATAATGAGCTTTTCTTGTGTCAAACTAATATTGATGATATAATATTTGGTTCAACTAACAAAGAGTTTTGCAAGGAATTTGATAACATGATGTCTAGGGAGTTCGAGATGTCGATGATTTGCGAGCTCAACTACTTCCTTGGATTTCAAATCGAGCAATTGAAGTAAGGGATATTCATCTATTAAGAAAAGTACATGAGGGACATCATTAAGAAGTTTAAGATGGATGATTGCAAGCCAATCCAGACCCCCATGCCTACTAATGGACATCTCGACTAGGATGAAACGGGTAAACCAATTGACCAAAAATTTTATCGTTCTATGATTGGGTCACTTCTTTACCTTACCACATCTAGACCTGATATTATGTTTAGTGTATGCATGTGTGCTCACTTTGAAGCTAATCCTAAGGAATCACATCTTAGCGTGGTTAAAAGGATCCTTAGATACCTAAAGCATACATCTAGCATAGGCTTGTGGTACCCTAAAAGTGTTAGTTTCTTACTCTTTGGTTACTCAGATTTGGACTTTGCCGGATGCCGTGTGGATTGTAAGAGTACTTCGAGTGGGTGCTAGTTGCTTGGGTGGTCCCTAGTCTTATGGTCTTCTAAAAAGCAAAACTCCGTAGCTTTGTCCACCGTGGAAGTTGAATACATGGCCGCCGGAGCATGCTATGCTCAAATCCTTTATATGAAGCAAACCTTGTTAGACTTTGGTGTTCGTCTAAAGAAAGTTCCACTCCTTTGTAACAACGAGAGTGCCATAAAAATTGCAAACAATCCTGTACAACACTCTCGTATAGATCACATTTATATTCGACATCACTTCCTTAGAGATCATGTGGCTAAAAATGATATTTCTCTTGGGAGTGTAAGGTCGAAAGATCAATTGGCGAATATCTTCACAAAACCTCTAGATGAAGCCACTTTTTACAGATTGCAAAGTGAGTTGAACGTGATAGATGCTTCAAACATCATGTGATGCCTTGTTATGTAGATGCATTTCATGATAGATGCTTGTCTAACCTTCTCAAGATAGTGGAGAACATGAGTTTTGCTTGAGTTGGTGGCCCCCTAGTTTCACTCAAGGCATGTTGTTAGATTCACCATGAAAAAGCTTAAGAAGGGAAGTAATATGACAAGATAGATTTATTTTATGCTATACATTCACATGTCATATAGCTTGCACTCATGTTTACTTTCATGCACTTGTATGCATTGCATGTGCGCTGGTAGTAGAGAGATCACAAAGGAGAATATCACTCTTTGAGAATGTTGTTCGCTTTCAATGTGAATTTACACCTCTATAAGTTTGATTAGAAAGACGTAAGTGCTTAATGACTATTGAGTCATGTCCTAGTGAATTTTAAGTCTTAATCTTTAAGTTCATAGGCAATATGGCTCATATATTTCCTTGGAGTTTTCTCCCTCTTTTTTGGTTCTTATTGCTTTTTGAAAAATTATGTATACTATAGCCACTTTGGCAACTATTTGTAAATAAGTGTTTGAGAGGGTAAGCATTTCACTCAAACTAGTCCAAACATGTGTTTTTATTATGTGTTTGTTCGAAGTTTGAACTCAGTGAGAGATTTTAGTTTAGTAGAATCTTCCTCTTCTCACCGTATAGTCCAGTGATCCTTTCTTCCTCCTCATCAAATCATCTGGTGCTCTGTGCTTCTTGTAGTCAGTTCTGCTTATCCCTGATAAAGGTTCGGAGGGTCCATTCGGTGATTAGTTGACTAGCAGCGGATAATCCGGTATGTGAAATGGTTTTTCTCACACAAAAGGTCCAGTGTTTGCTAAGTGTTCTGGACCAGACCTTCTGGTGTTCAGTCAGTGGTAGCCAAAATCAGAAGGTCTCAAATTCAGTCTAGTAGATCTGTCCGGTGGTTAGTGCAGTGTCACCGGAGTATCCGGTATTGAATTTTGAAAATTCGTTGAGAGTTTGTCTGGTGTTCAGTATAATCACACCAGAGCATCCGATGCTTGAGTTTGGTTTTGGCTAAAGGTTGACATGCTCTCTGCAAATTTTTGTCTGGTGCTATGTCTAAGCTTCACCAAACCTTCTGGTCCTTGCAAATTTCACGGGACCCACCTGCCATCTAAGCGCTCTTCTCAGCGGGCTCTCTTCTCTGTTCTCGATCTGCGCCACCCGTACGCCCTCACCTATCACCATTACCGCTGTGCTTCCGTGCTGCCCAGACCGCCACTCATCGTCGCCGCCCGTGAACCCTGCGCCCTTGCCGCCGTTCACTGCCACCAGCTCGCTGCTGCTACACCACGGCGAACGCCCTGAGTTTCCACACTTAGAGCAGCCGCGCCTCCATGTCTAGCACCATCGCTCATCATCTCCAGCCATCGTGACTCCCTCACCACCAGCTTTCTCCTTATTTTCATTGTGGCGAGCACAAATTCAACCACTTCTTTGAATTAGCAATCCCTAGAACCATTTTCTAGCAAACTTGCCTCAAATTTTGATCAATTAAGTGCAAGTTTGGTACAATGTGTTGCAATCCAATCATTTGTCATGAATTGAGGGCATGCTGATCAAATTTTGTGCTTCAATTGCTAAATTCTTTTGAATTCATGCAAATTTATCTCAAATTCATGCCAAACTTGATAAATTTGTTCAAATTTGAAGTCAATTTCTTGAAGTTAGTAAATTTCCAGTGTCTCTATCCCAAATCCATAGCATGTTCATCCCAATTCGCCTCAATTTCATGCTTAAGGTTCAATTTCGGGTAATTTCATATCAAATCCTTAAAACTCGAAGCGCTTTCTCATCCGTTCTCAACTTTCTTTCTGTCAGATGGGTCGCGAGCGTAGTGATAAGGGCAAGGGCAAGGCCATTGAGCAGCCAAAGAAGAAGAAGAAGCCAAAGGCTTAGAGAGAGATTGATCGTGCCGTTGTAGTGGCAGATGCAGCAGACGCTCAACGAGGTTTTGAGATCAGAGACATCGCTTCACCTCCTCATCGGTCCACCCGCACCTGTCCTACCGCGGGGATGGGCTCGATGCCTTCTGACCAGTCAGGCAGCCGAAAGAGCATTCGTCAGGAGCCAGAGCTAGAGGAGGAGGAGGAGGAGGCGCAGATAGAGCAACAACAGTCAGAGTAGCCTCAGGCCTAGGGAGAGATCCGTTTGCGTGACTTGACCTCTTACAAGTCACCAAAAATCAAGAAGCTGAGGTTTGTGATGATCGATGAGTGGTTTCCCCCGGTCAGAGATGAGGGGGTAGATTACAGGTTCTACACCATTCTATAGGAGAGCTTCTTCCACTCTTATGTCAAGAACAAGGTCAAGTTCAGCTAGCACAGGACGCTCAACTGGCACTATATGCAGTTAGCTATATGGGGAGTGGACGTGAGGCAACACTTTGACATCCTGGGTGTTACAACTTTACTCACATGTGTGGACAAATATGTTGAGAAGTGGGTTAGAGTCTTCTGCGCCACAGTGTTGGTTGCACCAGATAGGAACTTCATCGAGTTCATGTTCCAGGAAGAGCAGAACAGATTATGCAGGAACAGAATACTTGAGGCTTTGGGGTTTCAGGTGAGTTCCAGGTTTCTTCACAAGATTGTTCATCTGAACGTCGAGCCCCCTCGTCGTCCTCTAGCTAGTGGTGTATTTCCCACTTATGAGGAGATCAGTCCACTGTTCAGGCAGTCGTTCACTCCAGGATCGCCGAGACTGCCAAACACGTTGACACCTGAGGTGAAGGCCATCCACTTGGTCCTGAGACGCAGCTCTTTGCCAAGGATTGGCTACGGAGAGTCTATCCCCGGTTTGCAGTAGTGGTTAATCCTCTTTATCCTCACTCACCAGTGTTTTAATATAGTGGATCTTATTCTTTGTGATATTGAGGATGCCATAGCAGAGGGGATGTCTCTAACTAGACAGTTATTGTATGCGCACTTTATTTCACATATGCTAGCTCATGCAATTAGGTATCCCGTGTTTCTCGAGATCTATGAGGATTCTACTACTCAGTTTCAGGAGTATATCCCTAGTGCTCCTACAGACAGACGTCGTGGTTAGCATGCCGTGGTTCACGCTCAGGAGTAGATCCTATTTTGGGAGAGGGAGAGAGCAGTAGCTGAGGACTAGGCCCTAGCAAAGACCAAGGCAGAGCTCCTTTATACCCTCTTTGACATAGACAGCGACAGTGACTCAGACTCAGAGGATGTCGAGTACTTCCCTCCAGTCGCTAGGTCTCACGACACCGGGACAAGAGGTTCTTCTCAGGCTGCATCGCAGACCTCAGTTCCACTCCCTTTAGCACCTGAGATAACACCTTATGTGTACCTCCAGCTGCACCACCTTTAGAGTTTACCCTCTTTCTTCAGTAGATGCAATAGCAGCAGATGATGATGCAACAGCAGATGGTAGCCCAGGTAGAGATACAGGCAAAGCTTCAGGCTGATATGCTTCGTCAGCAGGAGTAGCAGACGGTGCTCATGCAGTCACTCCAGCAGCAGCAACATGCCATGTTTTCAGCGCTTCAGATAGACAGAGAGATCAACGCTTGGATGTTCTCATTCATTTTTCAGCATACAAATTTTCAATTGCTAGTTGCACCTCTAGCACCAACTCCAGCCCCGAGTCCTCTCCCAGGTAGTGTTGGTGGTCTATTGAGTACTCTGGTGTCAGGCTTCCCCCTTTCAGTACTTTTCACCATCAGAGTCTTCTCTCTACCTGTCGGGCTTCTCAAAGGCTAGTGCTTCCTTCATTGTCGTCACCTCTAACCACTGGACCTCTCAGCTTCAAAGACTCTTCACAATCGATCGTCCCTGCTCAGCACCCTTCAATCGAGCCATGTTCCATTGTGTAGTCAGCTTTTGACGAGCTTGATGCTACTCTTCAGTAGATGGCATCTCAGGGTGTCGATACTTCCAACTCTGACCCCCATCTTGATGTTGTGTTGATAGAGGTTCCTGCTCCTTCTGCATCTGTTCAGCCTTTAGCAGGATCGCTATCTCCTATCATCAATGCCGCCACCGAGCTCATCTCTTCCGACTCCGAGTTCGATGCTTCTCAGTTTGTGGGTGCGACCTTATTTGACAACATCGGCTCCTTCATCTCCTTCGGCTCCATATGCTTAGATGTGTTCTCTTTTTGGTGCTTATGCCAAAGGGGGAGAGTATAGTTATAGGGAGTTGGGAGAGAGAGTCTTAGCATGAGTGTCTAGAGAACTTTTGTTTCAAGGGGAGTTTAGGAGTTTGGTTAGTTAGGTTCGAGCTTGTTGGATCTTATGTAATGACAGGCTATTTGGTTCTCTCTATTGATGTGTTTCACTTGTCATCACATTGTGTTTAATTTCATGCGTGTATATTTCTTATTCTTCTAGCATGATAGGTTGTTATATTGCTAGGCTTTCTCTTGTTTTATTGATATGTGTTGTCTATGGCCTAGTACGATAAGGTGTACTTCAATTCATATTTCTATATTCTCTTTTGCGTTGTCATCAATCACCAAAATCGAGGAGATTGTATCATCTAGGCCCCTAGGTAAGTGGTAAGTGTTTCGGTGATTAATGGCAACCGTATCATTGTGACTACGTAAAGCTTTGCCTGAGCCTCATCATGACATCTCTGCGTCTCATCCTGGAAAGTTTGCTGCCGCAGAAGCTGCTGCTGCTGCATCTGGTGAAAAATAGCTGTCAACTCTAAAGGTTGTGTGGCAAGAGTCATAGAGGGTGTTGTCTCAAGTGGTGTAGAGGTACGAACTAAAGTCTGAGGTGCAACTTGAGAAGACCCTCCGGCCTCAGCATTGTGTATCTGAGCGACCGGAGAAAGGAACTCATCATCCTCATCAAAGTCGTTGTCACTCCCAAGGTCATAGAACGCCTAAGGCAACTCGTCCTTAGCATCAAGAAGGGCATGGTCCTCTACAACAACTCTTTATCTATCCTCGGCTGGCACTTGCTGTTGAGCATGAAACATCGCATGCTGTCCTCTGTGTCTGTTTGACCTTTCTGAGGGGATGTATTGCTAGAAGGAATGAGGGGACTACTCGTAGGCGTGCAGGTACCGAGGGAATCTGATGGCATGTGCAAGCATATGAGAAATGGTGTCCACGTACGGCTGCTGCCTGACCATCATCATCATGTTGGTAATCACATCCTCAATCTCACACAGAATTAGATCCTAAATATCAAACTACTAGTGAATGACTATAGAAAGGAGGGGCCACTGCTGCAAGCTGATCATCGACTCTGCATATCCAATCATGTGCAGCAAACCGCATCTCATGGCTATGTGTATCACCTTCGCCTTAGGTGTGAGCATATCCGGCAAGCGAGGTGAACCTGGGACTAAGGGCTGCCTCAAAATTGGCCTAATCTTGTCATATGTAGGCAATAAGCCCTCAACAAGACCACAACGAGGGGGTGACTCCTATAGAACCACGTCTGCTCTCCCTCAAACATGAACTGGATGAAGTTCTGCTCATGCTCTATCCACACTATCACATAGAAAATTTTGACTATGTCCTCAACATATCTGCCAACGTCTGTCAGAGGGGTCGAGAGTCTAGGGATGGTATCAAAGTGAGCCTTCACATCCACTCTCCCTGTTGCCTACTGCAAGTAGTACCAGCTCAATGTCATGTGCATGCTCAGGCTGACCTTCTTCTTCATGTAAGAATCATGGAAGCTCACCTGAAGAATGGTCCATAACCTAGGACTGATCCCCTCATCTATGTCCGGGGTAAACCACTCATCCACTTGTACAAACCTCAGCTTCTTGATCTTGGATGACTTAAAGGAACTCAAGTCACGTAACTGAATCTCTCTTTGAGCTGGATGCTATTGCTCTGTCTCTTGCTGAGTTAGCTTTATCTGAGGCTCCTCTTCCACCTCAATCTCAGGCTCCTGGACAGGCCAGAAGGTGTCAAACCAGTCCTCACGGTAGAATGAGTGTGAGTGGATTGATGAGGAGTAGAACTTTCATCTCTGATCTGGAATCCGTGTTGAGCATCTGCTGCATCTGCCGCCGCGAAGGCACGATCCCACTCTTTCTAAGCTTTGGACTTCTTTTTCTTAGGCTCGGTGATTGCCTTGCCCTTGTCATAGCATTCATGACCCATATAGAAGATGATACAAATGAAAAAAAGATGAGTGAATAATTCGGATTTCAGAATTTTCAATGAAAATGACCCGAATTTTAATCCTAAGCGAGAATCAGTGGAAATTTTGATGAACATGCTACGGACTCAAGATTGCGACAAATGTAGGATTTAAATTCAATTTGAACAAATTGATAAAAAAAGCTTATGACAATGGGGCAAATTTGCAAGATTTCAACCTAAAAAGATAGGATTTTTAGCAATATTTGTTCAAATTCATATCAATATGCCCTGGTACAAGATCATGGTGGATAATTATGTTCTAATTACATCAAACGATCATGATATTGCTCAAATTTTGGTTGAATTTCAAGAAATTTAGAGCTAATTTGAAGAAATCAATCTAGGCCATGAGTAATTTGAAGTTTTAGCCAAAGAATCGTGCTCACCGCGATGAGATGAAGCTGAGAGAAGCGGTATCAAGCTCGGGGATGCCGACGATGGTGAGAATCGGCGGCGGTGGCGGCTAGGGCATGACGGCGGTGGCTGGCTTGCGGCGAGCTGAGGAGGAGCTGGCGAGGTGGCGCGACAGACCAACAGGAGCTGGGTGATGGCGCGACAGACCGATAGGAGCTGGGTGATGGCGGAGGCGGCGGCGAGCGGCGGCGCACGATCAAGAAAAAGAAGGAAAAGAAAATAAAAACCAAGACGAAGCCTAATATGACAAGTCGGTCCTGCATTTTTTGTGAATGCAGAATGTTCCGGTGCTGGACCGAAGGAACACCGAACTAATCGCTGAACGATTTCTTGCAAAGAGCCTATAAGCCGTGCCAAAAACCACTTCTAAACGTCGGAAGTTCCGACAAATTCAACATAGAATGCTAGACTGATTTTGACTTGAAATCCATGTTCTGAATGCCAGAAGCTCCAGTGTTGGCAAAGTTGTACACGTCAGACCTTTTGTGAATAACTTTGATTTGGCTTGATTTTCTCTGAACGCCGAAAGGTCCGATGTTGTCCCTGTTCTGACACTAGACTAAATCTCAACAAAACTGCCTCAAGTACCTCTGTCTGAACACCAGATATTCTGGTGAAGATTTGAGTAGACTCCAAACTATTTTCCAGTTGGACTTTACACAGTACATACACTGAATGCTGGATATTCCATTGAGAGCAAAGCACTGAACGCCAAAACAACCGGTGAAAAGAAAGATACCCTGCTGAACTAAAATCTCTCGCTAAGTCCAAACTTCAAATAATCACTCAACAAAAATACATGTTTGGACCTATTTGAGTGAAGTCTCACTCTCTCAAACACTCATTTGCAAATATTTGTCAAATGACTATATTATAATAATTTTGAAATAGGCAATAAGAACAAAAGAATGGAGGGAAAAACTACAAGGAAATGTTTGAGCCACATTTCCTATGAATTAAAAGATTAAGGCTTTAAATTCGCTACAACATGACTCAATAGGCATTAAGCACTTACATCTTTATAATCACACTCATAGAGGTGTATGTTCACATGGAAAGCGAACAACAATCTCAAAGAGTGATATCCTCCTTTGTGATCTCTACCGCCAATGCACGTGCAATACATAACAAGTGCATAATTTTAAACATGAGTGCAAGTTATATGACATAGGAGTGCATAGCATTAAAATAAACTATCTTGTCATATTACTTTCCTTCTCAAGCTTCTTCATGGTAAACCTAACTACATGCCTTGAGTGAAACAAGGGGCCACCAACTCAAGCAAAACCTATGTTCACCACTATCTTGAGAATGTTAGATGAGCGCCTATCATGAAGCGCATCTATATGATAAGACATCACATGACGTTTGAAGTATCTATCACATTTAGCTCACTTTGCAACCTACAAAGTGTGGCTTCATCTAGAGGCTTTGTGAAGATATTTGTCAATTAATCTTCTGACATTACACCACTAAGAGAGATATCATTTTTGGCCACATGGTCTCTAAAGAAGCGATGACGGATATCTATGTGCTTTGTGCAAGAGTGTTGAACATTATTAGCAATTTTCACAGCACTCTCATTGTCACAGAAGAGTGGAACCTTATCTAAATTAATATCAAAGTCTAATAAGGTTTGCTTTATATATAGGATTTGAGCACAACATGCTCTGGCAGCTATATATTTGGCTTCCACGATGGACAAAGCTGTGGAATTTTGCTTCTTAGATGACCATGAGACTAGGGACCGCCCTAGCAAGTGGCGTCCACCCAAAGTACTCTATGATCCACACGGTATCCGGCAAAGTCCAAATCCGAGTAACCTAAGAGTAAGAGACTAGCACCTTTGGGATACCACAAGCCTATGCTAGGTGTATGCTTAAGATATCTTAAGATTCTTTTTACGACACTAAGAGGATATTCTTTAGGATTATCTTGAAAGCGAGCACACATGCATACACTAAGCATAATATCATGCCTACACTAAGCATAATATCATGCCTAGATGCGGTAAGGTAGAGGTGACCCAATAATAGAACCATAAAGCTTTTCATCAACCGATTTACCCGATTCATCCAAGTCAAGGTGTCCATTGGTGGACATTGGAGTCTTAATTGGATTGCAATCATCCATCTTGAATTTCTTCAGAATATCTTTCGTATACTTGTCTTGATGGATGAATGTCCCTTCCTTCAATTGCTTGATTTGAAATACAAGGAAATAGTTGATCTCGTCAATCATCGAATCTCGAACTCCCTTGACATCAAGTCCCCGAATTTCTTCCAAAATTCCTTGTTAGTTGAACCAAAGATTATATCATCAACATAAATTTGACAAAGAAAAAGTTCATTATCGATAATCTTTGTGAACAGTGTAGTATCAACCCTCACAATCTTGAATTATTGGTTGACGAGAAAGTCATGTAGGTGTTCATACCAAGCTCTTGGAACTTGCTTGACTCCGTAGAGCACCTTGTGCAACGTATGGCTTCAAGCTTTGCCATGGGAGTGAATGTTTCACCAAAATCCAAGCCTTCAACTTGTGCGAAACCTTGCACAACTAATCTTGCCTTCTTGCGAACCACCACACCATTTTTGTCTTATTTGTTGTGAAAGACCTATTTGGTTCCAATGACGTTCTTGTCTTGAGGCCCCTCTTCAAGAATCCAAACTTCATTACGGGTGAAATTGTTGAGTTCTTCTTGCATTGTCATTACCCAATCCGGATCTTTAAGAGCCTCATATACACGAGTGGGTTCCATAGAAGAAACAAATGAGTAATGTTCATAAAATAAAGCATATTGATGATAGCGAGTTCTTACTCCCCTTGATGGACTCCCAATGATCAAGTCAATTGGGTGATCCTTTGAGATATGTGTTTGCTTCACTTGCGGTTCTTGTGGTGTGTCTTGCGGTGGTGTAATATCTTGAGCTTGAGCTTCCTCTTGAGAGATGTTCACATCATGTGATAAAAGTAGTTGATCATCCTTCTCTTCATCTTGATCAACTTGGGACGCTATGGAGGTGTGTAGAGCAGAAGTGGAAGGTACGTCTTCGTGATCCTCTTTAGGTTTGATATCCCCAATTGCTATGTTTCTCATTGCTTCTCTCAAATGTTCATCACCTACATCATCATAGGCAATACCTTCTCCTTATGAGTAATTAGATTCATCAAACTCCAAATCACATATTTCTTCAACAAAACCGGTGGTATTGTTGAATACTCTATATGCTTTGGAGTTAGATGCATAACCAATAAGAAATCCAATATCACAATGACGCTTAAACTTTCGTAGACGTTCTCTCTTCTTGAAGATAAAGCACTTACACCCCGAACAGCCGGAAGTTAGAGATATTGGGTTTCCTCTCAATGAGAAGCTCGTATGATGTTTTCTTCAATAATTGGTGAAGGTAGACTCTATTGGATGCATAACACACTGTGTTGATTGTTTTTGCCCAAAACTTTTCTGATGTACCATATTTATCCAACATAGCTCTTGCAAGAGTGATAAATGTCTTGTTCTTCCTCTGCACCATGCTATTTTATCGAGGAGTGTAGGTTGATAAGAACTCATGCTTGATACTTTTATCATCACAATACTCTTCAAATTGAGTAGTCTTGAACTCCATACCATTATCGCTTTGAATCTTCACTAGTGTGGCCTTAAACTCATTTTGAGCCCTCTTTGAGAATTTCTTGAAGATCCCAACGACCTTGCTCTTGTCATCTAGAAAGAAAGTTCAAGTGTATCTTGTATAATTATCAACAATGACAAGGCAATAGAGATTACCACTAAGACTTTTGTAAGTAGTTGGTCTGAAGAGATCAATGTATAGTAGCTCCAAGGGTCTTGATGTAGACATCATGGACTTGTAAGGATGTGAGCTTGCAACTTGCTTTCCCGCTTGTCAAACACTATACAACCTACCCTTATCCAAGATCACATCCTTCAAACCACCCACCATTCCATTCTTGAATACCTTCTTGAGTTGGCTCAGTCCAATGTGTGCACGTCGATGATGCCAAAACCAATATATAGATGTCTTGGTGAAGAGGCATGTTGTCAACCTAGCTTCATTAGAGGAAAAATCTACAAGATAAATATGTCCATGTCTAAAACCTTTAAACATTAGATCATCATGCTTCTTTCTAGTTATAATAACATCAACCTCACTAAACAGACATGTGAATCCTAAGTCCCATAGTTGAGCTACGGAAAGTAAATTGAAACTAAGAGACTCAACTAGAAGTACATTGGAGATAGAGAGATTATTGGAGATTACTATCTTACCCAAACCTACTATATTTGCCTTTGAATTATCACCAAATATGGTTTTATCATGATCGTCTACTTCATCTTCTAGTAAGATGAATATCTTTACATTATCGGTCATATGTTATCTACATCCACTATCAAGCATCCAATGCTTATTACCAGCTTTGTAGTTCACCTACACACATGAGATCAAGCTTTTTGTTTAGATACCCAAACGAGTTTGGTACCTTTGACGTGAGTAACAAGAGCTTTTGGCACCCATAGTTACATAGGGAGTTTTCCCTTAGCTTAAGTTCGAATGAATTCAGCTATTACATTTCCACTTTTAAGTTTATGCAATAGAAAATGACTATTGTTGAAAGTGGACTTGTATTTGGAATGCAAAGTAGAGAGGGGTTTGGAAGGAATTGGACACTCCCGTATGTGGTGTTCGGTGACTTCACAATATTGGCAATAGGAACCAACTTCATTAATGAAGCATTTGTTGATCTCTGGTAACTTGATGATCTTTTCCAATGTGTTAGGGAAGTAACCAAGGTCTCTCTTATTGTAGCACTTAACATTCTTCATGAGAATTTTCTTATGCTTGTACTCCCCTATAGTCAGCCAGGCCACACAAGAGTTGAGACTTGCAAGCTCATCCCTTAGCTCTTTCTCCCTTGCATGGTTAGTCTTAGAATATGATAAATTATCACATGAAGAGGATATTAGTATATCAAGAAGATCATCAAAAGAAATAGATATATTGACCTTAACTACATCAATAGTAGGCAATTCATTCAAGCTAAGGTCAATGGCATCATAATCTAGTTCAAGTTCTTGATACTTGCATTTTAATTCCACATGCTCAAGTTTTAACTTCTTGTTGCTAGCCTCAAGTGATTTGCTAGAAGTAACTACTTCATCATGTTTCTTATGTGAATCATTATACTTAGCAAGCAATTCATCATGATTAGAGATAAGCTTGGTGTTGATATTTTTAAGAGACTTAATCTTAGCTTTTTGTTTCTTGATGATAGTAGCATAGTCATTCATGAGTCTAGATAGATCATTAGGAGAAAGATCTTCATCATCACTACTTACCTTATTGTTACCTTTTGTCATGAGGCACATAGGTGGTGGTGGAAGCGGTGATTCTTCATTGATGATGGTGAGGTCCGCGAAATCATTATCTTCATCATCACTTGAGTCTTCACTTGAGCTCTCGCATGAGACCCATTCACTAACAATGTAAACCTTGCGGCATGTACCCTTCTTGTTGAAGAGTTTCTTCTTCTTTTTTTGCTTGTCTTGGCTTTTCTTTTTGGTCTTGTCCTCCCCCTCACTAGCTTCATTTGGCTTGTTTCTTGAACTTGTTCTTCTTGGGACCAGGATAATCATATGATAAGTGGTCAAGATCACCACAATTGTAACACCTCTTCTTCTCTTCGTTACTGAACATGTCAAATTTCTTTGATTCAAATTTGTTCTTCTTTTGATCATAGTTGTAGCCCCTTTTTGCCCAACTTGAAGATCATTCTTGTAGTTCTTCTCATGAGGAGGGCAAGCTTAGTGTTGGAGGGGCACCAATCTTCAAGCAAACTAATATGCAAGAAAAAATACTCAGACAATTGCGGAAATGAAATTTGCAGGAAAGTAAATGCTTGAAGTAAATAGCGGGAAAGTAAACGAGTAAGAAAAGAAGACACCAATTTTTTTTCTGAGGTATCAAAGAGTTGGAACTCTTCAATAATCCTCGTTGGAGCATCCACACAAGAATGCCACTCCTCCTTGAATCACAAAGACTCAAAGTGCTCACTAGCTATTGCTACTTCTACATCTCCGAATTGGCGGGCATCAAACCAAGTATAAACTCTTCTCGGGGCTCTCACAAGAACTCCAAGTGCTCACCAAGAACACCTCCAATCATCAAGATTGGCTAGGTGTTTACAACTACCAAGAATAACAAGCTAATGGCTTCACTTGATCCCAAACAAGCCTAGATGACAGCTAGATGCACACTTCCTACTCTTGAAGCAATAATGAAGTCTTTAATCTTCAATTAGAGACTTGGAAATCAACTCAAGTGATCTCTCTTACTTCTTGATGACACACGCAGTGTATGAACTTCTCTGGGTCGCAAGAGAGGCAAATGAAACTGAGTGGAGGGGTATTTATAGGTTAGAGGTCCAAATCTAGTTGTTGCCCAACTGCCCCATTTTTCTGTGAACATCGAATGGTCTGGCGTGCATTGAACTGCAACGTCGAAACATCCTACGAGCAGCCTTTTCAACCACTCCAAAAATGCCAGCTGTTAGTAGTTATTATGTCTGTTAAAATCTTTGGCATTCCTCCGGGCACACGTCAAAACATTTGGTGTGTAGAACCTCAAAATACAGACTTGAAATTTCTTCTCTACAAGAAATACTCCAGCGTATACTCTAGCATATATGCCAGAACATCCAACATGTATAACTGCCCAACACCTCTCTGAAAATTGTTCTGCAAGAAATGCTCTGGCATTCTCACTTCCACATGCCAGAAGTGGTGACGTTGCACTTTTTTCATGAAGTCTGCGCCAAAACATCCGGCGTAGACTTCATGAAAAAAATGCAACATCACCACTTTAAATACTTCGGTGTTAAGAATGTTTCATCGCTGGACCATTTGGTATACACAATTTTTCCTGAGCTTGTCCAATTTAAGCAAACTTGAGCTCTAACTTCCCGGCAACTTCACCATAGGTTTCTTTGAGCTACCCGTGCTAGAATTTCACAAGTGTCAAGACTCAACTAGGTCAAGCTACAACTCTTAACTCCCTTTATAGTATGGTCAAAAGGCTAAGAAAAGAAGACCTAAACTATTCTAAGTGTCCTTCATCTCCTTTGTGACACTTTGAATTAGAAGATCCTTAATCTTGAAGCACATGTTCATTGGTCGTCCATTGAATCATAATAGGGACTAAGAAACCCACATATCATTATGAACTAAATTTTTATACCTTTCAAAACATACATGTTATTCACAATGATATTGTTGTCATTAATCATCAAAACACTTACCACTTATCTAGGGGCCTAAATGCTACAGGTACAAGGTTGGATCACTCTTTGATCCACTCTCTAGGTTGCAGAATCTAGCAACATTTGTCTCTAGGCCTATAAACACTAATCACTCTCTAATCTTATGCTTAATCACCTTAGATGATTACTTTTAGCACTTTGATGGTTTGGATGTGTTCTATATGGGCTTCTCTAGACTCCAGCACTTTCAAAAGACAGAGTGGAGGGGTATTTATAGCATCAACCCTGCGGACTAGCCGTTGCCCCAATGGCTAAAATTCTCTGTATACGCCGGATGTTCCAGTGTAGACAAATTGTGCTCACCGAAACTTCCAGCATGTACACATTCCAAAAACTAGCCATTGGAACTCCACTCAAAACCAATGTGAAACTCGAATGCTCCGACGTGTTCATCAGCTCCATCACTGGACCTTCCCACATGTTCAATTGAGTCATCCCGCGCCTTTGTTAGTGCAAAATACTCCGACATTACTTTGCTACATCACTGGACCATCTGGCGTGTTAAACTACACCAAAGCGGACTTTGACATCTTCTTTACAATAACTGCTCTGGTATATACTCTGGCGTGCACCTTCAATCACCGAACCTTCCGGCGTGTAGTCCTTCGGTCTTCCCACTGTTGCAATCCTCTATATAACAATTGCTCTGGCGTATACTCTAACGTGTATACCATCGATTGTCGGACCTTCCGGCGTAATCGTTATTCCTGAGACTTCTCCAATTCAACTAAACTTTGTCCTGCCTGCTGTGACTTCTTAATGTATTGTATTCATAAGACCTACTAATATATATTCTTGATAAACATATTAGTCTCATTAACTATGTTGTTATTAATCACTAAAATACAATCATGACCTAATAGGGTAATTTTCGCTATAATCTCCCCCTTTTTGTGATTGATGACAACACAACCAAAGCAAGTGGCAAGTAATAAATGATACCAATTATAAAGAGCACAAAGTCTTAGCACATTGATTTGATGCATGTTCTTACCACTTAGTCCCCTTTATTGTGGCTCTCCATTTCTCCAACGCTATTATCTCCTTTGATTGACCTATGCAAGAGCTTCTTCTTCTTTGTTAACCTTTATGTATCTTACACTTGTTTTGGTCATCACAATTCTACCCTTTTGTCAATAATCTCTCAAAAAGGCTATAAACACACGTTGAACTTAAGAAAAAAAATATTATAGCACATGTGAAAGAACTTCATAAACTATGATCTAATAAAGTGATACCACTTGTAGAGACTCAATTAAAAAAAATATGTGAATATCAATTTAGATGAAAGTACATAGATCACAATTCACGAAACTCACATAATATAGCCCAAACTCTTCCTATATATATGCATATATATGATGAGAAAGAAACATATACACAACTAAACAAGATATCAAGATAGGAAGTTTAACCCATATTATATATGGAGGTAGCTTAAATAAAAAAAGACAAAGATATCAATTGAAGTCTTTAAACATTTCATATCTCAAGGGACTTGTCAATTACTCTATGAGACTATAAAAGATATTACTTAAAATGCATGTTAGTCTCAAAATCACAACTCATAGAATATATTTCCCTAAATATGTGCATATAAGTGTTGAATACTTACGATATATGTGCACTTGTAATTGATAACAATAGGGAGGGTACCCTCTAGATTGAACTCATAACACATAAGGAATACCAATTTAAAATTAGTGTCATATAAAGAACCTACAACTAATAAACCATATAGATTGCTCATAAGAAAGAGAGAAATACAAATAACTTACCATATGAAAAACCTACACTAAATATTGCAATAAATTGAAATATACATACGTAATCCTAGACAAGTTAAAAATACTCATTAATTGAAAAGATTTTGCATCTAGTATCATTACCACTTTTACCTTTAGATGAGAATTTAGGTATATGATAATCATGTTCTTTATCAATATGTTCAATTTTATACACATGGTTTATTTCTTGAACGTTCATTTCATCTTGTGAGTCAAGTTTCTAAATCCCCGTAGCCGTCTCGAACTTCAAATCTTCTTTGAAACTCAAACCGATTAGTGCTGCTTTATATTGGTATGACTTCCTTAGTCATCCAAATGGGTTGGTTTCACCTCCGGTCCTTTTTTCAACTATGTGTGCAATCAGCTTATCATTGTACTTCTTCTTGAGCTTGTAGTGATTCGTCGGTATATACTCCGGCGTGCATACTACTGATCGCTAGACCTTCTACCGTAATATTTTTTCCTAGAACTTCTTTAATTCAACCAAATTTTGTCCCGACTACGGTATCTTTTTAATATATTACATCTATGAGACCTATTAATATATATTCTTAACAAATATATTAGTCTCATTGAATATGTTATCATTAATCATCAAACTCATAATCATAGTCTAGGATCATTTTCGCTATAGATTATAAAAAGTAGATTTAAAAAACTTTGATGAGCAATCCAGTAAAATAGACTTTCATAATATATAAAAAATTAAGAAAAACTAGCTTCTTGAATTTCTATAATTCAATAAACTGATTATAAAAAGTTATTATGAAAAAACTATATGATTATTTTAACTTTAAATTGTAAAAATTAAAAACCATAATTCAGAACTGAAACAAACCTGTAGTTATTTTTACACTCAGAAAATAGCGATACGCGCACGTACAACGGTACTCCCTTGTTTTGCTCAACTAACCAACTGCATATCTAATGGCGTGCACATCATTATCTTATCAAAACTCACGCACGGCAAACCTAACGCCATGGCCCATGGCGAACAGGGATTGAAACCTCCTCGTCGGCGTGCCTTTCTCCGCGCGGGAGACTCCGCGGCCCCGACCTAATTAACGCCGATGAATACGACGCTACCAGACTACCAGAGTCTCCGCAGGGAATCGCACTGTGCAGGAAGAACTCAAGGGTGAAGTATTTTCGGCGTTACCGTCATCTAGGATCTCCAATCTCCAAATTATCTTTCTAAACATGTGCATGCCTAATCCAGCGCTGCGCATGGGACCATGGATAACAGGCACGACACGATTTCATTCGCCCGCTTAGTCTCCCGAGAGGATCGAAATTAGTAGTAGGCCATTTCCAATATTAATTTTTAAGATATTAATTAAATGTTCATCTAAACTAAAAGATGATGTACCAAATAATTTAAAGATGAAAAGAATGAACTTGTTTTTTTATGAAAAAAACTAACTTTTTAAGTATTAAATGATTGTGAGGCAATAAATTACTTTTAAAAACTTAGAAAAACTAGCAAACTATATATACACATTAAAAACTTATTTTTTTATATTTATCTTTTTATTCTCTCTTCTTAGACATCACATTAAAACAAAATATTAAAAGTGGATGTATGTCGTATCTCGTCGGATAACTATTGGTTAGTACAAATTTGCCCCTACCCATTAACTAATACTTTATGTTTAAGATTTGTGGACTTTTCTTAGGAAGGAGCACTGGAGCAAGTCTCTGTACAATTTATTACTTTTCAATCACTTTTCAATCATTAAATCTACACCCAACAGCTCACATTTATTAATTTTATATATGTACGGTAATATAAATACATAGAAACTAACTAATTAATTCCATGTTAAGCAGTATTGTAATTTTAGGAAACTGGGAGATAACAATGTACATGCAATTTAAAACTAGGAAAATCTGAAACAAAAAACTTCTCTTCCACGGCTAACGATTCACCACTTAATCTCAGCCCGCCATCATCTACCAATTTCACTCATCCTCGATAAGGAGAAAGATGATCGCAAAAAGCCATATCGGTACAAACTGCTAGACATTAGCGACCATCACAGATGAGTGCAATGGTTCCTCGTTTTGAGGGCGGGGTGCTGTATCAAGTTATGCTTCTCCGTCCACCTCACGGGTGCAAAACTCCATATTTTCTTCATTAACATGGAATTTAGTCAATTTTATGCAGCCACTTTTTTTTGTTGGAGTCAATCACATGCAAAGTATGGAATCGATTGCTAGTTTGCCGTACCTAAATCCAACTCATATGGGCTAATTTATAACACTCCTCCTGATCCAAAATTTAAGACATTGACATCATCTCAAAGATGACATTTTGATCAGCAAAATTATATGAAAATATGTTATTTCAAAAAAAAAATTATATATTTCGAAAGTACTTTTCATAACGTATTTAGTAACATCAATCTTATACTCCCAGTCTAAGTTTAACAACAACATATCAGAAACGGACTTATAGTTGGGATCGGTTGGAGTATTAGAGTTGCCCCAATACACTGCCTATATGAGCAATTGCTATGGCCTTTATTTCTTGGAAAGATCATTGATGTTGCCATTTCATGGAAGAGGTCCGTGCAAACATTTGCAACTACTACTCCCAACTTGCAAAAGCAAACGTCAACTTGTTAAAAACAACAATTATTTTGGATCGAAGGCAGTACCAGCTCGAGGCACGGTGTGAAACCAGTAGAGGGCGTTCCTTTAATTCCCAAGGACGGTCTCCCCATAGGTTTCGGTAATGATCAGATTTCAGCAGAACGTAACCTGACTTAACAACCATACGTCGTTTTTTCTTGTGAACAATAAACGCGAGAGTAATAGTTGTGACACAGCTCGTCACCTATCTTTTCCAAATCGTCGTGTGATTCCCTTTCAGTTTTGCCCATCTCCTAGTAGCAATAATGGTATTAGAAAATCGAACATTTGATGTGACAAGAATAAATTTTAAACCAAACCTCATACATGTTGACCGTTCGATCACCAGAAAGTCTCCCAAGAGTAGAGGCTCACTACCAAAATCCAAAAGCATGAAGCTGGCATGTGACTAGATGATAAGGAGTGCAGATGTACATCCAGTCTACTACTACAATTTAATTTCTAGACTCGGTGTGCACATAATTTTTTAGGCGCGTATGCGCGCGTCTGCGTTCAATGAAAAAGTGTGTACCCACGCCCAATAAGGCCATAGTTGTCTCTGAAAAATTCCTAACGTGTATAAAGAATGTGCATGCTTGTGTTTGGATAGTGGTGTGAGTGTGGCGTGTGTTGAATATGTGCGTCTGCCTTGTACTCTCGTCAAAAGCCAAATAGTAGATAGTTTTTCTATTGCACCAAAACGCCTTTGAAGCATATAAAACTCTGATACAACAAAATGGCAATTTGGTAGCAGTGAAGAGAAACAATACACAATTGGGAATTGGCGCGTCCTTGGCTCAGTTTATTACTTTACATGTGGTAAAAGCAGTATGTTAGCATTTCTGATTCTTTTGTTCAAGTCCAAACAATGAAAGCACGGACCGATCGATCTGGATCCTTTTGGCAACTGAACCTTGGTCCAGGCCGGTCTATTGGAGGTGTAAGGTGGAGTGTTTTTTTTTTTTTGGCAAAAGGGGTTGGATTAGATTAAAAAAGGAGTGTACATCCCCTTTTACATAGAAGCCCCTGAAAGAAGGGAAAATTACATTGAACAAACACACTGAAACTCCCTCTCATCTTCTTCAAGTCCGGCAACCTCCATTGCTCCCCACAGCGCCATGCTGGCCAAAGAGGACCACCAGATATGGAACCTAAGGCCACAAATCACACCAGCAAAGGAGTCCACTCTTGTAGAAACCGCAAAAGATGCATACAAACAAGCTCAGGTCTTCGCCATACTCCTACATGCGCAAAGATCGTTGAAAGAACATATGCCCACTCCTCTCCGTGTGTGGTTGGGCATCAGAACCGACGCCGGCATCCGTAGATTCACTGAAGATGCAAGGCTAGAAGAAAACTCTGCCACTATCAACGAACACACCGACGGCCTGGAAGAAGCAGCCGCACAAGGGGACGGCAACTACCTCCAATCCTTTCACAAAAAGGACTAGAGATACTAACCTTACCCTAATCTCGCCGAGGAGGATGCCAATTTTGTCATCTCCCTCATCACCGGAGAGAACGGGGAAGGACAAAATCCACATGCTCTTCACACCAGGGAAGAACACAGGAAACAAAATCCTTCTATAAACCGCTTCGCTTGGGACCCCACTAGCAGTGGCATTGTTGACAACTGCATCACCTAGAGATCCATCATCGGAGAGGGACCAGAAGACACAAAAGGCCACATCGCTATGGCCAAAACTACAACATAAACAACCTAGATCTAACACAACTAGGCTTAGGTATATACACCAGCCGCGGGCACCTGCTGCCCCTCCTCTCTGGCACTGGAGAAGCTGCTAGAGGGGAAGGGGAAGCGAAGGAACCCCTGCCGAACTGAGGTCGCCTCTCATTCGACTATCTTTACTGTAGCATGGGAACAGAGGAGAAGACTCGAGAGAGTTGTGTTGTAAGGTGGAGTGTTGGCCGGCCTGACCGAGTGGCGGACTGTCACTACTAAGGGACTTGTTTTTTCCTAGCCTCCCCAGTGGCCTAGTCTTAAACGCAAATTCCTATAGGGCACTCATCCTAAACATAGCGTAACTAGACTAGCTAAATGTCTGTATGTTATAATGAAAATACAAATATTGGAGGCAGTAACTTCAAGCACAAACTCAAGGTATGGAGATGTAGATGTGATATGGGAGCGTCGCCAAACGAATCTAACGGTGCAAGAATCACTGAAAAAGGAGATGGGACGAGAAAGTTATGCAAAAACAAGTTTAAGGTTTAATCTAAAAAAGAAAATGACTTAATTGAAATAAACAGAAAGTTTAGGACCTTTTTGTAAAATAGAGGGATCTATTTGTAATTATGAAAAGTTTAGGGACTAAAGGGCAAAAAGACAAAGGCTTTTATGTTAAACAGGAAAGTTCAAGGGTTTATTTACAAAATTACTAATTATCTGGATTATTTGGAATTATTTTTATACTAAAAATCCTATTTATTGCGCAGAGGCTGATTGGGCTAACACATGGACTGACACGTAGGTAGATTTGCTGGCTTGGCGCACATGTGGCACTGATGTGGCACGGTGACATGGCCAAGGCACTGACTATGTTTAAAGTGCGACATGTGGTGGCTAGCTACTGGTGGATGAAGGGATATGGGTGGTTTATAATCTGGGCCGTAGGTTTGGATCCGACAGCTCAGAGGGAAGGGGACGGTCGAAGAGGACTAACACAGTGGTGCCGAGGAGATTGCAGCAGCGCTTTCATTGGAACCTTGTCGGTGATGACGAGCGGTAGACTACGATGAGAAGACAACGGTGACTCTGTTTTGGGGCTTACCTCAGGCAAAGGAGCATTGGAGGGGTGTTAGCGATGATGAAGATGGCGGAGGGGCTCGGATCTCGTCGAGACGGCAGCTTCGGCGACCAAAAGGTGAAGGTGACGGCGGTAAGACCTTCGGCAAGGGCAAGTGGCTCTACTGATGGGCTCAGGTGACGCAAGGAGGTATTGGGGTGGCTTGGCGACGAGCTCAGCCAAGGCGGCGCTAATGGCGGCGGTGGTCAATGGATCTCGGTGACTCGACCTCTTTTGACCGGTTGGATCGATGGGAAAAGGGCCGAGGGTTGGCGGTGATTATATAGGTGGCTAGGAGAGGCCTCGGGGCGGTCCAGGACTCTTAGGAAACATTGTTTTCCTCTTGGACACGATGGCGTCATCAACTCGGAGTTGAAGACGACGATGACGCGAAGGTGTAAAACGGGCAGGGCGTCTTCAGCGCGGTGGGTTGTGAGCACTGGGGCAATTTGAGTGACGCGCCGAGCTGGGCTGAAAACAGGCCCACATGGGAGAAAGAGCGGGAAAGCGGGAGGCAAGTAGGCCAGCTGGCCGACTGGGCTGAAGGCAGGTCAGGGAGAGAGGGTGAGGGAGAGAGGCCCAGATATGGTTTTGGTTTTACTCTTTTTCATTTTTATTTTCTAAATTCTACCTCTTTTGAAAACCAAAACAAAGCAAGGCCAAATTCAACTAAAAAGCCATAACTCAAAACCAAACAAAGTCCAAGAAACCCTAGATGCCTAATAACATCATTAATGCATATAAAAAAATAACATATGTCAATTTGGATTTACTTTTAGAAAATAGGTTTTATCCTATGCTATTTATTTAAACTGAAATTAAATCTAGGAAAATTTTAGGAATTTGCAAAAATTGAAAATCAGGGTGTTACACTTAACTATAAGATCAAGACAAAAAGAAACCACTACAAGCTCAAGAAGAAGGACAATGATAAAGTGGTTGCACACATAGTTAAGAGAAAGGATTGGAGGTGGAACCAACCCATTAGGTGCCCCATGAAATCATCACCAACATGAAGAGGCCCTAATCGGTTTAGGTTCCAAAGAACTTGAAGTCCATAGGTCAGCTTGGAGGATTTGGAGACTTGACTCACAAGATGAAGTGAAGGTTCAACCAAAGAATTTAAGTGTACAAGATTGGACGTATTGATGAAGACCTTGGTCATCATATACCCAAATCTCTCATCCAAAGGTTAAGAGGTAATTGTAACTAGATTTTTTTTCATAAATTTTGTTTTGCATCTAGTACATTTGACTTGTTTAGGATTGCATGTGCATATTTGATTTCTTTTCAATGCCTAGTGTAGTTTTTTTTATGTGGTAAGTTGCTTGTGTTTATCTCTTACCCATGAGCAACTTACATGGTTTATTAGTTGTATGTTCTTTTCATAGCATATTTCTACAATTGGTATCATCTATGTGTCATGAGTCTAATTTATAGAATAAATTTTTCATTGTTATGAATAACAAGTGCATATCTCTCACAAATATTCAATATTTGTATACACACATTTAGGAGATCATATTCTATGGGTTATGATTTTGAGACTAACATGTGTTGTAAGTTATAACTTTTATAGTCTCATGGAGTAATCTACAAGTCTCTGGAGGTATGTAATGCTTATTAGTCAATTGGTATTATTGTCAATTCATTCGTATATATAAGCTACCTCTATGCATAATATAACTTAAGCTTTCTATCTCTATATATTGTCTAGTTATACATATATTGTTACATACCTACAAGTGGTTCATCACAAGTGGGTCTCATCATATGTATGCACACATGTAAAGTGAGTTTATACCATATTATGCGAGTTTCATGAATTATGATCCATGTTGAATTTCACATATTCCTTTGAATTGGTATCCACATAACCCTTTCATATCATAAGCGGTAATATTCAAACGGATCATGATTTATGAAGCTACCTCCTGTGTGCTCTAATGATTTCCCTTGAGTTTAATATGTGTTTGTAGCCTTTTTAAGATTGTTGATAAAAGAAGAAAATTTTGGCGATCAAAGCAAGATGCAAGATTGTTGGCAAAAAAAGAAACATGATGCAAGAAGCATGCATAGAAGGATTACAAGTGATATCAAGGTAAGAAGCGTGTAAAGCAAGGAGCTCTTGCATGGGTTGATCAAGGGAGATAGTGGCGATATGGGGAGAATTGTCTCTATTGCTACCACAACAAAAGGAGGATAAAGTGAAGGTAAGAACAAGGTATGATAAAGATGAGATATTCCTCTTAAAATGGGTCTATATTAAGTTGGCATCAATGGTTCATTTTCAATTAGTATTATTCATATTTCTACCATTGGTACCATTAGTTGTTCTTATCTTGCATCCAACCAAAGTAATAAAGCCTTATGCATTTTATAATTGTTGTTATTTATTATTGTGCACTTTACATTTTGTATCATTTATGTTTTTCCACTTGATTTGATAGTGTTGTCATCAATCATCAAAAATAGGAGATTGTAGCAAATATGCCCTTGGGGAGACTGTAGCGGTCATTTTAGGGCATTTATGTGATTTTGGAGATTAATAACAACATAGTCAATGGGACTAACGTGTTTGTCAAGTATATACTATAGTAGGTCTCATGAATGCAATACATAAAGAAGCTACCGAAGCCAGAACTCAAGAAAGATTTAATTAGACGAGTTCAGAAGAAAATGCACTAACCAGATGGTCTGGTACTTAGATAGAAGAACACATCGGATGGTTCGATGATTAGTGAAGTGTATACACCGGAGTGTTTGACTTAGAAGGGAATATTCTATTCTATACATCAGATGGTCTGGTGCTCATACTCACAGGAGTATTTTTGTACACTGGAGCATTTTCCAGGAGTTGTAATTCTAGGTGGCAGAAGAAATTCTACACACTGGATGGTTCTGTGCATACAAAGAAGAACTCACCGAAGCATTTATTCCAAAGGAGGCTGCCACTGTTGAAGACAGAAGTTGTACGCACCAGATTATCCGGTGATCAGAGGGTTTATACACACCGGACAATAAAAAATAAGAAGTGGCTTGGTCAGGCTCAAGTCTGCACATCGGATGGTCCGATGATGGAGTTCAAGTTACATCGGAATATCCGGTATTCATAGATATGTTTAAGTGAGGTTCCAACGTCTAGTTTGTACTATTGTACACATTGGATGGTCCGATGCTTGCACTGATGTTGATGTCGAATTATTTGGTGTTCACAGTTTTTTGGAGCCATTAGAGCAACGGCTACTTCGTGGGGTTGAGGCTATAAATACCCCACTCAGACATTTGAGTGAGATGGAGTCTAGAAAAGCTCATAGACATATGAGAAGACATCCAGGCCACCAAAGTACTAAAAGTAATCATCCAAGATAATTAAGCACAAGATTAGAGAATGATTAGTGCTAATAGGCCTAGAGAGAGTTGTTGCTAGGTGTTGTTGCCTAGAGAAGGGATCAAGGAGTGATCCAATATTGTACCAAGTGGTACGTCGACATCATAGAGTCTTGGTGACTCGCCGGTATCATGAGCCTTGGTGGCTCATACTTGTTGACCCTCCGACTTGGTGTGAAGAGGTGACAAGACTCTTGTACGGGAACAAGGAGATTCTTGTCTTGGTGGCTTAAGCTTTGAAGTGAATATGACCGCAAGTGACCAGAAGAGAGACTTGTGGTGAGATTTTACCTTAGTGGTATGGCAGCTCAACCTACTTGAGGTCTTAGTGGGTCAAGGTTTGTGATCAGATGTCGTCCGGGAGCTATAGCCTATGTGACTGCTCCAATGTGGATTAGGAGTGACGTTTATACCATCGATACCACGGGATAAAAATCTCTTATACCGAGTTTGCTCTCTCTATCATCTTTACATTTTCATATTTACTTCTTATAATCAATCCTTGTATGTTTACTTTTATAAAGTAGTTTATTAAGATTGGCTATATGTTTCAAACCTTTAAACGGTAAAGTAGACACACTAGATAAACTTAAAGCATATTTAGATAAAAATTGATATAGGTTTATTTTGTGAAATTTTTAAAACCGATTAATTGTAAATGTCATAATTCTATCCTCTTAGGTCGTCACCAATTTTTTCTTGCTTAGTTCTAGTTTTGAATGGTGGCTCACGTTGGTGTATGATCCAACTGGTGATCAGGACAACCCCATCTTCCTTCAGGAACTGCACGATCTCAGGCAAGGCTGCATTGGCTCATGGATGGTCAATGGAGACTTCAAATTCATCTATAAAGCAGAGGGCAAGAACAATACGCTACTTCACCATTGGCCCATGGCTCGATTTCATCACTTTATTGATAACACCGAGCTCAAAGAGCTACATTTGAATGGTCGCTTGTACACGTGGAGCAACAAACGGCGCCACCCAATGTTGATCGCATTTGTGATGTCTTCATCTTCCCGAGCTGTTATCTCCATTCCATCGCCTCCCAGTGCTCTGACCAAGGTCCTCTTCTGCTACAAACAATCATCAAATTCCAAGACAACAAGCGCTTCCGCTTCAAAACTATCTGACCGAAATATCCTGGATACCTTGACACAATCAAGAGCGCTTGGTCTTGTCCACTAATTAATGCAGACCCATTTTGGAAGCTAGATTGGCACCTTAGGAACATGGCCAAGGCGCTGCGTTGCTGGAGCAACAAGTTCGTAGGCAGCGTGAAGACATAATTACAGGTGGCCAAGGAAGTGATTCACTAACTGGATGTCAACAGGACTTCCAATGGCACACAAAGGTCTCCAACAACCTGATCATGTTCTGGCGCACAACTACCTCAACACGCTCTGAATCTCCAGGCCTCACTGAGTCTCCAGGCGTCTAGGACTCTTCATCAGCCGCACGACGTCCACAAGCTGCGCCGCACCTCCGTGCTTCCTGGATTGAGGCGCCGACTCTTCTCTGTTGTTATTTAGCGCCTTGCGCTCATGTATATATTTGAACATTCACTTGATCAATGAACAAGCCGCACAATACATTGCCTAAACTATTCCATATGATATCAGATACCTCCTCCTGAGACCTTAGCTTCTTCTCTACCATGAGCGACCGCACATCATCCGCCATGGGCACTCCCATCTCCCTGTGCCACAACCCACCCTTCCAATCTCCCAAGCAATTCACAACCTCCATATCTCTAGGGCTCTGCTGTATATATAGAGGGTGGGAGATAGGGCACGGTAATATTTTCAGCCGATCAGCCTTCCTCATACCTCTTGCTCTGAATGGCCCGTGAATCCATGATCTATCATGCAGGACCTTCAATTTCGGCCTGTCCCAGTGTCCATGCACGAACGTCCCATATAAGCTTTACCGGCCAATATGTGGTCTCACTCGGTGGGTGATGGACGGACTTGCATCCTCTAATATTACTAAAGCAATGTCACCGATAAACAGTAATAGTGACATTAACCCTCCATCAACTGCCAGATCTGAAACGGACGCATCTGATTGATTGGTACAGTAAAGTAGTGCACAGTAAAATCGTTACAGTACCATCGCTACCGTAGATACTGTTATGATACTGTTTATTCAGACCCAAATCACTGTTCATTTCGGTGACATTGCTTGGTGATGTCAGAGGATGAGGATGCGAGTCTGTGATGGCCGGTCCCCTCGCGCAAGAAAGTACAACCTGTTTTTGTCGAGCTTTCGCTTAATTTCTGGTTGTTTGTTTTAATAATATAAACACTATCTCAGCCTCTACATCATGCACATAGTCATTTCATTTCTATGCTGTAGAAGTTAAAAACCTTAAAATCAGATACTTCTCTTGTACTTTATTGTGTACTCTGCAAGAGCCGGACTTGGAAGTCTGGTTTTTCCTCGGCAAAGAAGCAAGGCTCCAGATCCAGACCAAATCACGATATTCATGTGCAAAACAGTGGGAGGCAAGATGGTCAATGACGGTTCTGCAAACTTTGCTTAAATAGCACTCAGTATTTGGATCTTGAAACCTTGACGCAAATTGCAAAATGCATGTTACATAGCTACAAAAGAATCACAGATATTATCACCCCTGTGACTCCTCTGACGGTACTGCCGTTCTCTGTGGAGTCCTGATAGGTGAGTATATTCAGGAACCGGTCGTCAACCGCCAACTTTAGTTGGAGGCTTGGAGCTCATCTGCTCATGGACGTATTTATACAAGCATAGATAATGCATACGCATTGTTTCTTCCGGATTGTTTGGTTGTACTCATTTCATTCTGATTTTTCTTTTTCGGACCCGAAGTGATCATCATTCAGCTGAGCTCAAATGTTCCCTGTGTCTAAGAAACCGCACCAGTATTGCCGAGCAGCTTCATTTCGAGCTGGCCCATACTTGCATTCTGGTACTGGCTTTCTTGGCCTGCAAAGGCACAACACGAGGCAACCAAATGAGTTCGAATCTCCAAGGAACAAATGCGCAGGTCCATTTTATGCCAAACAAGAAAAGCTGGAAAAGCCAAGATGAGATGCTCACCTCTTCGTCCCAATCGCATCTGACAGTGAGGTAGGCCAGTATCAGCGTCTGGACGGCGGTCCCGCCAATCATCCCGGACCAGATCCCCTGGAATCCAGACATAAACTGTAAAGATCGGTCCAAGCTTTGGCGTGTGCTTTGCGCGAAGCTGATGCCATGATAACACTATTCTGTAGTTCTGCATAGGTTCGTTGTGTGATCTTTGAAGTGTTCAGAGCATTACCCCAACTCCGAAATGCAGCGGCCAACCGAGAATGGCGCCCAAAGGAACTCCGATGAAGTAGTAGGTTCCGACGTTCACGTAGGCAACCAACGCTTGCCATCCAGAACCAACGGCCACCCCTGCAGCAACAACAATGACGATGCAGAGCCCTGATTAGCATTGCTCATGTCTCGCCATGCGCCGCATGTTAGCTTTTCAGGTTCAGCAGCTTGCCTGAGAGGACGGGCTGCACGCTGTTGAGGAGGACGGTGAAGGCGAGCAGCACGGACAGGGTGTGCACGGCGTCGAGCACGACCTTGCTCGACGTGAAGAGGAGCGCGATCTGGTCGTTGAAGTAGAGGATCAGGCACCAGAAGACGAGGCCGATCACCACGGAGGTCGTGACCGAGACGACGATGGCGAAGCGCGCGCCTTTGCCTCTCCCCGCGCCGAGCTCATTCGCCACCCGCACGCTGCCGTTTGCAAAAGCTCACTGGTTAGTGACAATTGATCAGCTCTTAGCACAGTAGCGGACTCAGCATTTTCAACTTGAGTGTATATATTCATTGTACTCGTGCCCGCATACATCCGTCCCGCTTATGCCCACACCATCGCCACGCCCCACCTAACTCGAGCTTGCGCCACCGCCGTCACCCTCCAGGTTTGAGCTCACGCCCACGCCCACGCCCACGCCACACCACTATGACCCGCTCATGCCCGCATCGCCGCCGTCCTCCATCTCAAAAACGCAATTATTACGCAGTCACACACACAGTCTCATCTTATCAGGAATCGACACACTTACGCATACGGTCGTCACTCATATCTCGAGGGCACCTAGGCCACTATGTGTGGCTGTACGGGGTAGTGAGTTGTGAGTTATGGTCATGTTAATGCCGGTTAGGTCATGCTGATATGTGCTTGAGCCGTTGTGAACCGCGGTTCTAGGCACACCTACAAAACATAATACTAGCTAAGTGTACATGCGTTGTAACGAAAATATAAATATTAGGCGCGGTGACATCAAGCATAAACTAAAGGTATGCAGATGTGAATGCACTATAGGAGCGCCGCTGAATGAATATGTCGGGAGCGATGTTATAGTTTAATTTGAGATGGAATTTGAAAAAGGAATATGAGATTATCCACTAATTTTTCTTCTAATTTCTTCAAATATTTTTATTAGTAAAACAAGCCTTATACCCGTACTCAGTAACAAGACAGAGAGGTTAGATGATGAGAGTGGATAGTAAAAGTGGATAAATTATTTGAATTTTAGGAATTTTTATTAGATAAGAGAGAGTGGAGGGAAGAAGTGACGCGGGAAACAATTTGTATTTTATATAGTTGACATATAAAAAAAATTACACAAAATTTTGGTGTACCTGCCACTGCTGAGGCATATGCTGTGCATGAACATACGTACGTACGTGGCTAATTCATGAGCGTGTGCTGGGAAGCCGACTAGCAACTTTCTTTTTTTAAAGTCCTCTTCCTCCGTAACTTTCTTTTTTTTAATGTTTTTCAAAAAAAACTTTTAAGCAAAAGTTATCGAGACAAGTTATCGGAAAAAATTATCGAGAAAAGTTGTTAAGAAAAATTGTAAAAAAAAAATCAGCACAAACTTTTTCAAAAAAAAAGCTTTCAACACAAAGTTTTAAACAAAATTTCCATTATAAATTCACATGGACCTAAAAAAGCCCCACCTAAGCCTCTCCGCTCCCCCGGTCTTGGCCCGCAAGCCGCGCCTCTCTTCCCACAGCCCGGGCGGCCCAATGCCCGAATCGGAGAGTTTTTTTTATTTTTATATTTTTTAACTTAAAATATTAAATAAATAGATTCATGATAAAAATATTTAAAAAATAAACGTACCGCCCTCACTTAAAAGTCGGATGAACAGTAGCCGTCGCAAATTACTGTTTATGCATCTTATTTTCTATTCAAAATAGTAGTTTTTTTGTTGCTCTAAAAATTCTATAAATTTTTATATGTGTTTTATAATATATATGCAACCCATTTTAATTGGATTCATCTAAAAAACATGTGTAGAATTTAAACTAAAATTCTCCAAAAAATACCACTTTTATAAATTCTAACAATTATTAGGGTCTCAAATAAATTTTTAAAAATATGAAAAAAATAACTAATATTCTTCTTATATGATTGGCTAATTTCTAAAATTATTTTCAGCCATAATTTATATGGTGAAAAGGTTAGTTCCTTTATAATACTCTATTTATATGTATTTTTATCATTTCATGTGATATTAATCTTTTAATTCAATTTGAATTCAAAGAAAATTCAAACATATACAAAATTTAACTATTGGAAATATATCAATTGTAAATATTTTTTATGTATAGGATGGAAATATTTTTTATTTATAGGATGGAAATACTTTTACAAAATTTCATGTGATATTGTTTTCACCATATAAACTATGGCTGGAAATAATTTTAGAAATTAGTCTATCATATAAAAAGAATATTAGTAATTTTTTTCAGATTTGTGAAAAATTATTTGAGACCCTAACAATTGTTAGAATTTATAAAAGTAGTCTTTTTCGAATAATTTTAATTTAAATTATACGCGGGCTTTTTGGATGAATCCAATTAAAATGGGTTGCACATGGATTATGAAACACATACAAAAAGTTATAGAATTTTTAGAGTAACAGAAGAAAACTATTTTGAATAGAGCGCAATTTCGATTGCTACTGTTCATCCGACTGGCTAAAAGGCTGAGCGCGGTAAGAGAGATATTTTTGTAAATCTTTCTAACAAGTATATTTATTTAATATTTTAAGTTAGAAAATATAAAAATAAAAAAAACTCGCGGACATGGTCGAGCGCGCACGTGACTTCACAAGTCAGGCGCACGCTATTCGCGGCATACTTACCCAGTTGCAGCCAAGAAGCCGAACGGAATCATCATCTCCCATCCATTGATCGTCAGGCTACATTAGGATCAAGAACCAATGCATTGCAGTTAGATATGGAAACTGATTTGGATGTGAATGGCGAAGTACTGCTCTGGATGCTAAGTACCAATTACCATATGGAGAGTGCATCCACAGCGATTTCAGCGTTCTTCAGGTACCCTGTCAGCAACACCAACACTCTGTAGTACCAATTCTCCAAGCTGCAGTATATGAGCAAATTGTGATGTTGTTAATGGCATGAGTTTGGAACAACAAACAAATGTTCCTGTCAAATGGACGTACCAGAGCATCACTCCGGAAGCCGAGGAGAGCTTTATGAACTCCCAAAAGTCGGCGAACGCCTCCATCGAAAAGCCCTTCCACGACAGCGGGCACCCGCCGCCGACGACGTAGAAGAACTGGCCCAGCACAACGAGCCACCAGGACAAGTCGGCGGCGGCGACCGCCCCGACAAAGCCGAGGTGGAAACAGTGCACGAGCACGTACGTGACGACGACGTGGATGGCGAGCGCGACGCCCGCGGTGACCGCGGTCACCCAGTTCTTGAGCTGGCTCTGCAGGAACCGGGTGAGCGGGAGCAGCATCGCCATGGCGAAGTGCTGCGGGATCAGCCAGATGCTCATCTGGCCGGCGAGCCGCGACACCTCGGGGGACTGACCGATCAGCAGCAGCAGGTCCTCCATGAAGATGTACGTCGGCGTCAGCGCGGTGGCGAAGAGGAGGAGGACGACCCACGAGCGCTGCAGGTACACACCCAGCATGTGGTGTTTCTTGGCGCCGAACGCCTGCCCACACAGCGTCTCCAGCGCGCTCGCCATGCCCAGCTACCACAGCAAATAAAATTATTACTGTGATGGCGCACATTTTTTACTACTTGTGGCATTATTAATTGGGTAGTCAAATATTCTACTGCACTACTCTACATGTCGTGAGCCATGACGAAATGACAGAATAATTAGAGTTCGTGACCATATTGTATGGTTTCTGTGAGCTGCATACATAGGCGACTGATCTGATTGATGCTTCTGTACACAGTAGCAGACGCGGATGCTGCGGCCAAGTCACAACAAGACAAACACGCATAGAGTAAGAACGAAAGAAAATGCAGAGGGTGACAACGATCGATCGAGCACTGATAAGACGCGTGTTTGCATGTCTTCAAATAGGAGACTATTCTTCCGACTAAAAATGACAACATTGTTCGCCCGATTGGTTCATTTGGGATGAACCAAATGAAACCCAAAAAAATCAAAATCGTTTATCTCTTGGCAGTCTATCGTCGACAGCAGCCGTCCACATAAATGGAGCACCAGAGATCTCTCGCAGATCGCAGCTACCGCTTGGACCTATCCGACATAAAAGGTGAACGGTGAAAGATACTAGGACCCGACACTTAAGTTAATCCCTCCGATTGCAAATATAAATCATTTTAGATTTATGTATAAGAATTAAGAAAATAGATCAAATAACTTTATTGCTCTTTATTTATTCTGTATTGGAAAAAATAACTTATTCATTTGTGAGAGTGGTAGAATTTTTTAAACAAGGATAAGACGGAAAAAAAAGAAATAAATGCATAGAAGTTCGAGAATAACTTATATTTAGAGAATAGTTAAGGAGGCTAAAACAACGTATATTTACAATAAGAGAGAATATTAACCATGTTGGTGTTCCTGTCATTCTCAATCGTGACAGCCAAATAAACACGGCTCCTTCGTACCACCATAAACAAGTATCGCAAATATCTCAGTTGTACCGCATCGCTGTTTTAAAACAGAGGTCAAGTACCACGATGATCCGAGGGCATGTACCAAAGGAAGAAGATGAGCAAAGTCAATCGTCGATCGGTGTCCAACCAAATAATTATGTACCAACTTGGAGGTAAATTAACATTGTAAAGTACAGCTCGAACAATATTCAAAGCCATTTGTTGCAAACTGCCAACAAAATTGCAGATGCATGCAGTAATGGCCACTTGATCGTCCATACCATTTGAGCAAAAAAGATTTTGATCGGAGTGTTCGGTTCTCAGTCGCAGGTACTCGTATGTTTCGATGGAAATTGGTCAGTGGTTATTGCTTGGCTACTCTCACATCATTCAAATCAAGTGCAAAAGGCAAGTTCATCCCAGTGCTAACTGGTTAATTGGACAGTTCACGCGAAGGGTAGCAGTCTCTCCTTCACACGATCTGCCTCTAGAAACAAAAAGAACAGAGAAGAAAGGCTGTTTGTGTGGTTAAGCTCGAGTGCATGCATCATGTAAGCATATGGACGCGTAAGTAGTGTACCAGGAATCCAAAGTTGAAGCCGGAGACGACGGTGGCGGCGATGGAGAAGGCGGCGAGCTCGAGGTCGCCGAGGTGGCCGATGAAGGCCTGCGAGACAACGTTGATCCCGTAGAGCGCGATCCGCTGGAAGATGGCCGGCCCCACGATGCGCCACAGCTTCTTCGACTCCACCCACCACTCCACCGCCGCCCGCCTCGCTCGCCCCTTCGCCGTCGCCGCCTCTTCGCCGCGCGGCTGCAGCAGCGGCGCCCGCGCCTCCTCCTCCATGACACCACGCTGCGTACGTACACGGTTGCTAGCTAGCTAGCCGGCGTAGGAACTAATGGTTCCGCTACCTCTCCGGCTCTCCCTACGGGTTGGTATATAGAGAGGCTCGGCGACGGGTCACGGGAGCCGCTGTCGCGGTATCGCTCATGGTGCATGTTGCGCGGGCGCGTACCTGTTCGCAACCCAACCCAACCAATCTATTTGGTGCCATCCGGCCGGAGCATGGGGCGAGCTGCGTGCGATGCACAAAGCCTGCACGTTTCGGCTGGAACAGGGTTGACTGCAGTAGGGGCACTTGCTACGCGCCAAGATCAGCTTTTCGGGTCGGCAGATCACAGCTCCAACTATAACAATTTTTTAATAGATATTTCTAACTTTAAAATTTTGTAGAGCTAAGTTATAAATGCATTGAAGATATTTTAATGAATTATCTTATTTTTATTTTAAATTAAAAATATATGCTTAAATTAATTTATTTTATATATAAATTTTAGATCTAAGATGGAGAGCTATAGCCCTACTAAATAGGTCTTAGTAGGCTTAGGGTGAGTTTTGTTATCTGCATATGGCTCATCCTGTCTCATGGGATGCAAGCAGCAGATGCTTGGTTGCTTGTATGTCACTCTGAGTATGGCTCTCGGATATAAATACATGCACTCAGTCTGACTCTACAGGTATGTGATGCAAATATGTTTCTACAGAGCTAGACTTGCCAAATTTAGCATAGTGCTCAGCTAATGATGTTATTAGTATGTATTAAGTGATATTAATATATTTTAAAAAATATTAAATTTTAATAAGATAAACTAATAATTATAATAGTACAAGAACATAAAAATAAATACTTATTTGTACAATTTTTCTTATGCAATATGTCTTCGTGTGAGCTATCAAACACCATCTCTTTTTTGTCAAACTAAATAGATACATACAATCAAATAAATTACTGCTCAAGGTACTCAACTTAATTAAGATGAACCTAACTCATAAATACGGGTCAAACTTAGACATGCAAGTAACCAAACGCACTTTTTAGAGTTCTTGCAATCCATCCCATAATTAGTCTACGTGTACAACATCCAAAGGGAAAGGAATACCGAGTGCCTGCCAAATACTAATCGCCCTAGGACATCGTAGAAACAGGTGCCTGATATCCTGGCACGCCGAGCAGAAAAGACATTGGTTAGCCTCCCCGCTGTTTTAGGCTTCATTTGGACGTGGTAGGCGGCCGCGTAGACTCATCAGCGAGAAGGAATTAAGTGTGTCGCCAATCAGCGAAGCATACAGGTCACTACTGGCCCCTAGCTATAGTTAACTACCCTACCATTGGGTCCCTCGAGCGCGGGGCGACGCGAGCAATGAAACCGATTTGGACTCCGCACCTAACGCCGTACGCCGATCAAAGCGTTATTTCAGGCCAACCCGTTCCCTTGGAGAGATCCTCAACGTTAAACAGTTCCAGCTTTGCAACGAAAATTTCAAGTTTCAGCTCACCGGCAACAAATCCAACTTGGTTGGACATTAGAAACTTTGAACTCGTAATTTCAAATTCATGATTCAAAACTTCAAATACGCAACTTGAAATCCCCCAAATCTCAACAGTGAGATCTGGACTTTCACTTGGACAAATCAACCCCAAACCACAAGGGTGAGGGTGACACGGACAATGACAGTGAGAGACGTCACTGGCACTGACAACGGTGAGGTTCACAATCAGAAGAGAAGCGGGAGTAGTGAAGCTACAGTAGTGATGTATATTATTTCGGCTCTTCAATTAATAAGTGGATCCTTCACGATTTATAAGTCCCACAGAGCGAAAGTGATGCCTTCAATTAATCACACCGATTGCTTATATTTAGATTACCCGAAGATTCAAATATAAGCATTATATTGCATAGGAAAACAGATTGCATGGGAAAATATAAGCATTCAAATATAAGTTGTATGATCATAGGAAAAATAGATTATATGGGATATTGTATATATTGCATTTATCCTCGAGTACGGAATATATAGAGTAAAAATAGCTTGGATATCAAGCAATCCTAATAATATGATAGAATCTAATCATTTTCTACCATAAAATCTGGATCCTTATGTATCGTATATCATATACTCTAATATCCTCATGCAGCCGCAGCAGGAGCATCACAAATGATGAGATTGGAGAGAAAGACGAATGACATCTCCCACAATTAAAACAACATGATGTATATGTTGTGACTGAAGAAACCGACGAGTTGCTCATGCAAATGGTAGCCCTTTGTGCCTAATGCCGACATAGCCGAGAGCGAGACAAGTAGTTGTGGTCAAGGATGTTGTGCGTGAGGTAGCCATGGTCGACGAAGGCATAGTTCGGGTTACCATGGTCGAGGTAGCCACACATGAAGCCACATGCATATGGATGTCTGAGGGAAGAAGACGGTGACGCGGATAAGGCAATAGTCAAAGAAGAGGTCAATGCTGAAGTTAACGCAGTCGAGGCAGTCGAGGATGAGGCGTGCACCAGGTTTGCCAGGTCCAGGAACGCATCGGGGACGAAGGCATGCACGGGTGTTGCCAATACCGGGCGCGCGAAGATAGGGAAACCAACTATGTGCCAATGTCTGAGGGATCAGTAGAGAATGCCTCAACGGTCACGATGTGCATAACGGTGAGGAGGAGAAGGTGCCAAAATAGTTCACATGTACTGGAGTAGACGAAGAGGCCGAGGAGGATATCGTGACGTTGGCGATGAGGTTGTGCTGGATGAAGATGGTAGAGACGGAACTAGATGTCTGGAGCAGCGATGATAGGATCTGAGAGCGTGGTGGCGGTGCTCGAAGAAGTCGGCGAAGAACACCCTAACAACATGACGAAGATCTAGTGCGTTGATGACTAAGGCGACGATGTGCTGGGAGAGGCGGCATTGATCGGCCGGAGTGTCGTGGTGCGATGGGACATCAATGTAGGGCGACAACAGGATCCTCCGTTCGGTCGGACCGTGCTAGAGAGGGCGTGACAGCAATGAGGAGGCATGACCATGGGCGGCGGCACTGTGGCCTGAAGGCGATGCAACGGCAACCCCAGTGCTCGAGAAGGGGGTACGTGCGTACTCTAGGAGAGTATGAGCCATTACCGATCAATCGGGAGGAGCCATGTGCGATCAGTTGATCAGACCGAGAGCGCGTGAGGCGGTCGTGGCGGAGGCATCCCGATTGGTGAAGGCGACGACGAACCGGCATAGAGTGTCATGCGGACGGAGTGGCGGGGCAACGATGTGTGAGGGTGTCCCCTGAGTGTCGTGCGCCCAACTCTGGTCACGGATGGTCGTGGTCGAGGATGGTCATGGTCAAGATGACGTGTGAGTGGTCGACAGAGTCCCGAGTGGTCATGGTCGGTGTGGTCGTGTAGTGACGATCCAGCGCATGGTCGGCCAAAGTCGGCGTGTGCGGACAGAACCGTGCCACACGGTTGGAATCGACGAAGATGAGGATGCCTCCACGCGTGGACCAGACATGGAGACGGATTGGAGATGGGGATGCCTCCACGTGTTGACGATCCGGAAGTGGAGACGATGATGCAGCATGAAGACACACCGATGGGCGCGTGGAGAGGGAGACGTGGTCGTCATGTGGTGTTGGTGCATGGAGACAGGGCAACCGACATGGTCAGACAAGTAGAAACCTGGCAACGTATCCAGAAGTCGGGCGCGTGGTCAGATCAGTGGTGGTGTGGACAACCGACGCGAGTGTCAATGAACAGAAGGATAGAGCCGATCCAGGCCGTGCACTTGGAAATAGGCGCGATGGAGCCGCACGAACGAAGAGCAATCGGCCATGCCGCACAGGTGGAGGAGCCGGTGCAGTCGTGCCAAGGTCAGATTAGAGGTGCGTGAAGACGATGGGCAGAGGGTGATACAAACCGATCTTTGATCGAAAAAACCAAGGAGAAAAATCGATCAATGACTGATGTGAGAGAAAACCCCGATCAACAGATCGGTAAAATACTCTATAGGGTGGCCGATCAATATGATCGATGGTGCGAACCCTAGGTATGGGTGGTGCTGCCCCTGGTGGAGATCATGGAGATCGATCTCCTTAGTGGCGTGCAGTGTGGAAGCTGGTGGCGGCTAGGGTTTGTGGCTAGGATTAGAACCTAAACTCGTGATACCATGTAGTAAGAATAGATTGTGTGGGATATTCTATATATTGCATTGAGCCTTGAGGGTAGAATATATAGAGTGTAGATGGCTTGGATATCAAGCAACTCTATTGATAAGATAGAATCTAATACTATCCTACCATAACAACTGGATCCTTATGTATCATATACCATATACTCTAACAATGACAAATGCAGTTACCATTTTCAATTTTAACACTTGTGTTATGTAGCTGCATAGTTCCCTCGTTTTAGCATTGTAAAACTAAACGAAATTGCTAGAAAACATGCGATCATTTTTTTGAAGAAAAATAGTTAAATTTGTGACCTTTGGGTTTTCTTTAAGATCCACGAGCCTCATCACCAACCCTGGCGACCTTTTAGGTTGGGGGTTGACTAGGACCCAACAATGGGCGATGGAGTAGCAAGGCTTGAGGGGTGCGCTGGCCGCGGGGCGGAGTAGGTTAGTGGAGGGGGGCAAGAACATAGGAGTAGTAGGTGGCGGTCGATAATGGTGACGGCTCTAGCAATGATCGTTGACCTCGAGAAAGAATATGTGGGAGGATAAGCGATGGTGTGGTAAGGGAGGGTGGCGGAGGTGTGGGCCATTAGGCCTCACTAATGCCTAGATAGGAGGTGGCCTACATGGGCGGGGGGGGGCAGCCGAGTGGGACATAGCTAGGTCAGGGGTGGATGTGGATGAGATAATGTGAGTTCGTTAGAAAAGTTTATGCAGTAGGGTTGAGGAAAGAGTTAGCCATTGGATATAGATATAAGGCTCCAACTTTTGATTATTGTGAACTGAAAACAACATGTTACTAAATTTAGTTAAGTAGATATAAGAGATTCACCTTTGCGTGACCAATATCCAAGTCTGTACATCATAGCTCATCATAAAGAAAAAATTGTAGCCGAGGTGATACAATTTCCCTAGGAGAACATCTCTTTTTGGTGGACACTGAAAGGAGCTCATTTGTTAGCTTTACATGAGATGGTGGAGATTGTAAATAGTGTCAGAGTATTGAGTAAGGAGGTGTCCTGGTTAACGGGTCATACGAGGGATATAGCAATCGACGAAGGATATTTCCTGAACCCTGGCTTATCGCGCGACCATGTCAAGGCTCGCTCGACCAGCGTGAGGCTTGCGCGACCAGCCTCCTTGCATATATTGTGATCCTACGACTAGCCCTTACTAGTCATGAGACGTCCATACCTAACATGTCTAGTCGCATTTATTGATTTCTACTCAAGTATTTTTCTTCCCGATACACCCCCTTCAGCAAACAATGTCGTGGCCAGTGCAGATAGATAGTGCCTCGTTCTATAGCACTATAGAGTGGGGTTTTACGGACCGACTTGGTGCTGCGTGACATATGGGATGGGCCCCGCAATACCATCGGCATAAGGTGATGGCCTGAGAAAAGAATATCTAGCTAGGTATGGATCTACTGAAAGAGGCTCATTTGTAAGTTCTCCTTCAATTGTATATAGAAGGGGGATGAACGAGTCTAGATTTAGAGGAGGTACTCATCTATAATCAGTTCACAAACACTCATAATAAAATACACAGGACATATGGTTGTTATCCTTCGAGAGGCTTGAACCTGGATAACTCGTGGTGTTCTTGAGTTCGTGACATTGTAAGTGTCGTTCATGCTCCCATCGATTGGTGCACCCCGAAATCATTGTTTGGGGTTAACACACGACAGTTGGCACACCAGGTAGGGGTGTGTTTCTGCATTTTAGTAAGTGTTGAAGATTAGATAGGGCTACCTATGGCTGGATTCACGGCAACCACTGAGTCCCGTTTTGAGGACCCTGGTCACCGTGAGGTATTCTTCATGGGATACGACCCAGATGAGCTCGGTGTGCTCCAAGTATGAGACACCGAATCGGACTTCAAAGGCTCTGAGGTTCAACAGGAAGTTTATATGACAGTTCATGCAACGGGGTGCAGCAGAGGCTCCCGTATTTTGGGTGCCAGTGATGATCCCCAGGCCACGCGCCCAGAGGGGAACGAGACTGGTGCCAGGCAAGATCTCCAAATAGGTAAGAGAGTACTCTGAAACTAATCAGGTGTGTGGCCTTTTGGGTAAGGTCATCTTCTGGATAGGAAAAAAGGTCTCTTGCTCTTCAGGTTTCTAATAGTAAGAACAACCACTTTCGGTGAATAGTAGGAATGGAGGCAACCTTCCAGGATCTCAACAGGTGACCCTTTTCTCCTCTTGTACTGACCACTCCTCGACCAGATGAGGAGTCGTTGCCCTATTTTGCAGCTACCCCCACAGGTGGTGAGAGCGGTACTGGTCATCAAGCGGTGAGGGTTTCTGGGACCAAAGACGAACAGGCACATGACCACACATGTTGATAGGTCGTTCACGTTGAATGGACTAGGGGCTGGAGCGATCTCAACCCCACAATCTAGCGACAACTTCATGTACACATTTCAATTAAATATTTAGGCCACCAAACAATATTGCGGAGTATGAGGGTCTCTTATCCAGAATACGAGTAGCATCCGCAAGAGGGGTAAAACACCCACTAGCGATGAGGGACTCGCTATTGGCCATAAACCGAGTGCAAAGGGTTTCCTCTTCTCAGACCAGACGATGACGACATACCTCTCTGAAGTGAGAAAGCTAGAGCTATGCTTCATCAGTTTTGAAGTCAAGCATGTCCCTCACAAGGACAACTTTCTAGCCGATGAGCTGGCCCATCTAGCCTCTTCTTGTGCACCTGTCCCGGTCGAAGTCTTTGAAAAAAGATTCACATGACCACCCACCGTGGTCTCGGGTCAACGTAGAAGGGATGCTCTGCTTGAAAACGGAGCACCAGAGGCAACACCTTTGGAGGCAACGCCTCCTTTAGTGTCGTCGACCTCGAGTGACCATTATGTGGTCTTCCTGCTATTTTCGAGTATGGCCTGGATGGATCAGATCTTGAACTACCTTCATAATTAAGAAACCCTTGATGATTATGTGTCAGTAGAAAGGATCACGTGGTAGGACCATAAATACTCTTGGGTAGAGAGACGTCTCTACTGCCAAAGGAGCAATGGCATTTTATTGAAATACATCACTTAGAAATGGAGGAGCACATCATTCCTCGACATTCTTGGAGACATATGTGGTAGCTGCGCTTCGTACCACACTCTGGTCAAGAAAGCATTATGGTAAGGATTCTATTGGCCCACGACCCTCAAGGATGCTTGCGAGGTAGTGAAACAGTGTAGATCATGTCAGAACCATGGCTGAGATACAAAACTACTAGCCCGAACACTGCAAACCATACCACTCTCTTGTCCTTTCACTTTCTGGGGGCTCATTATCATGGGACTATTCCCTACAAGCCCCAGGCGGTTTTGAATTCCTATTTGTGGCAGTCGGCAAATTCACTAAGAGGATTGTGACCGAGCCTATCAGGAAATTCATCACCACAGCAACGATTAAGTTCACATGAGCGGTGGTAGTGCAATTTGGTCGTCCAAATCGTATTGTTACGAATAAACGAGACTCAATTCGCCAGTCGGAGAACGCACGTCGGTTGCCTCGAATGACCAACTACTCACGTGATGACCAGGAACCACAACGAAAGGACAATACAAACCCAAGCGAAGAGTCCTACAAACATGCTCAAAATTCGGGCAACCCGATACCAACAGGGCCTTAGGCACTACTGCGACCACATGGTGCGGGAGTGGACATTGGTCGTAGACGACCTCGACCTCAGACGAGTCCAGGAATAGGGCAAGTCGTAATAGTCTCTTCCCTAAGGGGGAGGGGTCCTACAAAATGGTCTGCATGTCTTGACCTGACACGGTTGACTTAGCCACAGAGGCTGGCCACAAATTACACAAACTCACGGAACACAAGTTCAATGTGTAAGGCTGCTCGACGAGCCTATTTTTCTATTTTGCAGGATCTTCCAGACGAGCGTGGAACATGACTTGTATTTTTTTTCAAGTTCAAAAAGCAGACTCTGTTTTGCAGGATAACCCGAGTATGAACGGTCTCACCAAATTGTAAGTTTTTCTGATTCATAGGATTTACCACCTGGTAGGTATGTTTTGGCTGACCAGATGATCAGGGGCTAAAGCTTTTAGGATATGTAGTTTATTTTTATGCAACGTACATGTTTTGTTCTACTCGATCAATATTGATTGAGTGGGAGTCAAAATTGTTGTTCACATAGTGTTAAAGGTATGGGTGTCCGAGGGATGACGACCACGAGGCCACAAGTCCTAGATCAGGTCGAGTGTTGGTCGCCCCCGAAGGGCTTGTAGTGCTAAGGGCCATCCTAAGCGTCAGGAACCTTGCTAGCGAGCACCCAGAACCTACTCTCCACTCGAACACAGGAAAAATTTACATCAAGGTTGGTCCTTTAATTACAAAGCGACCGCACGAGCAGCTTTTGGGGGATGTTTCTAAATAGTCTATTTAATATACACATGACCCAAAAATATAGGGCAGTGTTCAAACTAAACAAACAAAAGAATGGAGTGGATTGTGGGCAGATACGAATCGACGAGGTCGTGGAGCTCCTTCGTAGTCTTCATGGATCTACCAAAACCCTCAAAGACCGCCGTGATAAGGTTAATATTCGGAAAGTGCTCGTGGACGCAGTCTAGGGCAAGACAGACATCGATGTTTCTGACATCTAGCAAGTGGACTCCCACCATTACACGTAGCTTGTCCTCAAGGCCACTCGCCTCATCAGAGACTGCAAAAAACTAGTCGATATGAAGGATCATGGTGTCTCCAGGAGTGGGGCGAACTTGAACGCCGACGGTCCGCAGCCGCGAGTCGAAGGGTGCAAAAGCACGGCTGAGGCGATAATAGAAATATAGCCACCACTGGTTGCTATCTCGGGTTATCCTCTCCATGTCTTTCCTTGTCACGAACAACTACTCCCGACAAGCTGGACAAGGAAAATAGTCGCAAGCCATGCAGGAGTTAGCTGATCGAGCCTCACTTGGCCAATCGGGGTCTACACATGACTAAATAGAGGTAGGACCGGTGCACCTCTAAGATCACTCTGCAAGATCTCTCGCTCGACCACAAACCCAAACTCGCACTCGGCCACAGCTTTCAGACTATGCTGGTCAACAAGGTCATCGGTCGACATGGTTGGGAGCTCCGTGCGGGCAGGTGGGTTGGTTGGTCCTAGCCGCACTCCATCTACAGGCGTGGTTGGGGGCTCGGAGCAAGTAGGAGGCTTGGTGGGCAAGCTTTGGCTTTCCAATTTATAGGGCCAGCGCGATATCCCAACTGTCGCATGGAACCCAGACGTCTTGTGATTTGAAAGGCCGCGCTTGGGGAACTAAAATTCCCCCAGGTCCGACGGAAATCAATGTCTCACTCTCCTGATGTTTCTCTCTCTCCCTCTAGAAGTTTAAAACCTCCTCTCAGAATGCGGTTTTATGGGCCCACCACAAAAGTGGACTGCGTCGAAGGCCACTCCCAGGGTGAACTCATGTTTACCTAGGGCCTAGGTGGTACGACCAGGTCCACCTGTGACCACGCAACAAACTGCTCAGACCACCACATCCGCGAGGGAGTATTGAGGGCTACTGGCTAATGGGTCTCACGAGAGATATGAGGACCAGCAGGGGATATTTCCAAAACCCTAGCCCATCATATGACCAGGTCAAGGCTCGCTCGACTAGCGTGAGGCTTACGCGACCAGCCTCCTTGCGAAATATTGTGATCCCGTGACTAGCCCTATCGTGCGACGTCCATACCTAACCTATCTAATCACATTTATTGATTTCTACTCAAATATTTTCCTTCCCGAGGCACCTCATTTGGCGAACAAAAGTTTTGGCTACCGCAGATAGGCAGTGTCCCGTCCCGTAGTGGGGTTTTGCGGATTGACTTGGCGCCGCACGATAAATGGGATGAGCCTCGCAGTACCACCAGTGCAAGGTGCAGCGTGCACGCTTTGCATGGTGATGGCTTGAGAAAAGAATATCTAGCTAGGTATGAGTCTACTGAAAGGAGCACACTTGTAAATTCTCCTCCTCTTGTATATAAAGAGAGGAGGAACATGTCTAGATTTAGAGGAGGAACTCATCTGTAACCAGTTCAAAAACACTCATAACAAACTACACAGAACATAGGGGTGTTATCCTTCGGGAAGCCTGAATCTGGATAACCCCTGGTGTTCTTGAGTTCATTACATCGTAAACGTTGTTCATACGCCAATCGACCGGTATACCTCAGAATTATTGTATGGGATTAACCCATGACAAATAGTATCAATATCACTAATGTGCGAGATGAGTTATTTCATTGGAATCTAACCCAAAATAGTCAATTCTTGGTGAAATCAATATACAAAGTGTTAAAACAAGTCGATACGCCTAACAAAAATAAACTTATGTGGAAGCTAAAAGTGTCATCTCAAATTAGGATCTTCCTTTGTTATCTTTGGCGAGAGGTTTGACTCACGAAGGACAACCTAAAGAAAAGAAGATGACAAGACAATAAAAAATGTTGCTTTTGTAAAAAAATTAAACAATTATGCATCTTTCTTTTAGTGTTAATTGGCTCGTTTCGCTTGGCTCATTATCTAGGTAGCTACAAATCTTTACCTACCTCGAAGTGTGACCCATATCATGGAATGCTAGTTACATGACCTTAGTAAATATTTGAAAGCTAATATACTGGTTGGAGCAGTAGCCTTGTGTTGGTCTATATGGTGATGTAGGAATGATTTTATTTTCCACAAGAAACTTTCATCTTGTTTGCATGTTATTTTTACATATATGCACTGGCTCCGTACTTGATCTGTGCTTCTTCAACCAGAATCTCGATAGATAACTTCTACGGCATGCTGGCTGGGGTTCAAGACAACGGATTCAGACTTAATAATCCTAAGGGATATCTATGTGATGTATTACTTCTCCTTTCGTCTCTTAGGGTTTTATTGTGTTCTCTTTTGTTTTTAGGTTATGTGCATCTTCGATATGCAGAGATTAGAAGCAACTTATTTTGGTTGTAAATATATTTTATTATAATAATATGAGTAAAGCTTCCTCTTATCCCAAAAAAAAAAGCTAAGTAGATATCACGTACGTCTCTTTTTTTGTTTTTGAGATGTAGATACCACACGCTCTACCAGCCACGCACTAGATGCTTCTGGTAACTTGGTAAGCGATTTCATGAAACACCGGAGAGTGCAAAAAGACGGCAGGTCCCAACCTTTGCCTGGCAATGGAATACAGTTCGTTGCCCTTTGCACTGTCCTTTGCTTCCACATGCACACCCGGCCTTTCTTCTGCTGCAACGATACGCCGACGTGAGGTGCACAACCTAACATGGCACCGTAACCACAAGCTAGCTCGCGATGGGAAATGTATGACGTACGTACCGCGCGTGTCCATCTTAAGGCGGCACTCATATGTGCGTAAGGGGTGATGCAATGCTGGAATAGAAAGATTTGACGCAGTCCGACGTGCCGACGGCGATGGCGACCCTGTTGCGATCGACGTAGTTGGTGCGTCCACATGCGTACGTACGTATCCAACACGAACAGGATCTTTTCCGGGGCCCTATCGAACAAAGATTTTATGCATGTACAATATAGAGAGGAAACCAACAACCTATGCTATTTCTGTGAGGTTGTTAACCAGCCGAGTCGCTAGGAGACGCGTGGTGACAAGGCGAGTTATGGCGATCGAGTCCGGCGCGCTTGCGTGGGGCGAGTCTGGTCATCTGGTGCAGGGCCGCGCAGATCCTCGCTAACACTATTATTATATTCGGCATGCATGCAGCATTATTCTATTGAGCGCCGCCTGCTCATAGACTCATCCTCAATGGCACCCGGTCTTGCTGGTAGTTGATACGCATATTCTAGCAGAGATTTATCTTCATAGACATACTTATACTTCGATTATAACATCTAAATTTAAGTGTTGTAATAATATATTACATCACAAGTTAAACACAACCTTTTCAACTTTAATAGACTTTTGCAGTAAAAAAAACTCAGCGAGTACATCTAAACTCTGTAGGCAACTTGGGTGCAAACTTAGCCTTAGTCTTGTAATTTTCTTTGCCGGTACTAGCCTAAATGCCTTATAGGTCTTGGTTTGAATCCAATAAAGCAGGAGTAAGTATATAAGGTACTTAACAAATTTTACCTTAAGAAAGTAATAGATGTATAAAAGTAGAATAAGGATAAAGCTATAGATCTTTAGATTTTTGATGGAAAACTAATTTTGATGCATGCAGGTGTTCAATTTGCAATTTTTTTTTCTCAAAGCAAATGACCAAAGAAGAGTTGAATATACAATTATAAGGGTGTTGGCTCTAAGGGAGATACATCGATCCCACCAGTTCCTAAGTTTTAGAGTTAGTAGATATCATATCCTCGTCAACTCAAAACTCTCGGTCTGTGCTTCCAAAACAAGGGCACACTATACACTCACACATCAAGAAGGTACTAGCACCATTGAACTAGTCATTAAGACCAAACAATAGTATCATCCATAATCGTGAATGCAGCTATTCAAATAAATTTACACTATATAAAAATGATATACTTTACCCGTACAATATGCTTAGGCACGCACACCGCTATCATGGTAGGAACTTGCATAACGAGATTCATATCTACCAATATCTACACACATAACTACTATCGAGGAGTCTATAGCAGTATGTCGGTGTATTAGGAACCAGGGGTCCCTGAGTCCTGAGACCGGGCCGGCCATCCGCCACGTGTCACCATCCCGCGAGGTCCACCCTGCAAGATAAGAAGAAACTAAGTCCCGGGAGAAGGTGCTCGAGGCCGCAGCCTCTGGTTCCCGAGCACCCCAGTTCCCCGATGATCCGCAGAGTCCAAGTACCGGGAAGGAAGTGCTCGGAAGGGTTCTCACTTACCCCCGAGTACTATAGTCCCCCGATGATCCAAACAGCCAAGTGCTCGGGAGAGAGTGCTCGGGGCTGCTCGTGGCAGCCCCCGAGGACTCGGTTCCCCGAAGGTTTCCCCCAAGTGCTCGGGAGAGAGTGCTCGGGGCTGCACGTGGCAGCCCCCGAGGACTCGGTTCCTCGAAGGTCTCACCGAAGTGCTCGGGAGAGAGTGCTCGGGGCTGCACGTGGCAGCCCCCGAGGACTCGATTCCCCGAAGGTTCGCGCAAGATCGTCCGACGACCCGAAGGGTCCCGTCGGCGGGGTGTTAGCGAGTCAAAGGCCCAATGCCGCATTTAATAGGCACGCGCGGCCTGACATCCTGACATCCTGACATTCTCAGCTGCCCACGCCCTAGTGTCAGACCCTGCCATGCTTTGGCAGGGGGGCGTGGGTCCATTAAATGCACGGGTCCCGTCCCGTTTCATCCGGGTGCCTCGGGATAACGTTGCCAGAATCGAAGCGCTCCGCCTGCCACCCTGCCCTGGCAGAAGAACAAGACAGGGTGGGCGCACCGGGCACCTCTGTGGCTGCCCGGTGGGCCCTCTTAATGGCGCCGGAGGACATCCACAGTGGCGGGTGGTCGGATGCACGCCGCATTTTTCCACCGCCCCTGTCACTTCGCCAAGACGGAATGATGACGCCTTTCTCCGTGGCGCCTTGGCACTCGCGCCCCCTCTTTCCCATTCAGGATAAGTCGAGGTCGGCGCGCCTATAAAAAGAAAAGATGGAGAACACATAAAGGCACCCTGTCAAAGCACCTCAAAACCCTGTCAAAGCACCCCAAGCACCCCTGTCAAAGCACCTCAAAACCCTGTAAAAGTCCCCCAGACCCCAGACGAAAAGCGAGCCCCAGTTCGAGATTCAGGTAAAAAAGGTTCAGGTTCAAGACAAGACGAGACGATAGAACAAGAACATCGCAAACAAGCTCGAGCAGTGCTAGAACACGGGAGCCTCAAGCTCTCTGTAGGCAGCACACCCTTGTAACCAGATACATCCTTGAAGAATTCCCTTCAAGGAAAGATATAGCACTCACACAGGAGTAGGGTGTTACGCCCCCGTGCGGCCCGAACCTGTCTAAACCCCGGTGCATCTATCTCTTTTTTGCACTAGGTTGACCATCCCCCACCACCAGCCGTTGCATTTATTTCCGTTTCCATTTATTTCCCGGACGAGCTCGTTCAGGATCATCCCCCCGCCGAATCTTTAAAAAGGGGTATCTCGGGATCCCTGCGACAGGAATTCATCATCCGACACAGTATATCTCAATTAAACAATTAAATAGCACCAGTAGAATCTGCTCTCTAGCCTAAATGTCACATGATATTCTTGATTGTTTGAACCTTAATTCCTCTCTATATCTAGTTTTGATCCTGTCATCCACTACATTCGTACTCAACACAAACCTGCATATGAACAAACACATAAAAGCACAAGTTCTTTCCTACTTAAATTAAAATTAGTCAATGCAACATCGCTCACATGAGTATATTGCATCCTAATCAAAATCACAAGTACATTACCAAAAATGTATCAATGAACGTATCACAATACTACCACAAGTATATCTAAAGAGAACATATTAGCAACTAATGCACATAAGCCTATATAATTATACTAAATCACTATATTTTACCAATTTCATCATTAATCTAATTTTTCATCATATATGGTCACATCTCCCCATGTTCCAGCTATCAACGCCTCGATTGGGGGCCAACCAGCGAAAAGTATCGGTGATCATTCCGATACCGGCTTCATCGACCGCTGATGGGTTGGAGGTAGAAATAGCACCATAGAATCTGAGAGGAGGCCAAAAGATGAAGATGTTTTGCACTCGTTGTTCGTGACATGGACACGTGGTTGCTTACTGCCCTGTCCCGTTGTATTGTGACATCTTCGAGAGCACGAACCACGTGACATGGACACGTGATATGCTCAAATCTCATAATCTAAATGTGTCCTTTCGCAGAGCTCTTGTAGGGAATAAATAACCAGACCAAATGGAATGATTTAGTGTCTAGAGTAGCTTTGGTGTGACTCACTGATCAACGAGATTCATTTAGGTAGTGTTTGGTTGGAGAGTGAGGTGGGATGAGATGATTCCATTCATTTATTTAGGGATGGGATAAGATGGTTTTGAATCAGATATTTGTTTAGTGGGTGGGATGGAACGGCTCTATTTTAGATTTTGGGCCCACCGTCAGTGACCCGTCTCAAGTGGGATGGCTGCGTTCAGTCTTTTTTCTGGAACGGATCCGTCCCGAATCTTTGAAGAATATTCTCTGATTCAGAACCATCCCATCCCATTAAACTCCAACCAAACAGCTCAAAAACAGGATGGATCCGCTCCGTTCCACCCCATCCTACAAACCAAACACTACCTTAGTTGGCCCTTACATAGACATGGACGGTTCATAGGGCAATCCATGTATAGAGCTTTAATTGATCATGACATAATCCAAATAAATCGCTTCTTGTAGAAATTAAAACTCCGCCTAAAGATTAAGATATTCCTATGGTTTTTACAAAAAGGTGTAATTCTAACAAAAGTAACTTAGCTAAACGTAGGTGGTAGTGCAGCTTTCAGTGTTGTATTTTTTAAATACTAATAAAACTATCTAACACTTATTTTTAGTTATCAGTTTGCTAAGTTCATTTAGAGGGTTGTGCAAGATGCTTTTGGCCTAGAACCACCAAGTAGTGCAGCTCAATTGTTTGGATCTTGGCTGCCCAATTTGGGTGCAAAAAGAAGGCACTAGATTTTAATTGGAGAAAGTTTCATCTGTTGGGTTATTTGGTTTAGCAGAGAATGGCATGGTTTTTGACAAGGCAAAATCACATTTATATATGCAAGTCGTCTTTAGGGAACATTTATTAAAGAGCGAACGAAAGGGGCATATCGTACTTTGAAGACGATAATTATGACGATTTTCATGAAGCACAGGGATGTTACTAATATAATTTGTTCTTAAGTATCTTTCGTTAATGTACGAGACTTTTATTCACAAGCCGTTTGTTGGCATTCTTCCTTCGAGGTTGACGCTCAAACTTTTTAGTAATAAATGGTTTGGTGCATGGCTCATAAAGAGGACACAATAAAATTATTCCTCCATCTAAAAAAAGCTTCTGGTTGTTGGAGTTAATTACAGCCCGAGTTATCCATGTCCGATCTCTGTTCTCCTTGGTGGCATAATGTGCTTCACCAGTGGCACTGTGAGTGCCAAACAAAAGTTAGTCCGATAACAGTGGCACGCTTCTTGTTGTTGAAGAACAGAACCACTTACTTGGTCATGCATTTTACTTTACAGACTACAGAGGCGTCATATAGTCGTATACTGTTGACAGTCCCTTTAAACTGAGTTGCACACAACACCCAGCCCATTGAATACTCGGCCCATGCATATCGAGGCCCAGGTTTCAGTATTGATATTTATTTATTTATTTTGAAAAGCTATAAAAGCACGAATACGCTTGAGGGAGAGCACAACATCATCTCTCCGGATCAAATCCAAGGGCTCCTCTCTCTTCCCACCGCAATACGTCACTTTTTGTGTCTCCTGCCTTTCCCTTTCCTTCCGAGGAAATAAATTCTATAGGTCCGGTCCTTTAAAAGAGCCTCATTCTTAACATGACACGTGTCCCTCTTCTTCATGCGCGTGTCACTATCAGCTGTTGGATCAAGTACGTACGGTGTGGATCAAAATCTCATAGAAGTCTTTTTATACCAGGTCCTATATAATTTGTTTCTACTCCCCCACCTGACTGAAAAAATCAACCGGCCCCACAAGGAGATCACCGCCCCGCCTGGCTCCTCTCGAACGCGTAGACGCCACCCCCGCGCTACTCCCTCCTCCTGATAGCATCTCCGCCCCCTCTTCCCTCTTCCCTGATGACGTCTCCACCCCGTCCTCCCTCGTCCCTAACGGCACCGCGGTTCCCTCCTCCCTGACCAACTCACCGGTGACTCCCCCCCCCCCTCAAAAATACTATATGCGACACTTTTGGTAACTACATCATCCAATCCCGCGGAATATCCTCTCCTGAGTGGATCGCGCTCCAGCCTGACCTCCGTGATCGCTCCGCCTCCATAGTTCCAATTGCTGTCGCCTCCTCCACCTTGCCAGCTACGACCCCCTCCACCGACGGCCTATCACGATTGAGGCGGCCCCCTCCACAGGTCCTCGCCGAGGCGTCCCCCTCCACTGTTGGCCTGTCGTGATTGAGAGAACCTCCACCACCACACGAGCCGGTCCCATCTATGTCAGTTGTCCAGCAATCGCATAGGATCCACACCATCGTAGAGCTTCCACAAATGCCCCCCCCCCCGTGCATGTGCCTTCCCCCAGCGACGTTCTGCATGATTAGCTTGCCCCTCTCGAGCCTGGCGAAGACCGACATGAGCGTGTTGCGCTCAAGGAAGACACGAACTTCCTCGACCACGTGGCCAGCGACGTAGGTGTGACCGTGACCATGTTAGAATTATTGGGACCGACCTATGTAATAATTCCTAATAAATCTCAAAGGCCTATATTATGGAGATGTGACCTATATTGAGGTCCATCCTCTATTAGTACCATATTGCTAATAGAGGTAGAGGTGGATGATTTTCTCTCTATATATATATGCAAGGACCCCATCTTATTGGAAACACGTAGAATATAGACTGCTAATTGAGTGTAGTCCTAAAATTAGGAATGCTCTCATTACGTGAGGCTATATGAGAATTAGGGTTTTGTCTCTTTCTCTCTCGATAGTGTTGTCGTTGTAGTCTATTCTATTCCGACATCGGTGTGCACCAGCGAACGGGAGTGCAGGTATCTGAAACCCTCGCTCTTGAGATCTTGCACTAGGAGAGGGTGAATAAAGTTTTTAGAAAACGCTCCACACGACTGCTCAAGTTCTTCACCACGGCTCATCTTCCTAATCGCTTGGGCGCTGCCCACTGTCATCATTACAAACTCAACGCGTCATCAGCAAGATCGATCGTGCTGTCAACATAGTGCAACTAGCATCTTTAGCAACCTCCACAATACAAGACCAATACGTAAAAACCATGTTACTTGTACTTTATTTCCTGTGATTCCTGATAGTCATATGTTGTGCTTTCGTACACATGTCTAGATTATACTATGATGATATGATCATATCAGTTTATCAATTTCTGCTCATGAATTATTTATGGATTAAATTAAATCTAAATGTGCATTATTTTTTAACAATCTAAAAATCTTATAGTAGGCACTTAGGTTTATCAATGGTTGGTTTTGTCAATGCATTGAGACTAGACAAGTTTTCTGGTATGCACTTTAAGAGATGGCAAGTCAAGGACACTATATGGCTGACGGCTATGAATGTCTACTGGGTGGCTAATGGCAAACCGGAAGGAATCCTTACTGCTAAGCAGGAAAAGACGTTCATGAATGCCAATACACTCTTTGTAGGATGCATTCTTAGCTTCTTGCTGACCATCTTTGTGATGTGTATATGCACATACAAAGCACGAAGGGAGTTGTGGGATACACTGAATGCTAGATTTGGTGCATTAGATGCAGGAAGTGAATTGTATATTATGGATCAGTATCATGACTATAAGATGGTTGAAAATTGCTCTGTAGTCGAACAGGCTCATGAGGTTACATGCATCGTGAAGGAACTCAAACTCCTCAAGATCTATGTACCCGATAAGTTTGTGGCTGGAGGCATCGTTGCCAAGTTACCTCCTTCGTAGAGAAACTTTGTCACTGTTCTAAAGCACAAGAGACAAGAGATTACTATTGAGAGTTTGATCATGTCTCTTGATGTTGAGGGGAAAGTTCGGGCTAAGGATGTGAGTCTAAAAGGAGGCGAGGCATAGACTACTGCCAATATGGTGCAAAAACCCTTCCACTAATTGGCGACCATTGGCGAAGCTGGAAATGGAGCTGCAGGGTATGAAAATTTACCTTCAGTGTTTTTAGTATTTTAGTCTATTAATTGGTGGATTGATACAGAAGCCAATGTTCATGTATGCTCTGATATCTCAATGTTCTCTTCTTATTAGGTCGTCTATGATTATTCCGTCCTAATGGGGAATGTGTCACATTGCTTCCATTCATGGTGTTGGCACGGTAGATCTGAAGTTTACTTCGGGAAAGATCGTGCAACTGAGGAACGTGTAGCATGTCCCTAAATAAACAAAAATCTAATTAGCAGTTCCCTTCTTTGTAGAGACGGGTTTAAGGTGGCGTTAGAGTCCAATAAAGTAGTAGTGTCAAGGCATGAATAATTTATTGGTAAAGACTATGAGTGTGGAGGCCTGTTTCGTTTTTCCCTTTCTGATTTCAGCAATAAGTCTGTAAACCATATTTGTGGCAATGGCAATGATGATGCTAGTATTTGGCATTCGCGGTTATGTCATTTAAATTTTGGTTCTATGACTTGACTTTCCAGCATGAGTTTAATTTCAAATTTTTTCATGGTCAAAGGTTCTAAGTGCCATAGTTGTATGCAATCAAAAAAATCTCGTAAGTCCCACAAGGCAGTTGAGGAGAGAAATTTAGCACCTCTAGAACTCATTCATTCATATCTGTGTGAAATGAATGATGTGTTGACGAATGGTGAAAAAAGATATTTTATGATTTTGATTGATGATACGACTTGATATTGCTATATTTATTTTATTGAAAACAAAATATGGGGCTCTAGATCACTTTAAAATATATAAGGCAGAAGTTGAGAGTCAATTAGAGAGAAAGATGAAAAAATTAGGTCGGATTATGGTGGAGAGTATTTCTCTAGTGATTTTTTGACTTATTCTGCAAGAAATATGAGATTATTCATGAGATGATGCCTCCCTATTCACCCCAATCAAACGGGGTTAGCGTAAGGAAGAACCACACATTGAATGACTTGGTTAATAAAATGTTAGACACTGCAGGATTATTTAAGGCATGGTGGAAGAGGCCCTGTTGACTTTATGTTGTGTCCTAAATAGAGTTTCTCTCAACGATAAGGAAAAAATCTCATATGAAGAATAGGAAGAGAGAAAGCCACCACTTTCTTATTTGCGCACATGGGGATGCTTAGCGAAAGTCAATGTACCAATAACTAAAAAGTGCAAGATCAGACCTAAAACAGTGGATTGTATCTTTCTGGGATATGCTCATCGAAGCATTCTTATAGGTTTTTAGTGGTTAAATTTGAGGTACCTGACGTGCATGTTGATACAATGATGGAGTCTCGTGATGCAACGTTTTTGAGCACATATTTCCTATGAAAGATTTACATATCATGTCTATACTATCTTCTGAGATAATTTCTGTATCTACTCCACCTCTTGAGTTTATTAAACAAACACATAAGAAAGATCCTGAGGAGGATGATCCTCCTAGGAGCGGTAAGAGACAAAGAATTGCAAAGTCTTTTTGTGATGATTTTACTATGTACCTTGTGGATGACACTCCCAAGTCCATTTCAGAAGCATTTGCATCTTCAGATGCAAACTACTGGTCTAACTGGAGGAGAGTATCTTTGTTGTTTGACCCACTCGAGTGAAGATGCAATACTCTCAGAGATCTGTAAGGCAGGTTGGCTATTGCCTTAATGTGTTCTGTTGTCTTTAAGTAGTGAAGATGCTGACCTACATGGCATCCTTGAAAGAACACACCTATATAAGTCTGACTGTTGATCGCAGTCTATGAGATTTGGGTGATCTCTAGTAAACTCATGAATGTAGCTTGATGTTCTAGGTGGATATTCAACTTAACAGTATCCATTGAAACACAAGTATATCAAACAATAGTGGGAAACTGGTAATTCTCTCTGTGACTTTTAGATCTGGTGGAGAATTGTTAGAATTGTTGGGACTAGCCTATGCAATAATTCCTAATAAATCTCAAAGGCCCATGTTATGGAGAGGTAGCCCATGTTGAGTCCGACCCCCTATTAGTACCATATTACTAATGGAGGTAGAGGTGAGGATTTTTCTTCGTATATATGCCAGGACCTTACCTCATTGGGAACACGTACAATATAGAATGTTAATTGAGAATAGCTCTAAAATTGGGGACGCTCTCATTACGTGAATCTATATGAGAATTAGGGTTTTGTCTTTCTCTCTTGATTGTGCTGCCGTTGTAGTCTATTTCATCCTGGCGTCGGCATGCACCGACGAACGGGAGAACAAATCTCTGAAGCCCTCACTTGTGATCTTGCACCAGGAGAGCGCGAATAAGGTTTTTGGGAAACACTCCACGTGATTGTTTAAGTTCTTCACCACGGCTCGTCTTCCTAGTCGCTTGGGTCCTGCCTGCTGTTATCGTCAACAAACTCGGCGCGTTATCAGCAGGACTAATCGTGCCATCAACACAGTGCAACTAGCATCTTTAGCAACCACCACAACGTAGGACCACTATATAAAAAAATATGTTACTCGTACTTTATTTTCTACGATTCCTAAGTTTGAATATAGTAGATTTAGTGATATATTGTGCTTCGTACACATGTCTAGATTATACTCTGGTGATATTATCATATCAGTTAATCAATTTCTACTCATAAATTATTTATGTATTAAATTAAAACTAAATGTGACTTATTTTCCAACATACCACGTCCGATGCGGTCCTCGTGGCCACGTGTGTCGGGGATCCGACCAAAAATCCCACCAAGAAACCTCTCCGTCGCAAAGCAAAATTGTCCCTCTCGGCTCCCCAATCTCATTGTCCTCCTCGGTCGCAAGCGAATCCAGCGATCGCGGGGACGTCACCCTCTCGTGACCAAAGCTCTCCGAGATCCCACTCTCCTCTTCTCTTTACTAATCTCTTTGATTGATCTCTGATAGATTTCGTATTTTCAAAAGAAATTTTCTGATTGATTTTCTGGGTTGAGTTATTCGTTGTCCGGGTTGTTAACTTCGCTTTCGTTTCTTGTTCTTTGGTAGTATCTTTGCATTAGGATATGTGCGCGTGAATTCTTTTTCTTTGGTAGTTACTTGTGCGTGTTGATTTCTGATCGAATTCTTGCTTGTATTGTTCGTCTGCGTTGATCTTGTTCGTGGTAGTAGTAGATCCCTTCTATCCGTGGTGTGCCTTGTTTCTAACCCATGGGTCCAGGTTCGATCTCGTCACAGAAGAGCAGCCGGCGCGCGGTGCCCCGGTCGCCGCTCCAAGAGGCCAGCTCCAGGCCGTACATGCCATAGCTGAGCACGACGTCCGCAACCCATCGGCCAAGTGCTATGCGAGTTCTCGATCCTAATCTCCCTTTGCACGCGCATGCAGGCTGTTAGACGATATGCCAGAATTGATGATCCTCCTTGTTTGGTAGGGCGACAGTTCATCCTTGACAGGTCGGCGATGGACATGGACTTGGCGTACTACCTGCTAACGGAGCCGAGGAAGGGCAAGGAGTACTCGGTAGCGTCCTAGGCCAAGGAGGCGTACCGAAAGCTACTGGCCGAGAAGCTGCTCAATAATTGCACTAGGATTTTGTCCTTCCGGAACAAGCCACTGGAGGCTGAGAGCAGGGATCTCCATGATGATGCGACCTCCATCCAAGCCAAGTCGGCGAAGCAGCACTGACACATTCCTCATGTATGCACGCATGGCTGTAGCATTCTTTGGTTCTGCGGTTGAAGTGGCAATCCATGATGGTTACTGACTGAATGTGACTTGGATGCTTGGCGCAGTCTGCGGATAGGACTCTGGATGCACCAGAGCTCATTGACAATTATTACCTCAACCTTCTAGACTGGGGAAGCAGCAATGTGCTATCCATTGCACTGTGCAACACGGTGTACCTCTGGGACGCCTCTAGTGGGTCTACGTCTGAGCTCGTTACCATTGATGAGGACTATGGTCCCTTCACAGGCGTCAGCTAGGCTCCTCATGGCCGGCACATTGCCGTGGGTCTCAACTCTTCTGATTTCCAGCTATGGGACTCTAGCTCGAACCAACTGGTTGGTACTTCTTGGGCTCTCCTAATAGTATGTTGTATTAGTGATCACTGTGCTTAAGTTGCTCTGCAGCTGATGACACTACGAGTGGTGCACGAGTCGAGGGTTGGTTCGTTGGCATGGAACAACAACATCTTGGCAACTGGTTCAATGGATGGAAAGATCGTGAGCAATGATGTGAGGATCAGGAATCATGCTATGCACACATACAGTGGGCATGAGCAGGAGGTGTGTGGACTGAAGTGGTCAGGATTAGGGCAGGAACTTGCCAGTGGGGGAAATGACGACCTCTTGCACATATGGGATGTGTCCATAGAATCCTCTGTTCAATCCGATGGTCATAATCAATGGTTGCACAAGCTGGAGGACCACTTGGCTGCTGTGAAGGCACTGGCATGGTGCCCCATCAATAGGTCAAGTTTCTGGCATCTGGTGGAGGTGGCGGTGACCCGTGCATCAAGTTTTGGAACACCCACACTGGCGCATGCTTCAACTCTGTCGACACTAGATCGCAAGTGTGCAAGTTGCTCTAGCACAAGAACGAGAGAGAGTTGCTGAGCTCACATGGATTCACCGGTATCAGCTCACCTTATGGAAGTACCTGTCAATAGTTAAGATGGCTGAATTCAATGGCCATACCTCCCATGTCCTTTACATGGCTCAGGTAATCTTTGCCCGCTTACGCCGTGTGCTTTCTTTGCCTTGGCGCTGTGGCTTGCTTAACATTATATTATATTTCTGTGAACACATTGCTTATGGCTTGCTTGCATTGCCTTGAGGCAATTTTGCAGAGCCCTCACGGTTGTACTGTGGCATCTGCTGCAGCAGATGAGACCGATTATGGAATGTGTTTGGAACTCCTGAAGCGGTGCCTAAGGCTGCAGTCAAGGCTTCCCGCACTGGGATCTTCAACATTTTCAACCATATCCGATCAGGAGAAAATGCCTTCACTGGTATTGCTCTAGCGCCTCATACTGTTCCTTTGCCTACTTTATCATTTCACACAATTACGAACTGGTTATATATGATAATATTTTTCCCTTTGCAGCTCTCAAGAGCCAGGCCTGTTGATAGGAACGCGTCTGCTGACATCACCGTAAATCACCGTCGAGCCGAAGAGATCATCATACTCCATTATTCTAGCAAGAATTATGCATTCACATGTGCAGTAATTGGCTATTTGGGTTTCTAGCGCTGTAACACACATTTACATTATAATTCTCCTCGGTATGCTGGTAACATTGGTTGCTGTTCCACACCGGTCCATAAATGTTGTACATAGCTTTTGGATATAAAATGAAACTATAGCTTTTCTATGATTTCCGTGGTTCGTATTTCGTTTGCCGCTGTAACTTTGTTAGTCTCAATGGGCTTCTTTCAGTTGAGACTTGAGAATTTTTCATGCCGTGTCAACTGTCAATCCATGATTTTGAGCTTAGGGATAGTAGATACTAAATAGCCACTGTTAGCATGTTTGTGAACTCAATAGTTTAGAAGTGCATGCCGTCTCTCTCAAACAGGAAAAAAATCAAGAAGAATTGGCATGCCATATGTCAGATTATCACCCAATGCAGCTTTTATCTCCACATGGCTGTCAGCCCCTTCCAGAGTCGAAGCATCTTAACAGTTACGGAAACACACTCCAATAGCTACTAGAGTTTTTTTACAGCATTGGTTCGTTGTAAAGAGCTATTGCCAGTTTGCCATTCAAATTTCAGTCCCCCCTAATCCTCATGTCTAATGCTTGATTGCCCATTAGGATTTGCCGTCTATCGATATATCCTATATGAAAGTTGTGCCCATATATAGTGATACATCCTTCGGTCCTAAATACTTATCGCTTTTAATTTTTACGATTTTTAACGTGCAACTTTGATCTTATTTTTTATTAAAATATAATTGTAATATTTAATAAAAATATAATATTATTAAATTATTTTTCAAGATAAATCTATACGTGTGATTTTTATAATTTCAAACTAAATATTTTGTAAACTATTAATAGGTAAGTTTAAAAAGTTTGATTGGATCTTAGTTAAAGTGATAAGTATTTATAACCAGAGAGAGTATAACCCGAATGAAATGGCTGAGGCAAAGACGGTTCCTTTTTTACCCTAGCCATATATATATATATATATACACACACACGTGATATAATTATCATCAGGTTATAGGTCCAATTAGAACATAATGATTTCACATCTATACTTCTATATGCTTATATAAAATGCACCGGTTGTGGCAGATTTGAACAATCTCCACTGCCCATCCAAATTGATCAGACAATCACTGTGCAAAGTGCCTAATACTTATTGTACCGTTCATTTTTATTCTTGATCCTCTAAAATCGTATCAAAACTATAGATGTATAAAAGTTGTGCATGTGTGTCGCATATGCATGGATACTAGTACTAGTCTATAACATATATTGTAGCTACTATTCACAAATCATGGCACTACACGTGGCACGCATAGCCAGCGCTAAAAAAAAAGAAACCGATGGAGAGGTCGGATCTCCCCGTGGTTGCCACCGGTTGAATCTTGCTGGACCCATCCCTCCTCCCTTTTGCCTCCTCTCGCCTAACGGATCTGCTCCGTCGCTTGTCACATTGAATGCGAACACCGCACAACACCGACGAAGAGGTGCACCGTGTGGTGGTAATCACCACCATCGGCGAGAAGTCAACGTGACCCCATCCTTCATTTTGATGCAGGAGCCATCGTCGAGTTCCCCGACATTGCCACAGCCGCCCCCACCAAAGCCCGTAGGGGCCCCGAGCCCATTAGCCTCCCCACTGGTTCCGGCAAGTGCGCCGACGAGGAGCTCACCAACACGCGTAGCTTCGGGGCCACGCAATGGGCGGTGTCGGTGGGTGAACACCGCAAGCGGGGATCCGGAGGGACCCCCTTTGAGATTCGGCTGGGGGGCTGATTCTGGATCTACCTCGTACGTGGATTTAATGCGAGTGTATGAGATGTAGGCGGGACGGATGATCGTCTGCTAGTGAGAGTAAATGCTCAAGGGATTTTAGACAGGTTCGAGTCGCACGGAGCATAATACCCTACTCCTGTGTATATGCTATTAATGCTCTTGGAATGACTTTCTCTGGATCTCTTGTGTTACAAGGTTTTTTGTCTAAGTCTAGAGCTTCAGTCTTCAAGTGCCGATCTCTAACTGTGTGCTAGAGCTTATTCTTCTTCAATCTGTCTCTCCTTCTAGCCTCTCGACCCCTTCTTTAACGAAGTGCACCCCCCTTTTATCCTATCGGGGGAGGCTCGGCGTGCTTAGAAACGGGGGCGCGAGTTGCCATGCGCCATAAATGGAAAGCAACCGTCATGGGGCTACAACTTGACGTTACAGGGGGTTGAAAGGTGCGTCTCCGGCCGGTCCTGTCGCCCATTACGCCCGACTTTAGCAGGTGCAGGGGGGCCCACCGGGCAGCCGCCGAACAACCCCGCATGCCCGCTCGGTCAGAGCAGGTCTGACACAGCAAGGGGCAGGCAATATGCCTCGAGCCCAACGACGATGTCTCCAAGCCGTTCCCCTTATGGGCCCCACAGGATGACGTGCGATGGGACCCGTCGCATTAAATGTCCCCACGCCCCTACCAGGCGGTGGTAGGGACTGACGTACTCAGTACGACAGGCGTGGGGGGGGGAGTGGTTGGAAGTGACTGGCCACGCTCCCTCTTAAATACAGCATTGGGCCTCTCACCAATTGACACCTCACCACTGAGCCCTTGTGGGGTCCATCGGTAAAAGTCTTCTCAGGTGCTCGGGGACTACTGTTCATAGCCTCGAGCGCCCCCTCCCAGATATGTCTCTTCTCGGGTCCTCGGGGAACTCCGGGTACTCGGGGACCACTGTTCATGGCCCCGAGCACCCCTCTCGGAACTGGCTATCTCAGGGACCACTGTTCATGGTCCCGAGCACCCCTCCCGAAACTGCCTCTTCTCGGGTCCTCAGGGAACTCCGGGTACTCGGGGACCACTGTTCATGGTCCCGAGCACCCTTCCCAGAACTAGCTCTTCTCGGTCCTCAGGGAGATGGTCTCCGAGGGATGGCGCCACGTGGCATTCTGCTGTCCTATCCTCGGGACTTGGAGACCCCTGGTTCCCATATCACCGACAGGCGGCACCGGCGGCAGTCCATGTAGTTCCGACGAGCCACACCACGGTGGATCTAGCCCTGAGGATTTGGGGCCATCGCGTACCAACGAGACAGACAACCGTGGCTGACAAGGAGATGGACGAGCCCCTCACCACGGCCGTCTGTGAGGAACAGTCACGTCCTAAGAGGGGAGGTGATTAGGACACTTAGAAACTATTCGGCTCCAAAGAACTTTACAAGATAAAACTATCTCAATTTCTATCTAAATGTGACCTAGGTTTATCTAGTGTATCTACTCTATCGCTTAAGATGATTGCAACCTACTCTAGCAAGGTAAAAGTAAATACGGAAATATAAATAATGTAGAGAGACAAACTCGGCACAAGAGATTTTTATCCCGTGGTATCGATGGCATGAATACCACCCCTAGTCAATGTTGGAGCTCCACAAAGGATATGCTCCCGGTCGGCACGACTCTTTCGATCATAGCTCTTAAGCTACTAAGTCACAAAGACAAGGTCTCAAACACGATGAGCCACCAAGCCACCAAGGCAATATCTCACCACAAGCCTCTCTTTCGATCACTTGTCGCTGTGACCACTTCGGAGCTTGAGCCACCAAGGCAAGAGTCTATACGTCCCTGTACACGTGTCTTGCCACCACTTCACACCAAGTTGGAGGGTCAACAAGCTTGAGCCATCAAGGCCCAAGATGTCGGCAAGTCACCAAGACTCCAATGCGCCGACGTACCACTCTGTATAAGCTAGGATCACTCCTTGATCCTTTTTTTCAAGTTGCAACACCTAGCTACAACTCACTCTAGGCCTATAAGCACTAAACACTCTCTAATCTTGTGCACTAAATACTCTCTAATGTTGTGCTTAATTGCCTTGGATGATCACTTTAAACACTTTGGTGGCTAAGATGTCTTCTCAAGTGTGTATGAGCTCTCTCTAGACTCCAACATCATGCCACATATCAAATGACTGAGTGGAAGGGTATTTATAGCCTCACATCCGTCAACTAGCCATTTTTCCAATGACTCGGGAAAATTGTTGACACCAGATGATCTACTGAGAACTGTATTACTACCACCGGATCATCCGGTAAGTACAAACTCAGAAACTAGCCGTTGGAACTCTACTTAAAATCTCTGTGGACACCGGAAATTCCGATGTGCCTTCCAATCTATCACTGAACCTTCCGATGAGTCATCTTGAGCCAGACCGCGCCACTTCTTCTCTGCAAGAAATGCTCTGGTGCATTCATCTTCAAAGCACCGGACCTTCCGATGGGTTATTTTTCACTCTTCAACACTTGCAGTCACCTCTGCAAGAAATGCTCTGATGCTATACTCTGGTGTGCACAAACCAAGCACCAGACATCCGATGGGTTGATCTTCAGTCTTCTGCACTTGCATTCTTCTCTGCAAGAAAAGCTTCGGTGTTATCCAGTGCAGATCACCGGACTATACGGTGAGGTCCTCAACCTTCTCCCCCTTCATTAGAAATACTCTAGTGAGTTCAACACACAAAACACCGGACTATCCGGTGAGGCTATCAGTCTCTATGCACAATGCTTCGGTAAGTGTAAACGTCTCTGTACCGGACTATCCGGTGAGGTCAATTCTTCTAGGACTTCTCCAATTTAATTAAAATTTATTCTAGCTATGGTGGCTTCTTGATACATTGCATCCATGAGACATACTAACATATATTCTTGACAAACATGTTAGTCTCAATTACTATAATATCATTAATCACCAAAATCACAATTATGGCCTAATAGGGCAATTTTCACTACACCGCTTGGGAGATGTCAAGTGGGACGACGTCAGCGATCTACTCCAATGGTGACGCACAAAACAATGTCAAGCGAGACGACGTAGGTGGTTTACTCTGGCTGTGCCCGCCATCCTTCTTCACGTGCGAAGGGCCATCGAGGCCTCCGTCATCTTCTCCTTCGCCTATGACCCGATCTAGGGGCCCCGCCACCAGATGACAAGACCCTCTTGCTTCACGAGCACGTCCACGCAGGGGCCGCCATGGCCCCATGCGCCTCCATCGCACACCACCGCGTCGCACAAGTCGCTACAAACGCCGATGAGGTGCCGAGTCAGCGCTGCTTCTCTCTCTCTCTCTCTCTCTCTCTCTCTCTCTCTCTCTCGGCCGGTGGCACTATGTCGCTAGAGTTCGCTCGAGGTCGACTACCATTTCACCTTACGCTCTCGGCCGTCGCATTTTTACCAAAGGCGACAGGAAAATGAGAACATAGGGTTAGGGTTCCTGGGAGGGAGGCATGGTTTTGATCTCGTGAAAAGAACGGCGAGCCGTCGGATGCTTTTAGACGGGCTAGATCGTGTCTCTATGTTGCTCGGGCTGGAATGTTGGACTAGACCGTGCTCGCGAGACATGGGCCAAGCGCGCTGTGTTGTTTCCCCTGGTGGACAAGCACGTGTGTGAAAGAAGTGGGCTGTCACATGTTTTTTGGGCTGAAAGACCGGATTTTGGAGCTTTATCTTTTTAATTGAATTTCCAATTCATTTATCAATGATTATGGTTCAAATAAATGACATTTAATGCGCCAATGCTCTCACCAACAGTGTTTTGAGATTCAAATGAACCTCTACAGATGCAGCGTAGCGCGCCAATTCACCTAGTATATTCTTAAGTGAGAAGAGAGTGCAGGGTGCGAGAAGCGCAAACAGCATGTGCGAACTTTAGCCAGACCGGCCAAGAACACCTAAGAATTTCGAGGCCCAGGTTTCAATATTGATATCATCTGACACAAATAACAACACACAGAGGAGTGGATGGATGGAAGGAATTGGAGGGAAAGAGTTAGAGCAAGAGCGGCACTGCTGAAATTTATTTTTCTAACTAAATTAATTATTTGCTGCTGGTATTATAGTTGCACTATATTATCTAAAAAAATATAGTTGAACTATATATGCCAGTGCCAAATATCACAGCAAGTCACAGTACTTACCAACTACATGCTACATTAGCACCATACCGACCTAGATGTTCATAAGAACTTGTACCAAAATTGAGAAGGTCAATTATCACCTTGTCTTCCTCTTTCTTATGTTGTGACAACAACTTGACTACAGTACCAGGCAGGAACAAGCAATGATTAGTGCCATCGTTCCTATTGTCCACCCATTTACATCCACCCGAGTACGTCCAGTGTTCTATGACATGTTTATATGAGGAACATGAAGATTCCATTAATTCATTTGTGTTGAGATTTGGAAGATGTAGTGTTACGTCCTAAAATGTTAATTATGTGATTAAGTATTCATAAGCATCATAATATTATGTTTATGCGTATTCGTTTGATAACTTGAGTTTAAATATGTTTCAAAAGTATTTAGAGATAGTTTAGAGCCTTTAGGAAACACTATATGTCTTGGAGATGAAGAAGAATAGAAAAGAGAAATAGAATCAAGTTTTTATACAAGACCACTCCCGCGGTCTGACTGGAATTCCCTGTTGTCTGACCGTCAAGGGACAGCCACATAGGCTTGCCACATGGACTTTCCGCGGTCTGATCGACACTTCCCGCGGTCTGACTGTCATAGCGCAGAGGCTCCACTTAAGTAGGCCAGCCAACTCTTTCTCACTCACTCTCTCTCACACTCTCACTTTCACTCACTCCTTCACCCACACCAAGAGAGAGACCACCTCGACGCCCACGACGACCAGAGATTGACAAAGGGGACTTCCTCGAGCTCCCTGAAGGCTTTCTGGAGCTCATCCCCTTCATCCTCATTGTCAGTGAAGTTTCCACACGAGTTTATCCACCTTAAGCCCCAAACCACCTCAGAGCCTGATCTCCAAATTGGAGTTGCCTCGGAGTGATCCCTTTCAATAGAAAGCTTTCCTACACTAAGGTGAGGTATCCCCTACTATTTTTCTGTCATTCATAAGCTCAAGTCGATCTCCATGTCATTTAGACCCGAGTTCAACCTAGCCTAGGGCTTATCCATGGGGTATTTTGAGTTTAGCTCAGTGAATATTATCCAAATCACTTTAGAAGTACTCCACTAGTCCCATAGAGTATTTTGGTACCCTTCATGGTCGAAGGCCATGCCGGAGCCTTCACCGGCGGCCCTACAAAGTGGCGTTGGCAGGATCTCACGATCTAACCGTTAATAGGGCCGGTCTGACCACTAATAGGGCCGGTCTGACCGCCAGATGGCGGTCTGACCACCGATATACCGTCGTTCTGACCGTTAGAGGCCAAAATCTTCTGCACGCCGGCGGTCTGATCGCCACTTCAGCACCGGTCTGACTATCAGCCATTAAAGCTATATGCACTTATGTTGTCTTATCCGGGGCTTCAAACTTTAGAACCCTAATCTTTTAGTGGTCTTTTGCAAATCTTTTCGAAACGCGACACTCTATTAATTTTTAAGCATATATCATATGCACACATTTTCATCATTTTATTATTTTTGCAATGCATTCTTGATTCATTTAGAGAGTGTTACACCGACGGTCCAAGTGAGTGAAGGCGACGCCAATCTATCGGAGTTCTGTGAGTGTTGCGCCGGAGTATCAGGTAACCGCCAGAGCAGCAAGACAAGCATCTAAGCGTACTCAACCTACTACTTTGAATCTCGTATAATATAACTTGATAAATTACGCTTATGTATGTTTGTATGAGTAGTGAGTCTATTGTTGGGTTTATATGAATAGAACCTATGTTGATGAATTGTATTACCTTTATATTGAGTTGTTTATCCATATGGATAATATTGTTAATGCCTAACTTACAAATTATTCGAAATGCTCAGCAATGTGTATGTCCTCGATAGAGGATGAGCAATTGTTCAACCTTGTTTGTGAGCTTAGAGCTTACTTAATATTTGCAAATACAATAATAATGATGTGGGTTGTATGAGATGTGAGAATGAGGCGGTGGGCGGTGCTAGGGGTATCTTTTGCACCGGAGGAGTTCCTCGGTGTAATTCAGGACAGGAGCCCGAATGCCATAGACCGCTTGCATTGTTTAAGCACCATCCGTCGGTGTAGTTAGCTTTAGCACTTTCCGTACTTACTACATGTCACATATGAGAATGATAAGTCGAATACCTTTGTAGTTATGGCCTTTTAGCATACGATTCGATGATGTCGTGGGCATAATAGGCTTGTAGGGGTATTCAGTTTGCTCTGAGAGTAGTTCTGAATTATCCCTGCACCTATCGGTGTATGATAAAATGGTTAGGGTTTATTAGGAAAGGTTGACACAAGTACTCCTTACGTGGGCCTATGTAGACACATGATCCGTATGGTCCTCGAGTCATACAGGGAAAGGAGTACCCCTGCAAGGTGTAAAAATAATTCGAATTGTCGCGCTATCGGTCATGAGTATGCTCCTATCCATTTGCATCAGTCGTAGAGTTTTTGAATTTGTGGACGTGTGATATGGAATGGTGTGTTGGGGATAGTTGAAAATGATTATTGATTACATTAGATTGTTCCAGTTATATTTATGTTTAAGTTGTTGGTTACAGGGTAAGAAAATACTTTTGGTTAAGTATAGAAGCTCATATGTGTATGTCAAGTTGCATACCACTTATGTAGCATCTTATCCTTGCTAATACCTTAATGCTTTCTCATTAGAGTCGAGCTATTATATGTACCCATTATGAATTAAGTCTTGCGAGTATCTTCGTACGAAAGCTGCTCTTTTAGGTTCTACTGGTGAGGAGGAGCTCGTCTTTGGCTACTTCACATCCACTGATGTAGGTGACGAGAATAAGTGGTGCAAACTACTCGTGTGGCATGTTTTTAGGTGGAGCCTAAGTGCATATGGCTTTACTTAGCTTTTGGTGTTTATAGATGTTACTTTTTCGCTACATAGTTTCTCTAATATTTTGTTGTAAATTGTTGTAAACGGTTGAATGCTTAAGAACTTATAATATAATTTAATTACTCTCTCTTTTTTAAGCTTTGTTATGATGCTATATGTTGGAAAGACATATGTTCCGATTTTAGGTACAAAATACTTGTCAGGACTACCGGGATGATATTCCGGTTAATTATCGTGGTTATGATTAAGCATATGATCATCTTGATGATTAATTTAAATGCTGTTTAGATAGTTTGTCATATGTAGGTAAAAAAATTATATGGTATATAAGAGTATCAATAAATGGGTGAGGGTATTAAGTGGAAGTGATTGATAGCTAAGTTAGACTGTGTGTAAGAACATACAAGTTACATTTTCTATGCAGAGGCATGTGATAAAATACTACTGTAGATACAATAAAATACATTAGACCTGATTTTAGCCGTTGATTTCACGACGGATGTAACGGACCCAGCGTAGCAGTAGGAACACATTAGTGTGCTACAGTGACATAGCAACTGCACAACAAATCAGATTACTGTTACTACAGTAATAGTGATTAGGTAATGCATAATGGTATAGGATAAGACTCATTTTACTGTGTAAACAATAATATTTTGTATTAACTTATCGTTAGTGTAGAGGATCCGGGTCCCTCAAAAGCATGCTTAGCTTTTGTGGCAGGAAGGACAGAGGAGTAGGCAACTGAAAGGCCGTGGTAGTGGAACCACTCAAACTTACGAGCAAAGCAGCGACAAGGCTTTTGGGAAGATAGGTGCGGTTTCACTACGAGGATATCTGATTGAAGTCCGGTCTCACATGGGCCTTGCGCGGCCCCGCCTGGACCACAAAACATCAGGAAACCTCGCGTGATTTCACCGCGCGACACGCCACACCGGCGACCGGCGTCGGTTACACCGTACAGCACCTAACCAGGCGCTCGCTGGCGCCACCGCACCAATCTTCCCAAAAGCCTCTCGTCCTTTGCGTCGGCTCGACGCCACATCTCCAGACCGCCGTGCTGCGCACCGCACCCAGGCCGCCGCCACCGCGCGATGCCCCGGAACCGCAGGCGGCGCAAGAACGCAGCCTAGGAGTGGCTGAGTGGGAGATTCCGACCCTCCGCGCCATGGAGTCGATGCCGCGGAAGCGCAAGGGCGCGCCCCCCGCGTGCTCCGCCGCCAGGTCCCTCCAAGATTTGGCGTCCCGCAAGCGCGCCTGTCGCGAGTGCGACCCGCAGCCACCCTGCACCAGCGCCTCCTCCCGCGGGGTCCCCGCCGTGGTGATGACGGCGCCCGCGGCGAGCGGCGGGGCGGCGGCGGGAGTCCTCCCGGGGCGCGGGCTGAAGCGGAAGGTGGGCTGCATCGAGGCGCCCACGCGGATGGGGCGGAGGAAGCGTCTGGAGGGCGAGTACGACCTCGGCGAGGAGATCGGGCACGGCAAGTTCGGGTCCGTGCGCGTCTGCCGCGCCAAGGCCGGTGGCGAGGAGTTCGCGTGCAAGGCGCTGCCCAAGAACGGCGGGGACACGGCGCACCGCGAGGTGGAGATCATGCAGCATCTCTCCGGCCACCCGGGCGTCGTCACGCTCCGGGCCGTTTTCGAGGACTCCGACAGCTTCTACCTCGTCATGGAGCTCTGCCGCGGCGGCCGGCTTCTTGATGAGGTGTCCAGGGAGGGGAGGCTCTCCGAGCGACGCGCCGCCAATGTGATCAGGGAGCTCATGGCCGTGCTGAAGTATTGCCACGAGATGGGCGTTGTACATAGGGACATCAAACCGGAGAATGTTCTGCTCACCAAGGACGGAAGTTTGAAGCTCGCAGATTTTGGGTTGGCCGTGCGGGTCGCTAATGGTAATGACCTACAAAGATTGCTACTTTTAAGTTTGATGTGTGGGTTCACAGGCATCATCTATGTTCAGTGACTACTCGAAATTTCGAAATGAGTCCGATATGCATCACAATGATGGAAAAAGGATAATTACTCACTTGGGAGAGGCATGAAAGAACTGATATTTTTCCATATAAAATGAATACGAGCATCCAAATAGAATTTGGGCTTTTGTTTAATGGGGAATAATAGGGCTTAAAGTGCATGGTGCCTTGGAGAGAAGAGAATTGTAGTTCAGATTGATGGGAAGCGCAGTGCATTGAGCATGGAAGATTTCATTACATCAAAAAATTTCTTACGGTGTTGTAAAGATTAGTACTGCAGCTGGAATGAATGATTTTAGCCTTAGGAGCTGAATCATTTCTTTGGCTTACACACATATACCGCTAGGTTTTAGGCAGGGGTTTTCCAGTTTCGCAGAAGATCCATTTCTTTTCTAAGCTGACTACATCTTGCATCTTAAAACCTTTTACCAGGAATTCGAAGTGTACAAGTTGTATTTTCATGTTATGACTCAGTATCAGGTGCTCACTGACTATGTCATTTTGTTTTGTTAGGTCTGTCAAGAGAGTCGAAGTGGTGCTATTTGGTAGTTGCAGTCGAGTTGTTGTCATCAGAACCTAGTTGTTGTTCCCATGGAGTTCTGGATGTTTGTGTTGACAGCTTCAATAGAATGACATCATGATGTTGAGGTAGTCGGGTCATGTTTACCAGTAGAACTGTCATGTGGTTTAAGAAGTTTTAAGGCATTTGCATGCACTAGGTAAGGCAGTCTATGGGCCAACTATCAACCATCGAGTATTTTAATCATTTTAAGGACATAAATTATTTGCTTGTCAGGAAGTAGCAAAATGTCTAATGTTTTATTGACAGATAACAGCAGTTTCATTTTTTTGTCAGACTAACAGTAATGTATCTTTATTTTGGTCTGGAATTTTCGTATGAAACTATGAAGCAATTATATTGGTCGACCTGGTCTTTTTTTCACCACTTGCAATGCACCTAAGTTTATCTTCTGATTTGTCGTACTATTAATATGTTGAAGCACAATTCCGGTATCTGGTATACGACAATTATGATTTTTATTTCTAAAATACTCACAAAACACTATTTGGCTGAGCAGTAATCATGACTATTCTTGCCAAGATCTTGCTGTGTTGCACAAAATAGAACTTTTTGGTCCTTTCATTATGTTAGTTTGTCTGCCATTTGGATTTGGTCTACTTTTTGTATGCTTGGAGTGTTATGCCCTGGGACCCTAGCTGTTATGTTTATGTCTGTTTTGATCTTTTTATTGGAAGAATGTACTTCAGCTTTTCTATAAAACTGGTGTTTCCCTGCTGAATCCAGAAAAAAAGTAGCTTGGTCAAAATTAGATGATGCTTTTAAATTAACTAATGTGCTGACTGCAGGTTTGATGCTAACTAATGTGTCTCTCAACTTTGAGCAGGTCAGAAGCTAACTGGTGTAGCTGGGAGCCCTGCATATGTGGCACCTGAGGTTCTACTTGGAAATTACTCGCAAAAAGTAGATATATGGGCTGCTGGAGTGCTTCTGCATGTGCTGCTGATGGGCACTCTTCCATTTCAAGGCAACTCTGTCAAAGCTATCTTTGATGCTATAAAGACAGTCGAGCTTGATTTACACAGTGGTCAGTGGACATCGGTATCACGTCTTGCACGTGATCTCATCGGCCAAATGCTTCATCGAGATGCCACTTCACGATTTGATGCTGATGATGTTCTCCGTAAGTTCAAGCATCTTTTTTCTTCCTTCTTATAACTTCTGTTTGTGATGTGATTCCGATTCTAATTTTGCAATGCCTTTGAACACAGGGCATCCCTGGGTCTTATTCTACACCGAGTGCCCATTGAAGGTAGAATTTTCCAATCTTTGGAGTACTAACAAAACTGCAACACCCATGATTCATTGGGAAAGAGTTAGATCAGATCGCGAGTCTTCATCTTCAGAATCTTCAAGTGACAACTCTGAAGAGCAGGATGAATGCGGCATAGTTGACGCACTGACGACAGCAATAACACAGGTGAGGATATCAGAGCCCAAAAGGTCCCGGGTCTGCAGCCCAGCCAATCAGCTGTTCCCGCCGAGCAGGAATGCTCTTCTAACTTGAAGAAAAATCCATCGGGCACGGCATTCTGAGTTGACCTTAGCACCCATGTACAGCCTCTGATTTAGATGTAAAATTCTTAACCGTGATTGATCTTGTCCAGTTGCTAGCTTGCTGGTGCTGTAACTTTGTAAATATATAGCCACTGGCATCTTCATTTTTTTTAGGACGGTTGCCGGTTACACCATAATTGATTCGATTTAGTTCCTTTTCGTGAGTACAATTTTTTTTTGTCCGCATACATTATTGTATCGTAGTGTGGTGGATGTCTGTGTGATGAATACGATTTTAGTGTTCATGGGGTCTGTTTAGTTGGGATGAGGTTTTTTCAAATCTAAAGACTAAATTTCGTTTCTCGTTCCATCTGGACATCATTTCTGTCGTCCGATTCCAATCACGTTGTTCGCATCCTGTTGCTCCTTATCTCATTCCTCTCTACTCGCACGCCCCCCTCACTTACTCTCCCCTTCCACAAGAGCCTTGGGGATCAGAGTCGCTCCACGGCGGCGGGACCGATGAGTGAGGAGGCCAAGTGCTTAGAGACGGTGAGGGCTGATCACTCCGTGTGGCTCATGAAGTGCCCCCTGTCAGTCTCACGCGCCTGGTAGGCTGCCTCCTCCGATGCCAACCCTAACCCTGTCATTGCCAAGGTGGTCCTCTCCCTCGACCTGCTCAGCTCCAACAAGCCTTCCCTCCATGCAAGATCCCCACCCCCGTGTGCTCCCTTGGTCCTCCGTGCTTCGAATTTGATATGTAGGGTCACCTCAAGCAAATTGAAGGGATCTCATGAAGTTGCTGTGGTGAAGCATGCTTGAACATATCGTTTGGTAGTTGCATGATAGAAATAGGTGTTTACGTGGATAATATCTGGTTGGAGAGTATGTGCTTACGATTAAGCGGATTATAAATAATGTTTCTAAATTCTAGGATTGGTTTTGATTCCCCGAGTTGGGTCTTGTTTATTTGCTCTCATAAGCAATTTTTTTTCAAAATTAATGCTATTTTGTCTAACTAAGTGTTCCTCAAATTACTTTTCAATCATCTTTAAGATATCTTAACTTGCTTTTAGAAATTAATCTAATTTGTTTGTGAATTTCTCATGTTCTACTTATGTGGTTGTGCGTGATTTTGTCATGACTTCATGGGAAATTATCTAAATTTTTTTACAATTTGCTTATCCATCTGTCCACAGTCCAGTGCAGATCATCAGTGAATAACAAGTTACTTTTGTATTAACGCAAACATGCTTTTTCTGGTGCAGAACAGTGACATTTGACAGTATTTTTATGTATTCATGAAAGCAATACATAGTCAACTTGAAAGTACTTTTTCTGATTATGAAAGCAAGTTCAAATGGATCATAATTCTCGTTTACTATAAATTGTTGATAGAGAATCTCAGGTTCATGTAGCATTTTTATGCATTATGAAAGCAATATACAGTCAACTTCAAAGCATTGTTTCTGATTACTGAAAGCAAGTTCAAATGAATCACACAATTATGGTTTCCAATAAACTGTTGATTGAGCATCTCATATTTCATAAAGTATTTTTAAGCATATCGGAAAGCAATACATAGTCAACTGCAAAGTATTTTTGTGGTTATTGAAAGTAAGTTTAAATTGCACATGTGATTATTGATATAATGCATTCTTGGCACCCAAATTTGTGCAGTTAATGGAGAAATGGGATTTGCAAGCACATCTGCAAGCTTGCAAATATACAAGTTCGATAGAAAGCACATTTTGGCTGTATATAATGCAACTATTTGATATGATGTATCTGAAATAATTCCTTTGTTGTTTCCATTTATTGTTCGTTCTGAAAGGAGGGCTTCTTTGCCAGCGACGCACTCGGGTGTGTTGGTGACGGAAGAGGAGGAAGCGGCAATGGCGAAGGCCTGACCTTTGTTGTCTCCAATCTAGCCTAGGTACTGCGTCTTCGTTATCTCTGCCGCTTCCTCGAGGTGTCAAGTCATGTCAGGATGCCACATACGCTGACCATGGGTATGATGTTTCCTCACAGCACTGCCGTTGCCACAAAATGGATCGTGGTGCTGCCTAGATGGGATGTCGTGCTGTGCGATAGGGCTTTCCGCTGCCGACGGAGGGGGTCCTTGCTGTTGCCATCAGTAGTGCATTGTGGCAAAATGTCTCACTTCATTATCGTCTCTACCAATTTGCTTCGCATTTTGTATTGATATGCATATATTTCTTCAGTTTTTTCCTAGCGAAATGAATCAAAATGCTTTTCTCTTCTAGTGTTGTGAAACCTCACTTCGTTCCTTCTGCATATTTGTTGAATCTGATTAGCAGGGCGTGCGCACATAGCTAGTGAACAGGTGGGTCACCGATTGATTAGTGAAGGGGACACACATGTTACGAGCGGGTTTCCTAATATGGGTGAGTGTGCCTGGTGATTAGGGGAGACCCTCACACTTTCCTAATATGGGTGACCCGATTAGGAAGGCTACTAATAAGGATTTGTTTCCTAACGAGTGGTGTGCGGACAGAAGTGCGTTTGGACGCACGTGCATGCATTAGTCGCCTCCTTTTTCAAAAGCTACTTTGAAAATTGTTGTTGAAAAACTATTTTTGAATTGTTTTTTGATCCGAATGAAATCTACAATAGATATAATACCTCTCATAACATTATTCTTTATAAGTTACAAAAGTATCTTTAGATCAACTTCTAGTAATAATAATAGTTTTTGTCAATTTTTACTTTTCAAAAACTATTTTGAGAAAGAGGTTATTTGATTTATCTTTTTGCTTAGTAGCAAAAGATAGTAGAAGTTGAACCAAACACAGATCGTGGACATCTGATCCGAGTCAAAATCAAGAGGACAGGCGAGCGTTAGGATGGTCCTGGTGGACCGTTCTGTTTTTGATGTACAGCAGCGACAGGTGGGCCGGGCTAAAATTGATTAGTAGAAGGACTGTCTTGGAGGCGGCAGGCTCGATGGGGACGCTTTAACGCGGCAGGCCTAGGCCTTCAGGTGGCGTTGCAGCCATGCAATTTTTTTAATATATATTTTTTAATATTTGCAAAAATAAATAGCTTTAAAAAATTACAACAATAAGTTACCGTCGCCGGTTAATCGGGTGAGAGTAAGGTCTCGCCTCATGAATATATGACACCTTATGGGGCCCACATGTTACGGAATAAAAAATACGGTGTGACCACAAGTCAATCTATTCACTAGGTGACATCTTGTAGTCGCTCGGTGATCAGGCGATATCTTTATCTCGCCCACTGATCAGGCGACAACAATGTATCGTCCAATGAACATGTGACACCTTGCTATGGCCAATTTTTTAAGCCACCTGAATTTAATTTTATCTACGGTAGAATAGACATCTGAGCGACGCAATTTTTATGTTTCTAATTCGTCGAGTGGCATTAGATGTTTGTGTGATTATTTTGGATATCTGGATTTGATGGAAACGAAAAGTTGAATAAGGTGATTTTAATAAGAATATCGATATATACAGACGATGGCATGTACGATACACCATTATTCTAACCTAAACAAGAAGCACGTGTAGCAAATATGCTCTTAGCGAGATTGTAGCGAAACATCTTAGGGTATGTATGTAATTTTGGTGATTAATGATAACATAGTCAATTAGACTAATATATTTGTTAAGTATATATATTAATATATCTCATGAATGCACTATATGAAGAAGTCACCGCAGGCTGAACAAAGTTTGATTGAATTGGAGAAGTCCTAGGACAAAAGCCCTTACTGGATAGTTCGGTGTAGAAGAAAGTGTACACATCAGAGTTTATCTGCAGAAAAGAGCAAAATAGATGAAGCCACCGGATAGTCCGGTGTTGATGAAAAAGCTACACACAAGAGTATTCTTAGGGATAGTCCGGTGATGAAGGGTATGAAGCACCAGAGAAATTCTTGCAGAGACGATTTCAAGTGTTGAAGAATGGAGATCATGTGACCAGATGGTTCAGTGAATATATTGTGTACACAAGACCATCATCACCGGAGCATTTCTTGCAGAGAAAGTGTCAGGAGTTGAAGATTGAAGCTTAACTCATCGGATGTTACAGTGTTAAGAGGAAGTGCACCAGAGGCTTGCATCAGAGTGTTTTACACAGAGAAGAAGTGATGCGGTTTGGCTAAAGTTAGCTCATAGGAAGGTCCGGTGATGAAGTTGAAGAATCTACCGGAGTATCCGGTGTTCAGGATGACTTTGAGTGGAATCCAACGGCTAGTTAATGATGGGTGACTCTCTGGATTGTCCAGTAGTTGTATTTCTGTTGTCACCGGACAACCCGATGTTAATAGCTTTTCTAAGTTGTTGAGTTAACGGCTAGTGCACGAGTTTAAGTCTATAAATATCCCTCCACTAAGTCATTTGAAGGTGTGCCTGTCCAGAAAAACTCATATATACTTGTGAAGACATCTAAGCCACCAAAGTGCTTAAAGTGATCATCCAAGGCGATTAAGCACAAGATTAGAGAGTGTTAGTGCTTATAGGCCTAGAGTGAGTTATAGCTAGGTACTGCAACTTAAAGAAGGGATCAAAGAGTGATACTAACTTGTAACAAGTGGTACTATAGTGCCTTATAGTCTTGGTGACTCACCAATAACTTGAGCTGAAGTTGCTCAACCTTGTTGACCCTCCGACTTGGTGTGGAGCGGTGGCAAGACACGTGTACAAGGATGCAGAGACCCTTGCCTTGGTGGCTCAAGCTCCAAAGTGATCACAATGTTAAGCGACCGAAAGAGAGGCTAGTGGTGATGCCTTATTTTGGTGGCTTAGTGGCTCATCCTACTTGACACTTTCTTGGTGGCTTGGTGGCTCAAGAGTCATGACCGGGTGTCGATTGGGAGTATATTCTTGGTGGAGCTCCAACGTGGATTAGAGGTGATATTTATACTATCGATACTACATGTTAAAAATCCTTTGTGTTGAGTTTGCTCTCTGTACCTTATTTACGCTTTCGTATTTATATTCTTGTAATTTATTTTTCTAGATAGGTTACAATCTCTTTTAAATGGTAGAGTATACACACTAGATAAACCTAGAACATATTTAGATGGAAATTGAGATAGATTTATCTTGTGAAGATTTTAGAGCCAATTTGGTTAGTTTTCTAAGTGTCATAATTCACTCTCCTACTAGGACATCATCGATCCTCACAATTGGTATCAGAGCCTCGTGCTCTTGATAGGTTTAACCGCCTAGAGTTGCGACGTCTGGGGTTTTGATGAACATCTGTAGTGCTCCATTTTTTGATGGCATAAATTTTTCCCGCTGAAAAATTCTAATATCTTGTTATTTGCAAGCCAAGGATCTAGATGTTTGGAGAGTCACCGAGGAAAGGATAAGACCTTGCATCACCAACAAGTAGAGGCAAGTAGATGGATTGGAAAAGGGTATCCTTTTATCATCTTTAAATATTAATGCATTTCATCGTGTTTATTCTCTCACCAATGAACATGATATTTGGACTAGTCTCATTGAAATACAGGAAGGCACAAAGAATGTGTGTAATGAGAAATATCATCTGCTTGTGAGTAAGCTTAATGGCATCAAATAACTATCCTATGAAAATGCTAATGATATGTACACAAATTTGAATATTCTTGTTAATGAGATCAATGTGTTAGGTTTGATGCAAAATTGATGATGATCAAGTGGTGAGAAGAATATTTTAAACTCTTCTTCTGAAGTACAAGTTGATAGCCTCCATCATCTACGACAACAACGACATCAAGAAGATGACTTCAAGTCAAGTGCTCGGCAAGATCACCGCATATGAGATGACCATGAATATGGGGATTGAAGCTTTTTCCTCATCCGACACCAAGAATCTTGCCCTCACAAGCAAGAAAGTACCATACCGACACATGAAGGCGAAGATAAGGAGATATGAGCAAGAGTTAAGCTCAAGCGAAGATGATGGAGATGAAGATGAAGATGAAAAGAGCAATGAAGAAGATGAGCAAAATACCTCAAACGAAGAAGAGATGGATCCCGAAGTCGCCAAGGTCATCTCACAAGTGGAGAAGAACATTAAGAAGATCAATGGCAAGATTGATCACCGAATCTCCATGAAAGACTTGGTCAAAACTATTGATCATATCAAGAAAGAGAGGAAGACCAAGAGCAAGAGGGAGACAAGAGGAGACGCAAGACATTTGCAAGCATGGGAAGATGAGTGAGTGAAGAAGAAGATTTGAGCTCAAGTGATAAGAGCTTAGCCACCCACTACTCTAAGAGAAGCTCTTCCTCAAGGTCATCATTGTGTAAGCTATCACACAAGTACCTCATGACAAAAGGTATGGATAGCGATGTAAGTGATGATGAATCCGATGAGGATTCTCCCTCTCAAGAAGAACTCCTTCATTTGATCAGTGAGCAACAAAGAGCCCTTAAGAAATAATCAAAAGAGCTTAATAAATTTAATACACTTAATGAGATTAATGTTACCTTTGTTTCTAATTATAAATAATTATTGAGCAAATTCAATTTACTAAACAAGGAGCATGAAGAACTTAAGATAAAACTTAATGGCATTGAATCTCAAACTAAGATCCCTTTGAAGCAATCTACCTCTCTATTTTGTTTCAATCCTAAGGTAAATACTTGCATTTCATGTGATGATTTAATTGACTTATCTAGCTCACTCTTTTGCAATGAGACATGTTTTGAGAATATTGTTGTAGAACCATTTAACGATCTCATTGCACAAGAGAATAATGAGCTTAAGCAAGAAGTGGAGAAGCTCAATAAGGACTTGACAAGATTAAAGGGAAAAGAACATGTCCAACCTCCTCAAAATAACTGTGTTACCATGGTGAAGAAGTTTGCGGAGGAGTCAATCGTGACATGCTTTAAATGCCATCAAGAAGGCCACAAGTCCTAATGCAAGCAAGTGAAGAAGGAGACTAAGGAGAAGAAGAAGATGACGAACCTCTCCAACAAGATCTTCAACCTCTACACCAAGCCTAACTACAAGACCAAGGCCAAGAGCAACCACTACAAACTTAAGAAGAGGAATGATGGTAAGGTGGTTTTACACAAGATTAGGAGAAAGGAGAGGGGTGGAACCAACCCATTTTGATACCTAAGGAAGTCATCACTAACACAAAGGGGCCCCAATTGGTTTAGGTTTCAAAGAAAACTTGAAGCCCAAGGGTTAGCTCGGGGGAGTAGGAGACTTGGCACACAAAATGAGGTGAAGATTCAAGCAAAGATTCTTGTTCATGCATTTTGTGTTGCATCTTAGTTACTTTGTCTTATCAAGGATTGCATCTATCGGTAGAGGAACTGGAGGTGCGAGAAGATCTCTCTTACCCAGAGTATCCGGTCAAGATTCTTGAGATGTCAGCACGGGTTACCAGAAACAGGCGAGTCCGTATGTGCGAAGTGCAATTGAAGCATAACTCAGAAGAGGAAGCGACTTGGGAAAGAGAAGATGATATGAAGGCAGAGTTTCCTCATCTCTTCTCTGATCCTTCCGAATCTCGAGGGTAAGATTCAGCCTAAGGGGGGTAGGCTTGTAACACCCTAAATTTTGAATTTTCACAATAGTTTAAAATTTTGCTAGAATTAAATAGGAGTTGTAGGTTTTTTTCAATTTAGATGGAAAATTAATTTCTAAATTCAAGTTTCCATAGGTAATATTCATGTTTGATGCATTCATGTTGTCGTAGTTGCAATAGGTTTTTATGAGTGGAAAATGTTTGTAAAAGTTCGTTAGAAGACGCTCTTTTAAATCTCTTTTGAAAAATGGTTAAAAAAATAAAAAGAAAAACAATTTCCTAAATTCCTAAAGCATTCCTGGCCTTTGTACTCTCTCAAGTCCGGCCCAAACATCTCTTTTCCCCCTCTCCTTCTCTCCTTTCGGCCTGGCCCGGACCGCCTCTCCCTTCATCTCCCCGTTGGGCCGAAGCCCGATCGTTTCCACACTCCTGCCTGGGCCTGGCCCGTTTGCCGAGCCGGCCTCTTCCGCTCATGCCTGAGCCGCTCCCTCCCACCTCTCTCTCTCTCTCTCTCTCTGCTAGCGGGCCTGGCTAGAGCCGCCCAAGCCGCTCTGCCCAAGCCGGCTCATATTCTTCCTCCTCCGCTTGGCTCGTTCCCCTCCGCTGACCACCGGAAATCCACGCCTCCCCGCGCCATCTCTCCCAACCGAAACGGCAGGATTCAATGCATTAACACACAATCAAGCGCCCCACCCGTTTCACCCTCCTTTACCCCTCTCTATTGCTCAATCAAAGCGGGAAACCGCCGACCTTAATGGCCATGGCTGCCGCCCATTTCAACACGAGCCCGGTCGCTCTGCTTCACCTCGCGCCTATTTAAGCTACCCTGCACCTTCTCAGCAAAGTTCCGCGTCTCCACCACCCTCTCACGCCCTCTCTCTCTCGCTCGAATTTGCCGTTGGCGCCCTCATCTTCTTCAACTCCAGTGAGGTTGCGTCGCCGCCGTCCTTCTTTGTGTATGCGCCGTCTCCGGTCGAACTAACCCCCTCTTCAGCACCACAGGGCCCTCCGGAGTCGAACCTGGGGCGCTTCATCATCGTTTAGCTGCTAGAGCCCGTCCCCGACACTGCACCAGCAGCCGCCGCTGTCCACTTTGTAGCCCGGCCTCCTCGACCCCTCTCCAGCGCTGTTCTCGCTTGGGGTGAGTTCGTCGTCACCCCCTCTCCATGTTTCGCTGCTTGTCGGAGCTCCCTGGTTGCCGGAGCTCCAATTCCGGCTGCTCTCTAGCCACCCCACCGCCGTGCTCAAGCCACTGGCTCCCTCAGTCCATGGTGGACCGGTCCACCGAAGGCCCCCCTTCGATTCACAATCCATGGACCCAGTCCACCACCCTTTTTCCTATTAAAAAATAATTCATATTTCACTTTTTGACATCATCTTGTGCAATAAAAAGAATTTCCAGTATAGAACTTATTCGGTTTATTCTTTGAAAGAAAGTAAAATTTGCAAATTAGCCTCTGAAACTTCAAAACCGTATAACCTTTTGCTCGTAGCTTCGTTTTGGGCAATTTTTGCCCTCAAACGTTCGTAGCGACGTGTAGAATATTTTTATAGGGGTTTTTTTAACCTAGATTTAGTACTGTTTGGTGTACTATTCTTAGAGGTTTCTCTTGTGTGCTTTTTCTGATATGTCGATTATGAGGTGTTTAGTTCGGGAATCTTCAAGATCAAGTGTTTGAAGACTTCGAGCAACCCTCAGCTAAAGGTAAGTGTCCTTGAACTTCTTATTCCTATTTTAGGGTTTACATGTTAGTTGTCTATCCTTCTTGCATGAGTGTCTAAATTGAAAACCTATGATAGGGTTTACTAGCTTTTGTATGATTATCATTGTCGCCATTGATGAGTCAATGGTTATAAAGGATGGATATGCTAGTCGCTGTCATGGTTGGATTATGAGTTAAACTTGATTAATGATTATATAACATGAATCGGGAGTAGTAATCTTTGGTAGCAACGTAGTATAGGGATCCTAACAGGACGATTGGTTTGAGGTGGTGCTACACAACAGGTTTGCGGTTGTTCCTGTGTGGGATCCTAAGGATCAGTTCTTGAACATGTAACCAAGCTAAATCGCAACCATCCATGGGGCCTTTATGGGTACGGCCAGGCCAATTAATTAGCCACCCTTTCGGTTCTGCAAGCACTGTTGGACAGTTAAGTGGCACAAGAGGGGGCTTCTGCAGCGATGTAATCGTCTGTTAGCGGTGAAACCTCAGTGGGTGCTTGCGGGTCGGCGGGAGATTTGTAAAATCCTTGTAGTGATCCCCTGGTGTACACCTCAGAAGTATATAAGTGCTTGGCCGGCACGGCAACATGGAGACTGTCACTTGGTAATACGAGTGATGAAATCATGACATGTGGGGAAAGATGGGAAAACTCTGCAGAGTATAAATCTGATCGATCAGTCGTGCTCACGGTCAAGAGCGTCTTGGACTTCTTCTTGATTAGTTGGGATCAAGGTTCTGGAATGGATGGTCGGGTAGCCAAGTAATGGGATTACCAGGTGAGCTTTGGTAGCCGGATATGGGATGTCTTGTGAGTCTTGGTATTCGGATGAATTTGAAGAGTTGTTACTCTTGTTTAAGTTATGTCTTCACACTTAGTAACTAGGCTACCTGTGGTAAGGTCATAGGTTAAAGTTGCTTAGTGCAGTAAACCAGTGTCTAACCTTTTTCTTGACTAAAGCCCCATATCATGCTTTCCCTACACTTGCAGAGTACATTATGTACTCACACCCATTGCTTCCCCTCTTTTGCATTCTTCGGTTGTTCAGAAGCCGTCAATGAAGCTACCTCCTTCGATGAAGACGACTTTGACCCGGAGCTCCTTTTCTAGGCCGGTGTGCCCCCAGTTGACACCTGTGGAAGATGAAAGACCATGTGGCGCTGAAGCTTTCTTTTCTGCTGTGTTTTCTTTTAGACCCTCGTGTCCTTTTGTATTAAGCTATAACATTATGTATTTTTGACACTGTGATGATATACTGATGATGTAACACATGTATGAAACTTGATCCTAGCATACATGTGTTGTACCTGGTTTTGATCCTTTTAAACCGGGTGTTACAGGTTGTGATTTTGAGACTAACATGTGTTGTAAGTGATATCTTTTGTAGTCTCATAGAGTAATCTATAAAGTCTCCGGAGGTTTGTAATGCTTAAAAGCTTCAATTGGTATCATTATCAATTCATTTGTTCATTTAAGCTACCTCCATGCATAATATGGCTTAAACTTCCATCTTTTCATATTGTCTAGTTGTGCATATGTCTTTCTCTTATCATATGTATGCACACATATATGGAGAGTTTAAATCATATTATGTGAGTTTCATGACTTGTGATTTGTGTGCTTTCATTTAAATTGGTACCATATTCTTAAATTTTATCCCTACAAGTGGTATCCCTTCAATTGGTATCATTTCATTGGATCATGATTTATGAAGCTCTCTCTTCCATGTGCTCTAAAGCTCTTCCTTGAGTTCAACATGTGTTTGTAACCTTTTTTGAGATTGTTGATAAAGGGAGAGAAATTTGACGACCAAAGCAAGAAATAAGATGATCAAGAGGCATGCCTTGTAGAGAAAGAAGATGCCTAGGGATGCCAAGACTTACATAGGGGGAAGCCCAAGATTGATAAGGGTGACTATCTTCCATTTGGCATCAAGAGCATGCAAATGGAGAAACTCTTGCATGGGTCGTTCAAAGGAGATAGTGGCAATAGAGAAAGAGAGAGCCACAACAAAGAGGGACTAAGTGGTAAGAACATGCATCCAAGCAATGTGGTATAGCCTTGTACTCTTTACAATTGGTATCATTTGTTATTTTTCACTTGCTTTGGTTGTGTTGTCATCAATCACCAAAAAGGGTGAGATTGTAGCAAACATGGCTTTAGCGAGATTGTAGCAGAACATCTTAAGGCATGCATGTGATTTTAATAATTAATGACAACATAGTCAATGAGACTAACATGTTTGTCAAGTATATACCTTAGTAGATCTCATGGATGCAATACATGAAGAAGCAACCGTAGCCGGGACAAAGTTTGATTGAATTGGAGAAGTTCCAGAAGAAAAGCTCTCACCAGATAGTCTGATGTAGAAGAAAGTATACACACTGGAGCTTATCTGCATAAAAGAGCAAAACAAATTAAAGCATCGGATAGTCTGGTGTTGATGAAAAAGATATACACCAGAGTATTCTTAGGGAAAGTTCACAATTTGTGCAATGACCAGATAGTCCGATGATGAAGTGTATAAACCGGAGCAATTCTTGCAGAGGCAATTCCATGTGCTGAAGAATGGAGATCATGTGACAAGATGGTCCAGTGAATGTATTGTGTATACCAAAGCATCATCACTAGAGCATTTCTTGCAAAGAAGGTGTCAGGAGTTGAAGATTGAAGCTTAACTCTTCAGATGTTCCGATGTGAAGAGGAAGTGCGCCGGAGGCTTGCACCAGAGTGTTTTACACAGAGAAGAAGTGGCACGATTTAGCTGAAGTTAGCTCATAGGAAGGTCCGGTGATGAAGTTGAAGAATCCACCACAATATCTGATGTTCATGATGACTTTGAGTGCAATCCAACGACTAGTTAGTGATGGTATAATCATCAGATTTTTCGGTGATTGTACTTCTGTTGTCACCGGACAATTCGGTATTAACAACTTTTTTAAGCTATTGGGTTAATGGCTAGTGTGTGAGTTTGAGTCTATAAATATCCCTCCACTCAGTCATTTGAAGGTGTGGCTGTCCAGAGAAACCCATATACACTTGAGATTGAAGCTTAACTCATTGATGTTCCGATGTGAAGAGGAAGTGCACCGGAGGCTTGCACTAGAATGTTTTACATAGAGAAGAAGTGGCACGATTTGGCTAAAGTTAGCTCACAGGAAGGTCCGGTGATGAAGTTGAAGAATCCACCAGAGTATCCGATGTTCATGATGACTTTTAGTGGAATCCAACGACTAGTTAATGATGGTGTAATCACCGGATTGTCCGATGATTGTACTTCTGTTGTCACCGGACAATCTGGTGTTAACAAATTTTCTAAGTTGTTGGGTTAATGGCTAGTTTGTGAGTTTGAGTCTATAAATATATCTCCACTCAGTCATTTGTCGGTGTGGCTGTCCAGAGAAACCCATATACACTTGAGAAGACATCCAAGCCACCAAAGTGCTTAAAGTGATCATCCAACACAATTAAGCATAAGATTAGAGAGTGTTTAGTTCTTTCATAGCCATGCTGCTCAGGAAGGGCTAGAAGAAGCGGGATATGTAGCATGGTGGCACCAGTTGCACGGCCTAGTGCCAAGTGGGACGGGAAATGGTCACGTGGGAGCGATCGGCTCATGTTAGGGTCGGCTTCCCACCCCTTCCCCACCTTCCCCTTTTCCTCGAATTTATTATTATTATTATTATATATATATATATGCAAAAATACACATCCATTTGAAAAAATAGCAGAAGTAACATACCATCGCCAGGTAGATGGGTGACAACAAGTTGTTGCCCATCCAACGGGTGACACCTTAACATGATAGGCCAGCATGACGGTCCTCTAACGTGGCGCAGAAGATGTCGCATATTCAGCGGGTGACAATTTGTTGTCGCCCAATCAGAGGGTGACATCTTCGTTGATTTAAGGGTTTCGTCATGCTCATTTTGGTTTGTGGCAGAGTTTGCATTATTCGTGCATCTTCATTTGGTGGTTTCAAAGTATATAAAATTCCTATCACCATTCAATGTTTGAGATATTTTTGATATGTGGAATTGCTGGAAAAGCAGTTGAACATGATGATTTTAATTGGAGTTGCAACATACATTGTGGCATGCACGGTACACGATCATTCTATCCTATCCATATATCACCTCTAAACCTAACATGCCTTAGTGAATGTAAATAAGATCATGCTTCCTCTCCCTCTCCGCCTCACAGGCCTCCTCCTTCATGCGGTTCTGCTCCTCCCTCATCTTCTGCTGCTCCTCCTAAATGCGTTTGCACGTAGCATCCCTCCTTTCATCAGTTCCCATTCCATGGAATCATCTCCAAGCAGCCTGGTGCTTAGTGTGTAGGAGGAACATATCTGCTGTTGACTGCTCATTATTCAGCCACTGTACGAAAGTCACATAGTGGTGGCAAAGACTGTAACATGGACTAAAATGTTTAGTGGTAAATCTCAGTTGTATTTGGAGTAGTTTGGCCAAAAGTGTTTACCCGACAACGGTAGCCAACATGGATGTTACTCTGGGGTGGATCGTACTCATAGTTCGGACACATGAAGAACCTCCCATATGTGTCAGAGAATTCAGAGGATTTCATCACCCTACCAAGGTCTCCACACCAGCACATAAGCACTTCGACCCTACTAGGTGTAGTATCCGGCAAGTATTTCTTGGGGAGAGAATTGGATGCCATTGTAGTATGAGTTGTGGAGGTTGAGGCTAATGGTTTAGTTCTAGAAGTGGTCAGCATATCTTCTATTTATACTGGAGTTTCGTGCTGGTTCATGAACTAAGTCCACAAAAATTAAACATGGGAAAGCAATTGATTTCGCTATATAGAGTGGCATGTCAATTGAAAAGGCTACTTCTGAAAAACCTATTTCTGAAAAGGCTAGGTCTGAAAATGCTATGTCTGAAAAGGATAGTTTTGAAAAGGCAATTGATTTTGCTATATGGAGTGGTCATGTCAACTGAAATGGCTACTTCTGAAAAACCTATTTCTAAAAAGGCTAGGTCTGAAAATACTGTCTGAAAAGGATAGTTCTGAAAAGGCTAGGTTTGAAAAGATTACTTCTGCAAAACCTAGGTCTGAAAAAGTTACTTTTGCGAAGGCTAAGTCTGAAAAGACGATGTTTGAAACGAGTACATGTGTATTAATCATACAAGTATAGTACAAGTCAGCAATTTTATTGTCACATTTGGATGTCTACGAGTAACACAAAGTTCACGATAATATTACAGTGTTGCTGATTGAAAAAGGCTTATACTAGATGGACCAAGTATGTTTCCCCTTCTTTCACATGCCACATCGTGCTTAGCCTCTTCCTGCCGACTTCGGAGCTCTTCACGCCTTTGTAGTTGTTCCTCATGCCTATGAAGCTTGTCCTCATGTCTCCTTAAAATGTCCTGTTGGTGACAATGTTCCTCCTCACACCTATGAAGTTCCTTAGTCCGTCTCTTGCGTTCTTGTTCTCGACGTTGACATTCTTGTTGGCGCTCGTGACGTGCCTCCTACTGCAGGCGTGCTTCCTCCATCATAATCTCGTACCCACGTTTTGTTTCAGCCTCTCTGATGTAGTCCCCTTTGTAAGGTGGCATGACAAGGTCGATCCATTACTTAAAATGACAATACTTTGGACAATAAACCTGGCGTTAGTAAGGCTCTGCACAATATATAGTTGGGAGGTGCGAACAAAATGCAAAAGAGGGATGCACCATGAAATCGTAATTAAGGTCCGGACACACGAAGAACCTCCTACCAAAAGTCTCAACCTCGAAGGAAGTCGACATTCGAGCTCAGTTGCCACACCTGCATAATGGACGCTCGTGCCATTGTGGCACTCTCATGGTGTGGTTCCTCCATGAATCCATGTTGACCTATTTTGTGAAGGTGATATGCCCTAGAGGAAATCATAGATATGATTATATCACAAGTCTATGTTCATGTATTACCGAATAATGTGTTATTTCAATAATGACTATCGTTTATATTGATTGACAAGTATGTGACTTGTTCATGAAACTCTTTGTTTATATCATGATGTTATTCTTAGTCGATCCTTGATCGCATATCATTGTGATGATACATAAGACCAGCACATGTATTTATTGATGACCACGTTTCATGGATCATAGGTATAGATATACTAGGTCAATAATATGGACATTTATGTTAGAAAATATGATGTTGGATAGACCTACCTTGAGATACTGCTGGGATTGTTATTTATGATGTGCCATCAGTTGTTATCTCAAATGGTGTACCTGCAGAATCCTTAGACCTGAGATTGTCACTGATTCCCAGAATGTGTAATGGCATACTTTGAGGCTGCCAAACGCTATTCTATAACTAGGTAGTCATAAAGGTAGTTTTCAAGTTTATCATGAAATATATCGTGGGGTATGAGCGATCAAGATGAAATTTGCCACTCCTTGATAATGGGAGAGATATCTTTGGGCCCCTTGAGTTAGTTGGATTGAGAAAGTGCATGACCATGCCAATATGATTAAAGAGTTAATCATGATGAATCCACTACTTGATCGAGTGAATGGTCGAGCTGTCACAAGGGTGGCACGTATTTCCCTTAAGCTTGACTGGTATCGTGAGGCGAAGGGATCAATGCATGTGTATATCAAAGTTCAGCCGATATGATCTTTTATGTATAATCGGAAGTCAACATGTCCTGCTAGGGACCGCTAATGATTTCAGTTTGGAAAGGGTTTTCGAGTCGTAGCCGTTTGTACATGAATCTAACGGGTCACACACTTAATGGGTTGGAACAAAACATGCAAATTGGATTCGTATATGGATTTTGATTGGATTGTGATCCATGAGAAGTTAAGAGTCCTAAAGGGCTTCCAACGTGGGAGCCCATTGACGAGTTCTATATAAGGAGAGGCGTGGGTAGGGCATGCGAGGTTGAGCCACTCTAAAACTCTAGCCACAACCTTCCATACGGTCTCCCAAAATCCTAGCCGCGCGTCCGGTGCTAGCACATCAGCGCTCGGTATTTCTTCCCAGTACGTGTGGATACCATAGAGGCGTTGTTACTATTGTGGCACTGATCTTCTCGGTGAGTTGAATGCGATGTGTTCGAGACTGGTCGCCACCGTGACGAGTTGGTCGAGGAGCACGACAACCTAATCAGAGTTGGTCGAGGAGCATGACCACCTTCTCAGAGTTGGTCGAGGAGCATGACCACCTGCTCAGAGTTGGTCAAGGAGCATGATAACCTACTCGGAGTTGGTCAAGGAGCACGACCACCTGCTCGGGGTTGGTCGAGGAGCGTGACCACCTGCGCAGGGCTGGTCGCGGATCCGATCGAGAAGCTGCTCGTGGAGTTTGACACGCACGACGTTAGATCAGTCTACTCCAACTCTTCTTTTGCTACACTGCACATTGAGCGGTAACGATCTATGATCTCCTACTAGCATGATTTTCTGGGTGAATGCGGTAGAAATTTTTTATTTTAGGCTAGCATAGCCTGCCCGTTCCCCAACATTTTGAGATGGTAGAAGTAAACAATTATGAAGCCAAATGCTGCAATTTACGATACTAATATAGTTACAGACATATGCGTATTTGTTTAGTTCTTTTATACACTACTTTGTGGTGTCATTCTAGTCGAAAAAGTGATTCTACATGGTGTTAGCTATTCATGAAAAAGCACAGCAACATGCTATCATTTTGGTAAAAAAGCAATTCCTATCTGGTGTAATGAAAGCAATTATGGCACGGTGAAAGGAAATATGTTGCTCCCACGCATCTATAAAAGGCTCATGTATCTTCAAACCGAAACCATAGCAATCAATGAAAGCTAAGGGCAGGAGGGGCCAGGGAAGATGGGGGCGGGGAGGCCAGCGATGAGATGGGAGGGTTCCTTTGGTCCAATAGAGTACGATGAGCCTCTCCACAACTTACCTTTGTAGGATAGGAGTGAGTTTCATCCTCTAAGTCACCTAAGGCATTACGGCTACTTGAATGAGGCATGGCCCAAGTGCTCCCATGGCTATGACTTCGTTGTCCAGATGTACGACGGGAACATTCTCGGAGGGTGTTGATTCTTCTGATGTCCTCTTGGGAGGGTGAGAACTATATCAGCTTGAACATCAATATCATATTTTTTTATACCAATGAAGATTGTGACCTCCACATTTCTGCAGGCCTAGTTTACATCAATCACTTAATAGTCATTTTGATTCTATAGCTCTTGAGATGCAAGGCATTAAAGACACGCTGAAACAACCTCTTTCACATGATGCTAGTGCTTCAACTTCCAATAATGAGAACAAAATTCAGCAAATCCCTTTTGGTTCATCGACACAATTCATATCACCTACGCCTTCACAACAAAACATGACGATGCATCAAATTCATAGCCAAACTAATGTTCTAGGTTCGACTAACATTGTGACACCTCCTCTTACCACACCGAATACTACTAAACAGAAGGTTGCATCATTTGTTTTTCCAGTGCCAAACTCTACATCTCGCATAACTAGCTTGCTTCCACATGTAGCCAATAGCCGATTTAATGAAATTTCAGCAAGCATGCCACTAGTTCCATATAACACCGTATCATATAGTACACCTCCCATACCTCCACAAGATATTGGCATCCCTTATGGTCCATTGCTGGATACTTACTTTAACATGCCTCCACCAAATACTCCACATACACAGCCCATAATACCTCCACAAAGCATGCCACAAAACATTGCGACGCCTACTTGACCCATGGCCGAGCAACCCATAACCCATGAAAGCTTTAGAGAACAAATGGATAGTCTTTTGAGAGAGCATTTTTGGATAGAACCTAAAGGTAGAACATGCGTTTATCAAAAACCTTATCCTGATTATTATGATACAATTTTATATCCTCGTGAGTTTGAAGTGTCTGATTTTGTAGAATTTAATGGGGAGGATGATAGAACCACAATGGAATATATAGGACAACTTCTTGCACAATGTAGTGAAGCTGGTAGTAGTGATGCTTGCAGATTGCATTTATTTCCTTTTCACTTTCTGGCGATGCATTTACTTGGTTTACTTTGCTTGCATCTAATTCTATTCATATATGGGCATAACTTGAGCAAATTTTTCATGAATATTTCTATACTGGGGACACAAAATTGAGGTCGATTCACCTAACATAACACAAAATTATAACGAGTATGTTTCTGAATATATTAGAAGGTTTAGGGGTACTAAAAACCAATATTTTAATGTGGTTCTTTCCGATAGAGATCTTATTGAGCTAGCCTTTACTGGTTTGCATGCACATATCAAAGAAAGTTCTAAGATAAAGCTTGATAGTGACCCATTCCCTATCAACACGGTGAACTTTGAGGGGAAGAAAGTCTTAATTTGACCATCTCAAGCCGAATCAACTAAAGGCAAGGAAGTGGTCATCGGTGATGATAATGTGAGACCAAAGATGATCAAACCTAAAAGCCCGAAGGCTGATCATTGAAAGATAAATGAAGACAAGAGCAAAGGTACTAAGAAACTTGAGAAGCCAAAACCTACATTTAGTGCATTTTTGGCCAAATATGAGAGTGGAAAGGCTAGTCAACAGGGAGGCAACTGGACAGATATTCTTAAATGCTCAAGATCACCTCCAAAGTATGAGTTTGGAGAGAGGAAAATGCAATAGGAGAGCAATATTGCAGCAGCTCTATTTCCTTCTTTTGGGCCCCCAATGCCTATGATGTGTCCTCGTTTGTCGTGGGGTTGGTGTGGACCTTGGGCATTACCTCCTATGCTGTTTGCACTATTCCATATGGGATGGACAACACTAAAGCAATCAGCATTCGACAGGCTATCTCATCCTAAACAAGACTAGTTTGATTCAAAGAATTAGTCAAATAATTGGAGGGATAAAAGGGATGCGACAAAGGTGTATCATATGAAGAATGTAGGTGTTTTTAATGAAAAATCAGATCTGGAACAGAAGAAAAAATAGCCGGTTGTTGATGAAGACAAGATGCAAAAGCAATTGGCTAATGGTGGTTTGAATGGTAGCAACAAAGAGGAAGTTATAGAGGTGATTAGTACTGATCTTGGGACTAAATTGGTGCCTCCTACAATAGCACAACAGCCCATGTCACCATGTGTCAAAGGAACTACTTCTAGTGACAAGCCGATCGATAGTTCGGGCGATCGAAAAGTTGAGAGGAAGATGTCCTTGCTGCTTGAAACTAAACCGCAGCCCTGATGGTGTCCAAAATATAAGGCTACAAAGACTACGCAAGCAAGAGTTGGGAGAAACTCAAGCTGAAAATGTGAGGGATGAAGTCTTTAATAAAATCAAGCCGATGTTGCCTATTCGGCAAGAGTGGAGAGTGAAGCAAGTTGCAGAGCCTATTATGACACCTAGTGACGATAAAGATGATATGCTAGAAGACTCTCAGGTAATTAGAGAAGATCCTCCAACTCATAATAGCATGGATGTCAATATGGTTTTAGTTTTGCCTTCGGAGTTTCGAACCATTGATGAAGAGGTTGCTCAACTAAATCTTGGTCCGAAGGAAGCCATATTTTAGTAGCCTAAAGAATCGAGCCAATATTTGAGACCATTGTATGTTAAGGGACATGTTGATGGAAGATCGATTTCTAGAATGCTAGTGGATGGTGGAGATACTGTGAAGTTAATGCCATATTCTGTTTTTAAGAAATTAGGAAAAGAGGACAGCGAGCTAGTGAAGACAAACTTGGTCCTTAATAGCTTCACCGGTGATCCTGCAGAGACTAAGGGCGTGATCTCTATGGAGCTCACTACTAGGAGCAAAATGATGCCTACGTCTTTCTTCGTCGCTGCTATTCAAGGTAACTACAACCTCTAACTAGGTCATGATTGGATCCATACAAATTGTTGTGTGCCTTCTAGCTTGCATCAATTCTTAATTCAATGGGTATATGATGAAATAGAGATTGTCCATGCTGATACATCGACATTTGTTGCATTAGCCAATGCTTCAGTAGATTGACAACATGGGAATGTACAATATTTATCCGATTAAGATCTTCCGGGTTATGATTTTCTTAGTGTTACTAGAGATAGTTTTGTACCCATATCTGTATAGCCAATTTATTTATCTCGGCTTAGCAATGTAATGTTAATAAATGGATAAACAAAGTAATCTAGATTAGTTGCAACAAAGTGTGGAGCAATATCAGTCCGAAAGGAATGATATTTGTGAGACTATTGATGATTTTGATGAGGTAAAGAAGCTAGGACAAGGTTTTTCGTCGGTCGACCCATGAGAGGAGATTGATATTGGTGATGGAATTGTACCGAGGCCAACATTTATTAATAAAAACATGCAAGCTGATTTTAAGGTTAAAATGATTGCATTGCATAAAGAATATGTAGATTGCTTCGCATGGGCATACATGAAATGTCGGGACTTAGTCATTAGCTTGTAGAGCATCAGCTTCCCATAAAATCTTGTTTTAGGCATCACAAATAACCGATTAGAAAGTTTAATGCTAACATATATGGGTGGATTAAGGAAGAAATAAGCCGGTTGCTCACTACAGGCTTTTGTCCTTGTAGGTATGCTGAATGGATATCTAATAGAGTCCCGGTTGAGAAAAAACAATGGTAAGTTAGAGTATGCATTGATTTTAGAGATTTGAATAAATCTACTCCTAAAGATGAATATTCTATGCCTATCATCGATATATTGATTAATGATGCTTCAAGTTATAGTCATTAATTTTTTTATGGCAATACGGGTTATAATCAAATTTTTATGGTCGAGGAAGATATGTCTAAAACGGTCTTTCGTTGTCTGGATTTTGTTGGTTTATTTGAGTGGGTTGTCATGACATTTGGGTTGAATAATACTTGTGCTACTTATCAAAGAGCTATGAATTTAGTCTTTTATGATTTGCTTGGTGTTATCTTAGAGATATACATTAATTATATTATTATCAAATCGGATGCTATGAGTAATCATTTCGTCGATTTGCATTTAGCTTTTGAAAGGATATGTCGGTAAGGTTTAAAGATGAACCCACTTAAATACACTTTTGGTGTATCGGCAGGCAAATTTTTGAGTTTTATAATACATGAGAGAGGCATAGAGGTAGATCCTACTAAGATAGTAGCTATAGACAAGTTAGGGGTGCCACAATCAAAAAGAGATGTTCAAAAGTTGCTAGAAAAGGTTAATTATTTGAGGAAGTTCATATCTAACTTGTCCGGCAAGGTTAGTGCCTTTACTCCTATACTTCGGTTGAAGAAAGAAGCCGATTTTACTTTGGGTGGGGGGGGGGGGAGGTAGAACAACAACAAGATTTTGAGAAGTTCAAAAAATGTTGTCCACACCCCTATACTTAGGGTGCCTAAAGAAGGAATTCCGTTTTAGCCATATGTTGTTGCACAAGAGACTGTGATAGGTGTTGTCCTCACGCAAGAGGATATAGGGAAGGAATATGTGATCACTTATTTAAGTCAGCGTCTCTTGGATGCGAAAATAAGGTATGTGTTTATTGAAAAATTGTGCTAGTCTTTGTATTATGCTTGTACCGAATTGAGGATATTATTTGCTTTCTAGTATTTGTGTGGTTGTATGTCAAACCCATGTTATTAAATATATGTTGCAAAAGCGGATTTAAGTGGTAGAATCAGATAGTGGGCATATGCTTTGATTGAATATGATTTGGCTTATGAACCGTTAAGGTCCATGAAAGACCAGATTATTGTTGATTTTATTGTTGATCATCGCATTGATAATGATGCATTGATTAGTGTCATTAGTGTGTGTCCATGGAAATTATATTTTGATGGCTCGGTTTGTATAGAATGTCAACATGTTGGTATTGTTTTAATTTCACCTAGATGTGGTATTTTTGAAACATCGTTCGCTTAGAATACTTTTGTACCAATAATCAAGCCAAGTATAAAGCTCTCTTGTTAGGTTTGCAAATCTTAGAATCATGGGTGTGAAACATATAAAGGCATTTGGTGATTCATTATTAGTGGTGCAGCAGGTTTCTAAACTCTTTCAATATTTTGATGGATCACTAAATAGCTATTTGGATAGGTGTTTAGATATCATAGCAACTTTGGATGATTTCACCATCATTCACATATCTAGAGAAGAGAATATGAAGGCAAATGATTTAGCGCAGGTAGCATCTGGTTATCGAATAAGTAGAGGGATGTTCGTTGTGTTAGAAAAACCGTTGTTGGCTTGTGCTAGTGTTTATTTGGCCGGACATCAAGGGGAAGCTTCGGTTTTGCCCCAAAAATCAGGTTTGTCCACACCTAATGATTGGAGAAATCCGATGATTAAGTATTTAGAAAATCCTAGTTTATCGGTAGATAGAAACATTAGGCGACAAGCTTTAAAATATGTGATGCTGGATGGTGAATTATATTGCCGAACGATAGATGGGTTGCTTCTAAATTGTTTAAGTTCGGAGCAAAGTAAAATTGGTATGGGTGAAATACATGAAGGTATTTGTGGTACACATCAGTCGGCTCATAAAATGATATGGTTATTAAGGAGGGCTGGTTTTTATTGGCCGACTATGTTTAATGATTGCTCTAGATATCACAAAGGATGTAAAGCATGTAAAAAATTTGGTGATATACAATTAGCTCCAGCTTCTATGTTGCATCCTATCGTTAAACCATGGCCATTTTGTAGACGGGCTTTAGATTTTATCGGCCAAATTTATCCTTTATCTTCTAAAGGTCACCGCTTTATTTTGGTTGGTATAGATTACTTTACAAAGTGGATTGAGGCCGTTCCATTGAAGAATATGACACATAAGGAGGTAATCAAATTTTTTTGGAGCATATTATTTATAGATTCGGTTTCCCACAAACCTTAACTGCCGATCAAGATTCTTCTTTTATTTATCATCAAGTGCATGAATTTACCGAATCATTTAGGATTAAACTTGTCAATTCCTTGTCATATTATGCTCAAGCTAATGGACAGGTCAAGTCAAACAATAAAACTTTGATCAAGCTCATAAAGAAGAAAATAGAGGAGTATCCAAAAAGATGGCATGAAGTTTCGAGTGGAGCATTGTGGGCTCATCGCGTATCTAAGCATAATGCTACTAAAGTTACTCCTTATGAGCTGGTATATGGACAATAGGTTGTTTTGCCCGTTGAGGCAAATCTTGTCGTGTTGAGGTGGCACGACAAAATGACTTGTCGGCCGTGGATTATTATAATACTATGATAGATAGGGTAGATTGAAAGGAAAATAATGTTGCCTAGAGAAAGGGGTAAATAGGCATTTTTTACAAAAATCCATCCCCTTTTACCGTTTTTCTAAACTTACAGCGAAAAATAAACTAACAGATTTTTCACAAGTGAAAATCCTAAATATGCTAGACTTAACTAGTGCACAAACACCCTAAATAAGTGTGAAGGTTACAATCCTAGAGTGTGACAAAGATTATTCAAATCTAACAAGATATGCAACAAAAACTCTAATCGAAAGTTCTGAAATTATTGTTCACCGGAACTTTCGAGTTTAGAACTTGAAACTGAAATTAAACTACGTCGAATGAGTTTTAGCTCAAACCAAATGAAGTCGTGTGTTCCAAATGATAATTTCAAGCAGATCCATGGAGTACCTACAATCAATTTCACATGAGCGAGTAGATAGAGTAAATATGCACAAATAGAAAGCAAGAACTCAAGAACAATCAAACACGGAGATGAGACACATGATTTGTTTCTCAAAATTCAGACACCTCCATTTGAGATCCTTACATCTCCGTTGAGGGGCTTGATCACACTTGAGCCGAGTCTCTTTCAACCCTTTTCCTCACCAAGCTCGGTCACACTTGAGCCTAGGCTTTCACTCTTAATTTCTTCCCTTATGAAGACGAAATCCAAGCATTCACAAACTTTCTATAGCACACCACAACCTTGGGTGCTCCCCGGTGACGCCTAGCTACTTAGGAGCTTCAAGCTCCAAGAGTAAAAAACATGATAATGAACTTCTTGCTAATGAACTCAAGTGCTCGTGATGGGAGTTATGCTTCAATTCAATCTTTTAATCTTTCAACCCAACTCACTTTTTTTCTCAAATCTCATACTAAAATGGAGTGGGAGGGCTCTAATGGCTCTACCTTGAGTATTTTTGTGGGAGCACCAGTAGAAAATAAAGAGAGGGGTGAGGGGGTATCTATACTCAACCCCCCAAAACTAGCCGCTATGCAACTTTCTAGTGTAACCCGGAACTTCTGGGTTACTCGAGTTAGACCCACTAGGGACCCCTGTCTGGATCAAGTCCGGAACCTCCAAACTAACCATAGAATCCAGAACTTCCGGGTTCAATCCAGAACATTCAGATTGAAACTTCAAACAAAAACCAAGAACCCCAACCCGAATTTCATCTAGAACTTCCGTCCAATCTGTAACTTCCGAGTTCAGCACAACAGACCCTTTGGAAAAGGCGATAATTTTTTATCCTGATGTTCGATTTCGAAGATTTTGGACTCTACGGAAAGTTTATTTAGAGGGCGACCTCTGAATAAGATTTCCGCACCAGATTCCTAAAGAGAACTCTCACTTTGGGTTGGTTATAAACTATTGAGCACTGGGACACGACAATTAGCTCTAAATTGCATCCCTCTTAATAGTACGACATTCCTGTACTCAAATTAAAGTGTAAAACTCGTTTGAACCAATTTGAGTCTTTGAATACCTTTAAGTATCGCTTCCTTCTTTCAAACTTAGAGGGTTGCCAACTTTTATATCGTCTTCACTCCATCTCTTCTTAATTCTTCATGTGATTGATGTGAATCACCCATAGCTTCCCATGGTCTCGCATGGTATTAGTGAGCCTTCACTCGCCCTTCACCACCGTCTTGGTTCTTCGGCACCAAGCCCTTTGCTTCCCCTTCACCATCTTGCCATATAAAACCACATTGTATCCAACATCTTCAATGAAATCACTCTATCATATATGGAGTTTAATCCTGTTCTTCACTCTTGACATATATGATTTTAATTCAACTTATGCCTTCGTATAGATCCTAACCCCAACTCACTATCAAGCACAAAGCACATGAGTTAGTCCATAAAACTTAATTGGCAACATTGTACCTTAAGTTACTTGATCTCCACAAGTAATTTAGCCTTCATGCTTTAATCTTCTTCTTCTTTTTACGAGCATCACTAAGGTATCAATGACTTTGATGCAATTCTTTGAACTCATGATATTTCTCAATGAATCCATGCTTTGTTTCTTATGCATCTCCTATGAAATACCCTAATAACAATTCTCAACACAATTTTTAGTCCATAGGTATTGTCATTAATTTACCCGAGCATTACCTAGAGCTCGTTCATCTTGATTCATATTTTTCCTTCATGCATCACCTATGGAACACCTTACTAACAATTCTCAATACACTTGTTAGTTCATAGGTATTGTCCTTAATTACTAAAACCATACTTAGAGGCTAAATGCACTTTCATAGATGATCTAATGATGAAAGGCTCAATGCTTTGAGAGAAATTGAGAAGGATAAAATGATGGTAGCTAAATCCTACAATAAGAAAGTAAAGGAAAAATTATTTCAATTAGGAGTTTGAGTTTGGAAGATGATTTTACTTATTGGGTCTAAAGATATTAAGTTCGAGAAGTGGTTTCCTTATTAAGAAGGTCCTTATAAAGTTGTAGAAGTCATACATGGACATTCATACATACTGCAATATTTGCAAGGAGACAAGTTGGCTAGAGCTCTTAATAGGAAATATTTGAAAAGGTATTATCCTACTATGTGACGCATAGGAGAGATACATGAATAATCATGACCGATGTAATTTACCATCGTCCTAAGAAATATAGTTGTACATGGCTGGTGTAGTTATCATCGCCCTAAGAACATACATACATGGTTGATATATTTTTTATATCGTTCTAAGTGATAGTAGAAAGTAGATAATGAGCTATTCATGATTATACTGTGTAAAAGTGTTTTTCGGTGCGTAAGCTTCACCAAAAAATAGAGGGGGCATATGTTGATAGTAAAAAATGGCACGACCTAGGTTTTTTTAACACCGGATAGTCTGATGATCTATGATGTGACTTCGCTGGACTATCTAATGTGTAGAGTAGGTTTTTTGTGAACACCGGATAGTCCAGTGATCTATGTTGTTACTTCGCCGGACTATCCGGTGTGTAGAGTAGGTTTTTGCAGAGAGGGTGTAGAAGTTTAGCTCTTTGTTCGGTGAGGTATTTAGTAAACGCTGGACTATCCAGTGAACATGTGGACGATTTCTTGTAGAGAGGATTGCTCTTTGAAAAAATTAGTCTGGTGCATGTTCCGGTGTATACGCCGGAATATCCGGTGAGCTCAAAGGTGTTTCTTGCAGTGAGTTTGCTCTCTAGAAATATTGATCCGGCGCAAAGCTCCGGTGAGAACATTTAGTCGTCGGACCATCCGGTGAATGTAAAGACAATTTCTTGCAAAGAGTTTGCTCTTTGGAAATATTGATCCGGCGTAAAGCTCTGGTGAGCACATTTTGGTCGGTAGAATGTCCGGTGAACATTGGACTAGGATTTAGGTTTCGGCCAAGTTAAACTCGTCGGATGGTCTGGTGTTCTTATTTTTGTTCTCACCGGACCATTTGGTGTTTAGTCTGAAACCGAATCGAGTTAGATTCTCATATCTGTTTAGATTCTTTTCATGTCTTTAGACGAACAAGACGTATTTGCGTAGGTTTTATGGTTGAGAATCATATTTCCATAAGGCTAAGTCCAAGCCATCCTTATAAATAGCAAAAGGGGTGAAGGCCGATTGCAGCAATTTAGTCAATCGTAACAATTGCGTCTATTTTTGTTCTCATTTACTTTCCTATACATTAGGTTAGTTCTTCACTGATATTTCTAATCTCCGCAAATTTAGGCAGTAGTTCTTTCTCGATTTGCTTATAAAACGTCTAGATGGTGGCTCTCAAGGTTGCCAATCAAAATTCTTTGCTTGTTTGGTTGTAAACAAGTCGCATATCGCTGTGAAAAGTGATAGTTATCTAAAACGGATTTGTGTATTGTGTTGATTGCAAAATCTCACGCCAACAGTTTCTAATACCAATTTGCTGTATCCGTGATCACACGAGAGAAATCTCACAGAACAACAACAAGGATTCGGTCACCGATGATCTATATTTGCTCATGACATGAATCCGTTCATCGTCAGGAAGGAAGAACAGCATGGGGAGGGAGAGGGGAGAACAAAAAGGAAGAGTTCAACTCCTTGCTACTTAAGTATCTCGGCTCGCAGGCCGGACTCACTCACACACGCCACGTATGGCCCACAGCCCAACCGATATTCCATACCGCTTTCTCCCGCCAAAGCCTCCCCGCCTTCACACTGGCAGCTGAGCACTGTGGCGCGGTTCGCCGTTGTCGACAGGCGCGACAGCCTCTCTAGCGTTCGCCCGTAGTCTCGCACTCACATGCATGCCTCGCGGTGCCGTTCGTGAAAGGGAAAGGGAAAGGGAAAGCCTGGGAGGTGCTTGCTTTTTGGAACCGATGGATTGGATCGATGTCCGGATTGGATTAGACTGGACGGAAAGCGCTGCTGGCCTGGCTTCCCTTCCCCTTGTGTTGTCTTCGTCAGGCATTGTTTTCACAAGGGAAATAGAATCCCCCCATGTCCGTCCGGCTCGGGCTAGCCCATCAGTGGCAGCGGCAGGCATGTGCCGGGGAAAAGGGCGCGCATGGTGTGCTGTTGTTGTGTTGCGAGACAGCCAATTTCCGTACTATTTAGCATGTTTCGCTTGGCACATTGGGTGCGCTAGCATATACAAGTATTATCTAGGTTTAGAACAAACATCATTCGGAAAAGTTCACTCTGTTCACCCATGAACCTTTTTGTACATGCATTCATAGTGCAGTGAGGTTACAAGACATGCATGTATATCTTTATTCTTCAAAAGACAGATGATGTCGCATTTTGACGGACGGATAATTCCACGATCGGTGTAGGCCTACCTGACTAGTCAGAAGCACTGCGGGGCGAAGCATGTCGCGCACTCGCGCTAGCTGTTCGCTCGTGCCCCTCTCTCTCCTTCCCTCTCGTTGGCGTTGGTTCCTTTTGGCGAGAGCATGATTGCAGGAACGGAGGCACGAGCCGGAACACGGGGACAGGCAGCAGCGCACCTGTGCTGGTGGGGTGGCAGGTGACAAGTGCGCCGAGCCAAAACATGAATGCATAGCTAGTAGCGACTAATCATGACCCCCGGGAAACACAGAAGCTGCCAGGGACTTGTCGCCCTCCCATGCACTGCTCGGTTGATGCATACATGCTCACCCTAGCCATAGCCCAGCCCAGCTAGCTCTCCTTCTCCCTCCCTGCCGTATCCACGTACGAACATGCGTAGCTAGAGCGCTGCACGTACGTACGCGGTACGTCCCTCGCTTCGATTATCGATCTCACTCGTCTCTGTACAGTGACTGGCTTTCGCGGTCCATGCATGCAAACATTGAACACCTAGACTCGTATTCATCGGTTCTGATGTTTAGCTCATAGGGTTTTGCTCCACCGTGCCCTCACTTTTGAGTGTAGATCTTGTATGGATCGCGTGTAAAAGAGGAGCATTTCGATGTTATCGTGGCCTCGTGGGGGAGCGCAGCGTTTACCCTCTACTCCACTTTGGAGTGGTAGGGTGCAGGGAGGGGAGGAGGATCAAAAGCGAGAGGAAATGATGGCAATGATGCGAGGAGAGTAGAGACAATGGTGGGATGGAGTATGTCCTGTGCAAAGCGTGTGTGCACTGTGCATGCCCTGCCCTCGGCTACCACACCTGGGCTGGGCTGGGCGGATATGTGCGCTGGCTGCACTGCACGCAGGAAATAGCCCTGGTGGTGGGGCCGTGGGGGCGCCCAAATCTGCTGCGTACTGTTCGTGCACGAGTAAATAATTACTGCTGCGCGCCGTGCGTGTACTACTCGCGCTTCCTCTTTGAATTACCGTGGTGAAAAAATGGAAGGAAGCGATCGATGTCACATGAGGTGCTGGGCTTTTGCGCAGTTTCCGCTGAAAGTGTTGCAGCCATGATGCAGGCCGTCAGGAAATTAACCGTACTGGCACCAGTTGGTTATTACCCGATCACCTAAGGCCACATCCCAGGGATCTCTTCCTAAATGAGAATCTCTTCGTTCCCGTTCAAACAGTTTTCTTTTACTATTTCTATCGTGAATAGATTTCTAAAGCTATTTTTTTCAAAACGAGATTTTCTCTCAAGGGAATATGGTTTGATGGTCTAATGTAGTTTTGTTGTTTTCTGACTGTGATTTCACTAGAGAATAGTATATCACGATGCATGAACAGTGATAACAATACAACATTTTTTTACCGAACCTAGCCGAAGTCAGTCAGTAACAGTATACTAGACAGATCGAGGTTTGAAAAAAGAAAGATAAAAGGGTAAACTAAACCTCGAAACAAAAGCCTGAGAGGAATAGAAACAGAAATCACGGTCGGGCTCCCCCCCGGTCCATTCCTCGTCTTGTCACTGTCTACACCGACGCCTTTTCCTGCGTCACTTCTCTCTCTATCAGGGACACAGGTCAGTTTGAAATTTATTTGCTCTGGAGCTGGGACCAGACGGGACACCACCACGAAGCCACAAAGGCAGGCACAGGCACGTGTACAGACGAGAAGCCCAGAATAATATGACTGTAGCGACCGGCGATCGCCCATGCCATGCAAATGCACGTCGTCGTCCCGGACGGACGGACGGAGGTGCAGCGTCACGGCCTGGGCTGCTCCCGTCCGCGGTCCGCCTCTGAGGTTTCGTGCGTGCATGCGCGGCGTCCAACTGGCCCTGCCTGCCCGATCCATCGATGGGCAATGGCTACCCCTAGTAGCATGCTAGCCTAGCTGGTATGCTGTTGCTGTGATATGCGCGGCAGGGTGACGCGCCGGCAGGCGCGCACAGTGCAGTTTTGCTTCCCCCTCCGCGCCGATCGGACTGCCTGCGCGGCCACTTGGGTAGAGTTTGTTCTTCGAATGAGATGGTCAATATACTCCTGTCTCTCTGTTTAGTTGCTTGAATCATATTATCTAATATAAGATATGGTGATACAAATTTTAAAATATTTTTAATATTATGTACCACCTTATTTAGAAAAATTGGTTGAACGACCCTATACAGTTTCAGTCAACTCCACTAATTAATGGTAGTTAGTAATGATTAGTGACTATCAGTGGTTATTAATGATTTTTAGTTAAACATTAGTTACAATTAGATGTTATTTTCCGTAACTAATTATTATGGGTATTTAATTATAATTATTGACAACTTAAGTTATATTAACAGGAGTTAGTAATGATTAGTACTAATTAGCATAGTTTGTTGATAATAATAAATATAAAAGTTATTATTCCTGTAAAATGATTAATTTATATATAGATATAATACATGATTTTTAAGCAACTAAATATGTTATTGTATCATCTAATACATCTAACCAAATATATTCTCGTATCATCTCATATATCTAATCAAACAATTACTTGTTGTGAGAAACGGTGATGTCTTAAGAGGGGATGAATTAGGATACTTAGAAACTAATTGCTTCAAAAACTTCACAAGATAAATTTATTTCAATTTCTATCTAATTGTGCTATAGATTTATCTAGTGTGTCTACTCTACCGTTTAAGAGGATTGCAACCTACTCTAGCAAGATAAATTGCAAGTATGTAAATGCGAAAACGTAAATAAGGTAGAGAGACAAACTTAGCACAAAGAATTTTTATCTCGTGGTATCGATGACACAAAAAGGATATGCTACTGGTCACGTTGGAGCTCTACAAAGGATATGCTCTCGGTCGCCGAGTCTCTTCCAGTCACGGCTCTTGAGATACCAAGTTAGTAAGACAAAATCTCAAGCACGATGAGCCATCAAGGCGAAGTCTCACAACTAACCTCTCTTTAGGTCACCTGTGCGCCGTCTTCACTTCGGAGCTTTAGTCACAAAGACAAAGGCCTCCACGTTCCCGCACAATCTTCTTGCCACCACTTTACACCAAGTCAGAGGCTCAACAAGTTACCGGTAAGTCACCAAGACTCCAAGGTATTGACGTGCCTCTCGGTATAAGGTTGAATCACTCCTTAATCCACTCTCTAGGTTGCAGTACCTAGCAACACTTCTCTCTATGCCTATAAAAATTAATCGCTCTCTAATGATGTGCTTAATCGTCTTAGATGAACACTTTAAGCATTTTGATGGCTTGGATGTCCTCTTAAGTGTGTATGAGGTTTTTTTTTACTCCAACACCTTTAAATGACCGAGTGGTGGGTATTTATAGCCTCAAACTCACCAACAAGTCATTGCTCCAACGGCTCAACTTTACTGTGAACATCAAATGATCTGGTGAATAATAGTACAAACATCAAACCATTCGGTGTATACATCAGTGGATACTAGTAGTTGGAATCCCACTCAAATATATTCTGAACACTGGACATTTCGGTGTAACTACAACTCCATCAATGGACTATCTTGTGAGTAGACTTGATTCCGACCAAGCCAATCTCTTCACTTCTGGAAAATACTCCGGTGTTGTCATTCCTTCATCGTCAGATCTTCTGGTGTGTACAACACCATCTTTTGGAAATTCTTATACACTCTGTTAAATGCTCCGGTGTGTATATTTGCTTCATTGTCGGACCATCCGGTGCATTAATCTTCTGTCTTTAATAGTTGCAACCTTCTCTGCAATAAATGCTCTGATGTATACAATCCTTGAACACCGAACCTTCCTCTGAGGTCTTCATTTTCCTCTTCTAAGTAAAAACACTCCGGTGTGTATAGCCTTCTGATCACCAGATCATCCAGTGAGTTCAACAACCCCTGGAAAAAAAAAATACTCCGGTGAGTGCAAACTCATATGCACCGAAATATCCGGTGAGAATAATTTCTCTGGGACTTTTCCAATTCAGTTCAACTTTGTCCCAGCTTTGGTGGCTTCTTCATGTATTGCATCCATTAGATCTACTAACATATATTCTTGACAAACATGTTAGTCTCAATGACTATGTTATTATTAATCACCAAAATCACAATCATAACATAATAGGACCATTTTCGCTACATTTGTATCACCTCATGCTTGACAATCTCGTTCATATAGGACAATCCCATCATATTCAACTTCGTTCAACCAACCAAACACTACCTTATCCTAATAGCTCGTCCCAGCCTGCGGAAGCATGGCGCGGACGTTGTAGCTTGTGCTAGGTGGAAGGTTGGTGCGTCATTCCACAACGGTACTACCGTGGTACGACAGGGTGGGGGATGGTGCCCGTGTCAGCGCAACACGGACAAGGCAAGCTTGGGGTGGCCTAACGAATTATTAAGCAATTTATGAATTAAACTAATCCAGAAAAACATTATATATGACATGAATATTCTTCTAACAAGTTTGATCAAACAAATATTCTTACACAGACTAAACATGCTAGTACACTTAAACATCATAATATCTCTAGACAGGCTGTGAATCATCATCAAAATATTCTCCAATACTCTAAACGTGCTACTTTCCAAGATGTAGCCAAAACAAAGCACGAATAGAATGATTTCCAAGACATACGTGATGTTTGCAGGGAAGGTTGCAATGGTACTATTGTTGATTTCAGTGATACCATTGGTGACGTCTACCATGACGTAGTTGTTCGCTTGTTATAGAAGATGTAGTCGTACACTGTGTGGTTGGTGTTGACGAAATAGATGTACAAAGTCGTGCGCGAACAGACGAAGATGAACATGAGCAGTCGTGAGAAGAAGCACTCCCCAAAAATCTTATTTGCCTTCTTTAGTGCAAGATCTCAAATGCGGGATTTTGGAGGCCTGCTCTCCCTAACTTTGGTGCATGCCGAAGCAGGGATAGGGAAGCATGTGTAGCAACAGCAAAATAGCGGAATGTGGGAGAGGTCTAAGGCTTAATTTCTCTGTGCATAACACCTGTCCTTATATAGGCATGGTCAAAGAAGCCAAAGTGATGGACCAGTGGGAAATTACACCCCTTCAACTCCTCGTAACAGAGGATTTCAATTGTGTGGGCGTTTCCAGGGATTAAATCAGCCAACCAATTAATTCCAACAATTCATTTGCAATTATGTGGGTGTTGGGATTTTGCATGGATTAAATGGGTGTGACCCATTAATTCCAACAATTCCCCACTAGATCACAATGCACATTGAATTTCCTTCTGATCCAATGTAATGTTTGATATACCAGTGTTTCGGTGGAGATCGGTTAGGGTTGAACATCCACCTAGAATAGAAAGCTACATTCACTTGCAACTGCATAATGAACTAAGCCTTGAATTGATAGTTTTGTGCGGATAAGTTCCACTTAAAGTCTTTTCTGGTACTAGGCTACCGTTGGCTACCCCTCGGTTTTGGTGCATATAAGTTGTACTCCTGACCTTTCATGAGCTTACTGGAGATTACCCTATCTGTGCTCATGTAGGTGTGCTCTTTCAAGATTGCTCTGTAGGACAACATCTTTGCTTATAAAAGCCACAAAACATTAAGATAAAATCAACATGCCATACATTATAAGAGTATTGCATCTCCAACGGAGTGAGTTTGTAAAGGTACTTTCCTCCAGTAACCAATGGTTTATTTTTCTCATATCCTAATTCACGGGATCTCCGATCACATGGGTTGAGTTGCCACCATGGTTGACTCATGTGGGTCACATATCCATCTCCCTTGATGCAATGTCTATCACATTCCATGACATAACTTTTGTAAATGGATCTGTCAGATTCTTACCCATTTGGATTTAATCCAAAGCTATCACTCTAGAGTCTCTCAGTTTCCTGACATAGTTCAACCTTTGCTTCATATGTCCAGATGACTCCATGTTATCCGTAGAACTATTCACTTTTGCAATTACTGTTTGATTATCATAGTTCATAAGAATAGATGGCATTGGTTTTTCAACCATCGACAAATCCATTAATAGTCCACAAAGCTATTCAGCTTCAACAGTTGTTGTATCTAATGATGTAAGCTCTGCTTCCATTTTTGACCTCGTTAAGATGGTCTCCTTACAATACTTCCATGAAACAACACCACCTCCAAGAGTGAATACATATCCACTAGTGGCCTTGATCTCATCGGCATCAGGAAACTAGTTTGAACCACTATAGCCCTACAGTGTCCTTGGATATCCGATATAGTGAATGCTATAGCTCATTGTGCCTTTTAGATAGTGCATAACTCTCTCAAGAGCATCCCAATGATCATCCCTAGATTAGACACAAATCAGCTTAGTTTGCTCACAACAAACGAGATGTTAGATCTGATGGTGCTAGCTAAATACATAAGTGAACCGATGATTTGAGAATATCTTAGTTGATTCCTGGCTATTCCCCATTTCTTCTGAAGCAATACACTAGGGTCGTAAGGTGTTGGTGAATGTTTGCAGTCCATAAAGCCAAAACGATTCAAGACGTTTTCCACATAGTGGGATTGCAAAAATGTGATCCCACCATCTTCACCTTTCCAACAGCTTTATGTTGAAAAAAAACATTAGCTACTCCCAAATCCTTTATTTCAAAATTATGAGACAAGAAAGTCTTGATCTCCTCGATGTCATGAAGGTTGGTACCAAAGATTAGTATGTCATCAACATACAAGCACATAATAACACCTTCGCCCCTACCATGGCAGTAGTACACACACTTGTCGACTTTATTCACATCAAAGCCTAAAGATGTGATAGTTCTGTCAAACTTCTCATGTCATTGCTTAGGTGTTTGTTTAAGACCATACAAAGACTTTAATAGCTTACATACCTTTCCTTCTTGCTTGATCATCTACTGCAAAACCATATGGTTGTTTCATAAAGATTTCCTCATCTAACTCTACATTCAAGAAAGCTGTCTTAACATCCATCTGTTGAATGAGAAGACCATATGAGGACGTCAGTGATAGTAGAACTCGAATGGTGGCCATTTGGGCCATAGGTGAGTAAGTGTCAAAGAAGTCATCGCCTTCTTTTTGGGTATAGCCTTTGCCATAAGCCGTGCCTTGTACTTTTCAATTGTACCATTAGGTCTAAGCTTTTTCTTAAACACCCACTTACATCCGACATGTTCGCAACTATAAGGACAATCAGGGATCTCCCAAGTTTCATTAGCATTTATCAAATCAATTTTTCTACGAACTGCTTCTTTCCAGTAGTCTTCATCCATAGATATATATGCTTCTGAAATAGTATTGGGAGTATCATCCACAATATTTATAATGGAATCATCACCAAAAAACTTTATGGTCCTTTGTCTCTTGCTCCTTTTAGGAGCTTCATTGCCTTTCTCCTCTGGATTTTTCCAAAGTGTTTGTTCTACATATTCCATTGGAATGGTAGGTTCAGGAGTTTGATCAGACACCTGAGTAGAACTGCTAGGCATGTCTTTCATAGGAAAAATATCCTCAAAGAATATAGCATCTCTGGAATCTATGATTGTATCGACGTGCATGTCAGGTATTCCAGATTTTACCACTAAAAATCTATAGCCAATGTTATGGTGTGCATAGCCCATAAAGACACAATCCACGGTTTTTTGTCCAAGTTTGCGTTTCTTGGTAATCGGTGCATTGACTTTCGCCAAGCAACCCAAGTGTGCAAGTAACAGAATGATAGCCTTTTTCTTCTCCCATTGTTTGAATGGTGTTATCTCTTTATTCTTTGTAAGAACCCTATTCAGGACATGACAAGGAGTCAATGTAGCCTCCCCCACCATGCTTTGGATAGACACTGTGGGTCTATCATGACATGGCGTTAACCAAATCAGTTAGAGAGTGGTTGTTCCTCTCGGTAACCCCATTTGACTGAGGTGAATAGTTAGGTGTCCTCTCATGGACTATACCAGTTCCTCGAATAATAGAATGAATTCATTAGAAAAGTACTCTCGGCCAAGATAGGTTGGTTTTCATCTTCTGGCTTATATATTTTAAAGTAGTGAAAAGCTTCATCCTTTGAATCCAATAGATACACATAACAATATCTAGTGGAGTCATCAATCAAAGTCATGAAGTATCTCTTTCCACCTTTCATCAACATACCATTCATCTCATAGAGATCCGAACGTATGAGCTCTAATAGTGCCAAGTTTCTTTCCTCTGCAGTCTTATGAGGCTTACGAGGTTTCTTAGCTTGCACACAAGCTCGACACTTAGAGCCTTTGGCTAAGGTGACTTTCGGGATTAGATTCAAATTGGCAAGACGTGTTATGAAGCTAAAATTAATATGACAAAGTCGTGAATGCCAAATATTAGCTTCACTTCCATTAACTCCATCACAAACATGGTTTACAACTTTAATACTAAAGTCAAGAGGGAAAGGCGCAATATGCCTTCGCACTCATAGCCTTTTACCAATGAAAAGTCTACACTTAGACAAGAATACTTTATTTGACTTAAAGACCAACCTAAACCCATCTCTACACAAAAGAGAGCCACTAACAAGATTCTTATTTATAGAAGGGACATGTTGCACGCTCTGTAGCCGCACGATCTTTTTTGAAGTAAACTTTAGATCTACTGTGTCAACACCATGAATAGAAGCATGTGACCCATTTCCTGTCATGATGGAGAAATCCCAAGCAATCTAATGACATATTAGCACATACATGAACATTAGCACCAGTATCAATCCACCAATCAATAGACTGACAAACCAAAAAAAACAATAGGTAAATTACCATACCAGGATGCTCCCATTTCGGTGTTGCCAATAGTTACGTTGACAGACTTAGAATTTTGTCCTTGTTGCCCCTTTCTACCTTTGTGATTCTTGCAGTCCTTAACACAGTGTCCAATCTCAACGCACATAAAACAAGGATGTTCCTTTGTATTCTTCTTCTTCTTGAAGTTGGTAGTCCGTGAGATCTTGTTTACCCCTTTGAACTTGTGATCATTCTTCTTCTGCACCAAGTTGGCGCTAGAAGGGTCCTCGTTCCCCTTGGAATGTATGTCCTCTGCCTGCGCCATTTCTTTGACATCACAAGACCCGATGAGATTCCTGACGGAAATATCTTGTCTCTTATTTTTTAGAGAGGTTGCAAAGTTCCTCCATGAAGAAGGGAGTTTGGCAATAATGCCCCCAGCGACAAATTTGTCAGGCAACACACATTTTTGAAGTTCAAGTTCCTTTACAACGCACTGTATCTCATGAGCCTGTTCAACTACAGAATGGTCATCGACTATTTTGTAGTCATGATATTACTCTATGACATACAATTCACTTTCTGCATCAGTCATGTCGAACTTGGCTTTAAGCGTGTCCCATAATTCTTTGGCTTCTTGCATATGTAAATATGCATAAGCTAATTTCTCATCAATCACGCTTATGAAGGCACCCACAAAGATCACAATGGCTTTCTAGAACACTTTCTCCAGCCGTCATCCAGTACACATTCATAGCGGTGAGCCACAAGATGACTTTTTTTGTTTACCATCTTTTGAAGTGTGTTCTATTAAACGAACCCGGTTATAATGCAACAATAAAACAAGTCATTGAAAATTGCCTATAAGGTTTTTGGATTGATGAATTATTAAGCAATTTTTTAATTAAACTAATTTAGAAAAACATTAGATATGACATGAATAATTTTCTAACAAGTTTGATCAAACAAATATTCGTACACACTAGACATGCTAATACACTTAAATATCATAATATTTTTAAACAGGTTGTGAATTATCATCAAAATATGTGATGAATAGAATGATTTTCAAGACATATGTGATGTTTGCAGGGAATGTCGCAACGGTACTATTGTTGACTCAATGGTACCAATTGTGATGCCTGCTAGTAGCTCTTCGCTTATTATAGAAGATATAGCCGTACACTGTGTGATCACTATAGACGAAGTAGGTGTACAAAATTGTATGTGAACAGACAGAGACGAACGTGAGCAGTCATGCGAAGAAGCGCTCCTCAAAAACCTTATTCGTTTTCTCCTGATACAGGATCTCAAAGGTGGAGTTCTGGAGGTCTGCTCTCCGTAACTCCAATACACGCCGAAGCAAGGATAGAAAAATATGTGTAGCAATAGCAAAACAGTGGAATGTGGAAGAGGCCTAAGACATAGTTTCTTTGTGCACAACACCCGCCCTTATATAGGCACGATCAAGGAAGCCGAAGTGATTTGCTATTGGGAAACTAAACTCTTTTAATTCCTCGTAACAGATGTTTTCAATTGCGTGGACGTTTACAGGGATGAAATGAGCTGCCAGTTAATTTCAATAATCCGTTTCCTATTATGTGTACGTTGGGATTTTGCATGGATTAAATGGGTGACCCATTAATTCCATCATGGCCTCGTCTGGTCCGGTCTGCCCTGGTCCGTCACGGCAGCCTGGCCGGCGGCATGTGACCAGATGCATGCATCGTGGTCCTATGGATCGGCTCGCTCTCAGGCTGGCTGGAGGACTATTCCAGGGCTGTCTTGTCCGTGGGCCGTGACTCACTGACAGGACTGCGGTGGAGCCCGAAACAGTGATGACGACAAGCGCGTCCACGTAGGATCGACCAGCTGCTCCACAAAAGCCACGATTCCGAGCTGAGACGAGATTAGAGGGAAAAATGTTAGGAAACTCGAGTTTCACAGTTGAACGTGGGTTCGTTTTGATTTTTTTTAAGATTCGATTTTATTTTTTAGTCTGTTTGGTTGCCTGTATGTCCTCAATCTAACTGTATGAGTCATACAGGCTGAGTTGAGACAGGCTGGAGAGATGCAGTAGCGTTTGTTTGTTTGGCTGCATGTGTTCAGTCTGGTTGAGAAAAGACTGTGTTTGGTTGTCTGTATGAGTATATGTTGTATTATAAATAAACTCACCTTTACCAAATAACCTATGTTGAAATATTTTTATAAATTAGTACATCACCGGATAAGAATATTAGTAAATTTTTATGATTTTTAGAGAATTTTAATTAAATATTGACTTAGGCTTTTTAGATCAAAATAATTAAAATGGGTTGTTAGTGACCTCTAATTTATTCACAAAAATATTTAGAATTTTTTGACCGCTAAATAAAATCAAATTATAAATAAAAAAATCGTACGCACAGTGTTCCCAGCCAGGCCCGTCGAAAACGACCGATTCCGGCGTTTCCTCGAGCTTGGCTGGGCGGATGCAGCTGCATGAGTGGATGCAGGCCATCCAGGCATCCAAACGAATGTCTTCACGAGCGTACTGCATGAGCGGGTGCATGCACGAGCCGAGCCACCCATCGAAACACGTCCTTAGAGATTTTTAGTACTATATATACGAGGCAATATTCCTCATTGTAAACATATATGAATAAAGAATAGACAATTTTTCTCATACACTTATGTATCCTTTTGCAATTATTCCAGAGAGATTGCTGGACTACACCTGGGAGTAGCGGTTTCTCAACACGTTATCAACACGAAGCTCTGCCGGAGACCAAGCTAGCGGAACGAATCTACCTACGACCAATCTGCAATGCATCGGTATCGACACCAAGCGGACATGTCTTTGGCCTAGCCTATATGCCCTACGCGGCACGAATCATTCGCAAGAATTAAAAGGTACAATTGATTCGGTACGTATCCTCGTAGCTACTGTCTTTTGCATCAAAATAGATCTGAAATCTCGCAAGAACAGAAACCCGTATGCATAAATAGTATTGAATCGAATGAACTCCGTGTATCCAATCTGGTTGGGCCCGTAGCAACCACCTCGCCGTCGACCGATACCAGCGGCCGCTGTCTCTGCACAGTCTAGAAAACAAAGAAAGGGGAGAGATGCACCTTCCCATCAGTGCTCGCCACACAATCATCGCGCCGCCGATCGAATTCGGCCGCCGCACTTAAGCACAACATGCAATGGCTCGAAGGCCACCGCCACAAATCGAAAAAGAAAAAAAGGAAGCTGGCAACCTTCCGGTTGGTGCTCGACCGCTCCTCTGCGCTGCACGAAGTGGCACTGCTACATGCATGCGTCACCCGAAGCGGCACCGCCGGGCCACCTCCCGCACACCGTGCGCCCGACCGTGCCTCTACGCTGCCTATAGTGGCTTCGCTGCGTGCACACGCCGCACCAAGCGGCGCCGCCAAACTGCTGCGCCGCAAGCAGCCAAGCCGCGGCTCACCGTGCGCCTGACCGCGCCGTTCCGGCCACCTCTGCACGTCACGCCCCTGCTACAAATGACTGGGCCGCCACCCATCACGCACTTGTCGTGCACCCATATCTTGCTCCGCACCACGTCACTCCGTCGCTTGAAGTCGGCCGCCCACCGCCGCCTTGCCGGCCTAGCAGCGCCGCCAGTAGCTCCCGCATGGGCAATGGGCACCACTGGCCTAAAGGCAGCCGCCGAAGAGGGCTGGGTGGCAGCTAGGGATTCCAGACCCTAGCCGCCCCTTATATAGGAGGTGTGCGGGCCAGTTGGGCCGGGCCAGCCCAAACGTTAGCAGGCCAGCCCAATAATGGAGAAAAATAGTGGGAATAAGAAAGAAAAAAGGGAAAATCTAAAATTTTGTATTTAACCCCCCGGGTTTTTCTTTAATTGAGCGCAGTCCCTGTATTTTTGCATTTAGGCCCCTGGATGTTTAGAAAATTATCCAGCGTCCCTATTTTTGCATATTAGACCATGTGGTTTCTAGAAATTACGCAAATCTTGGAATTTTACGTATAAACCCATGGACTTTGCAGAAAATCCTGAAAATACTTTTTCCTGCATAAAAGTATCTCTAGAATTTGAATTTTGCATCTGTTTTGCAATTATACAGTATTTATTTCTATGTTATTGTTACTGTTTAAATTGCCAGTAATACATTTAAATTTAGTAATATTCACATAATAGCATAGAAATATCGAATTTTTTTTTGCAGCAATCCAATCTAGCAACATGAAGCAACTTTAATAGTAGTGATACTTGCATCATATAAATATGTTGATGGCTGGCATCATGAACAAGGAGTTCGCTGAGCTGAGTGCTGATGACTGCAACTATCTCACTTGGGCATCGGATGCTCGTTTTGTACTATGAGCAAAAAGGCTCCGCGCTGCAATTGGCCTGGGAACAAGTAGTGCAATTGTTCCCACAAAGGATGAGAATCATCAGGCACTTCATTTTCTCCGCCATCATCTCTCTCCTACTTTGAAGGATGAGTACATGGCAATGACCAGCACTAAGGCACTATGGGACGCACTGCAGGCGCGTTTTGAGCGTCTTACGTACACCATCAAGCCTCTCGTAGAGCAAGAATGGGTCCGGCTCCGTTTATGTGACTATAAGCATGCCAAATAGTACAACTCCGCGCTGCACCGTATTTGCACACTACCGTATTCTGAATTGATTGATGTGTTGCAACTCCATGAAGTTCATTAAGAAGTCATAAACAAGAATTTTTTATCCCTGCCGCAAGGGAAGAGCAGTGGTCTAGAAGTCAATCACCACTCTTTCAAAGCGCGCAAGAACCGCAGTATGAAGCAGGTGAAGGGGGGAAAGAAAAGTGGTGGTAGGCAAAGTCAAGCCTGGTGATGATAATGGTAAGACAAAGAAAAAAGTCAAGTCATATGATGAGCAGAACCAGGCATGCTATAAGTGCGGTGTTTGAAGCCATTGGTTCTGAATCTGCAAAGCACCAAAGCATGTTGTGGAAGCATACTGGAAGAAGAAGAAGGAGCAGCCAGAAGCACACCTCACCATTGCAGTGGGGATGGAAGAGGACAAAGCAGTCGAAGTTGAAAGGGATGCATCTCACATGGAAGTGGATGACGCTCCCGCTATGACAGTAAAAGACCTCCCAATGAAGGATGCGGAGACCTTTACTTTGCCCTCCTCCACTGTCATAGAAGATGCTATGAAGAATGAATCGGAAAAAAAAAACCATTGAAGCAGAAATGGCCGGATATTTCGCAGACTCTATCTAGAATTAGTGTAATTAGCCATTCAATTAGTTGCTAGATTTAGGAGGATTGAATGAATAAATGTAAGCTCTAGAAGAGAAATCTTAGCTGTAAATAATTTTTTTTTCGATAGTTAATGAAGCATTTAGTCTTGTTGCTACTTCCTCGCATGTGAATGATTGAATATTTTATTTATGAAATATGTGTGGTGCCCGCATGGATGAAGTGTGTATTGTGGATAGTGGAACAAAAAACACCATCTTAAGAGAAAAGATGTATTTTCAGTTTATTAGAAATAGCTCTGGAAAGGTGATGACTGTCACTAGAAGTGATAAATGCATAGTAGGTTCTGGAAGAATCACAGTCATACTACCAATGGGAACTACTTTGCACATTGAGGAAGCATTGTTATACCCTGAATCTACAAGAAATCTATTAAGTTTTAAAGACATTCGCGTAAACGGTTTCCATGTAGAAACTTGTGAAGAAGATGGTAGGAAGTACCTATACATCACTAAGCGTGATAGAGAAGTGAGAATACTAGAAAAACTTCCCTTCATGAGCAGTGACTTATACTACACTTGCATTAGGGTACTTGAAGTGTTCACTATCTTGAAGACTGTGTTTCGTAGTGCAGAATTATTCTCCCTGTGACATGATAGGTTAGGTCACCCTGGTCTTAGAATGATGAGAAACATAATTACTAAGTCACTAGGTCATGGCATAAATGTGAAGAATTTTCCGAATCATGAAGATTTTGTATATGTTGCATGTGCTACTGAAAAATTAATAGTAAGACCGTCTACCTTGAAGGTACAAGATGAAATCCCTGCATTCCTGGACCGAATCCAGGGGATATTTGTGGTCCTATTCAGCCGCTTTCTGGCCCGTTTCAGTACTTTATGGTATTAATAGAGGCAACCTCAAAGTGGTCGCATGTATGTCTATTATCTATCCGTAACCACACCTTTGCAAAGTTGATCTCGCAGATCATACAAATCAGGAATAATTTTTCGAATCATCGCGTGAAATCCATTAGAATGGACAACGCTGGTGAGTTTACTTCTAAAGTGTTCTATGATTATTGAACTGGTATGGGAATTAAAGTTGAACATTCTGTACCGTACGTCCACACTCAGAATGGACTAGCCAAAGCGCTGATAAAGAGAATAAAGTTCATTGCTATACCTTTGTTGCAGCACTGTAATTTATCTGCTACATATTGAGGACACATAGTCTTACATGCGGTAACTCTCACTAATTATAGACCATCCTCCTACAACATCTAGTCACCTATGCAACTAATGCAAGAGGTAATTCCGAAGATTTCCCATTTACGCAAATTTGGATGTATGATTTATGTGCCAATACCGTCACCACAGCGAACCACTATGGGACCTTTGCGGAAAGTTGGAATATATGTCGGTTATGAGATTGCATCCATAATCCGATATTTAGAACCAACAACTGGAAATATGCATACGGCCTGCTTCGCTGACTGCATTTTTTATGAAAATAATTTTCCATCATTAGGGGGAGGAAATATACCCTTGGATGAAAAATGTCAGAAAATTATATGGCAGGCTGAAGGAATTGAGGCACATGATCCTCGTACTAGTGAAGCAAATGGTGAAGTACAGAAAATTATCGATTTGCAGAAATTAGCAAACAATCTGCCTAATTATTTTTGTGATTTGAAGAGCGTGACTAAGTCGCATGTGCCTACACGCAATGCACCGGAGAGAGTGGAAGTACCACCCCTCATCTTGTCCTAGGAGCTCCGAAAAATAATAAAAGGACAAGAAATTCGGCTTTTCAAGTCCCAAATAGCCAGAGACGTCCGACGAAGGAGGGAAATGAGAGCTTACCATAGTCGATCGCAATAGTGGCCCAAAGAAAAAAGAAGGGGAGCCAGTTGAGACCTGGAGATGGTATGGAATCTCTGGAAGTAGGTATACTAGATTTAAATCTTCCTACGTAGGAAGGAACCAGAGAAAATACGCGCGCTGAAATCGACGCTGGTAAACTAAAGGACCTTGCTCCAATAGTAAGAAATTATGAAGAGCAAGATGAAGAAGCACCTGAAAGTGCAGCCCATGATGAAATAGCAATAAACTATGTGAATTCAAGGGAATCTTGGAATAGAGCAACCACAATAGTTGACACATACTTCGCAAATAAAATTATCACAGTCATAGATCATGACCCTAAGCCTGCATCGCTCACTGAATGTAGAATGAGGTCAGCATGGGAAGACTGGCAAAAGGAAATAACAGTTGAACTGTTATCCTTGAACAAAAGAGAGGTTTTCAGGCCAGTATGCCGCACACCTCCCCACATTAAACCAGTTAGATATAAGTGAGTTTTTGTTCGTAAGAGGAATGAAAGCAACGAAATTGTGAGGTACAAAACACGACTAGTGGCACAAGGTTTCACTCAACCACCAGGCGTTGATTATGAAGAAACCTATTCCCCGGTGATGAGTGGCATTAACTTTAGATATTAATCTCAATGGCAGTCAACATGGAGTTGAAAATGAAATTGATAGATGTTGTGACCGCATATCTTTATGAGAGCCTAGATTTGGTCATTTATATGAAGGTACCTAAAGGAATACCATTGCCAAATCAGGATAGAGGAAATAGACACCTTTATAGCATACACCTGTATAGGTTAAAACAGTCAGGTAGAATGTAGTACAATCGTTTGAGTGAATTTTTTGGAAAATGAGACTACACAAATAGCACAGATTGTCCCTGTGTATTCATAAGAAGGTCCCAGAATGGATTTTGCATAATATCAGTATATGTAGATGATATGAATATCATTGGTACAAAGGAAGATATAGAAGAAGCAAGTTCCTACTTAAAATCTAAATTTGAAATGAAAAATTTAGGTAGAACCAAATTTTGCTTGGGCCTGCAGCTAGAGCATATGGCAGATGAAATCTTTGTACATTAGTCAAACTACACTTAGAAGGTGTTAGAGCGGTTTGGTTTTGAAACATCATTTCCCTCTAAAACCCCTGTGGTCGGAAGGTCATTGCAAGTAGATCAAGATCCCTATAGACCTAGAGAAGAGGGAGAGAAAGTATTGGGACCGGAATTCTCATACTTAAGTGCAATAGGTGCGCTGATGTATCTGGCTAATTGAGCATTTACAGTAAACCTACTTGCACGATACAGTGCAGAGCCCACTAAAAGGTATTGGAAGGGCTTGAAGGATATTCTGCACTACTTGCAAGGTAGCAAAGATCTAGGCCTGTTCTACAGAAAGAATCAGGATCTAAGTCTGGTTGGTTACGCAGATGCTAGGTACCTGTCAGACCCACATATAGCGAAATTATAGACTGACTATGTTTTCTTATGTGGTGGAACTTCAATATCCTAAAAATCGTTGAAGCAATGTCTTGTATCTACTTCGACGAACCACTCGAAAATAATAGCTTTATACGAGGCCGCATGGGAATACGCATTGCTTAAAAGAGTGATCAAACATATCTAGCAATCATGTGGTTTGAATATTACTAACACCCCTACCATTATCTATGAAGATAATGCTGCATGTGTTGCACAAGTGCAATCGGGATATGTGAAAAATAACTTAACGAAGCATATTGACCCCAAGTTCTTTTATGCTTATGAATTGCATAAAATGAATAAAATAAAGGTAATGCATACCAAGTCATGTGAAAATCTTGCAGATTTATTCACTAAGTCTCTCCCTTTATCTAGTTTTGAAAGACGTGTTAGTGGTATTGGGATGATGAGGTTTAGAGAGTTGTATATTTTAGGGAAGATTTTTCACATAATACTGGCATTAAGAATTAAATCTTAGTCAAGAAGATTAAGTATCCAAAGTTAATCATAAAGATTATATGAAGTATTTTGGTGGATTGTACTCTTTTTCCCTTATATGAGTTTTCTTGAAGTTTCTCATGTTCAAGTTTTTAACGAGGCAATTCGTGTAACTATCATGTCGCGGGCTATGTACTCTTTCTCCCAATTTTTTCCATTGTGTTTTTGGTAGTTTTGATAAAACATATGTATTTCGTGAGAAGTGCCCAAGGAGAGTGTTAGAAAATTTGGAGTTTCACAACCGAATGTGGACCCATCTCGATCTTTTGAAAAATTTGATTATATCTTTTAGGGGTTTTTAACACTATATATACGGGACAACACCTCTCATTGTAAACATAGATGAATAAATAATAGATAGCTTTTTTCCTATGCTTGTATTTTTTTAATTATTTCAGAAAAATTACTGAACTACATCCGATAGCAGCGGTAAAAAAAAAAAGCCTTGCATGCCGAGCTCACAACGCATCACACATGCTCGCCCGAGTAGGAGTAACTCGCAACAACGACCCTGAAACTGCCCAGGCACAGGCGGTATGCCCTCCCTCCTGCAGGCGGATGGAGGACCATGTGAGCTCGCAACTGACGGGTACTGCCGCCTCTGCGCAGGCCAGCAATAACGTTGCCGCAGCGCAAGCGCACAAGCATGCACTACAGAGGCAGGCCTTAACTCCTTACTCCTCCGCACTGGATCTGCCTGCCGATCGATCCGGTCTTGATATCACGGCCTGCTGTGTGCTGCTCCCCGTCTGCCATGTCGCAGTAACGTATGTGCGCTCTGGAATATTGTAGGCAGGGAGCTAGCTAGCCTCCTAGGCTGTGTTGTTTGCATGTGGTAGCCTTGGTTTGGACGGTCCTGCATGCGTTTGCTTTGTCTCTCGCGGCGATCGCGCTCTCACTCTCGATGGCACAGCCTTCTTACCGCACCTATTAGCACATGCATTGGAGTTGTAATCAGCTGTGCTGGTTGGAGACTTTACTGGATTGTCGTCTACCACGGCTTCGCGGGCACCAATTGCTAGTCGCAACGCCTTCGATCCATCTTTTCAGCAGCTTGGACGCATCTCTGTAGCTAGGTCAAAGCTAGCTCCTGCGTGCGCTTTCTCCACGGCCTTTGAGCCTTTCTATCCCTTTCGTTTCGGATGGGCACGACGGACGCACGCCGGCGGGACGGCACCAACGCCTATACTGCGGGACGGCACACGCTGCCGCATGGACACTCGAGTGGATCGCGCCACGCGACGGAGAACCAGGAGAAGATCTCCTCCCACCTCGCGCACTTCAAAAGGGTTTCACGCAATCATGCGGCGCGATCTTTACCGGGTGGTGCCGTGGTGGTGGTGCGTAGTAAGTAGATCGTTTGCCGGGTGGTGCCCGTTCTGTAGGAATGTAGGACTAAGGATAGTGATTAAAAAGGATGAATATATATCTTATAAATTTCTTTTGAGATAGATGGCTTCCTCCTATTATAGTCACCTAATATATCTCAAAATTAGAACGAAAGTAAAATTAGAGGGAAACAAATTGCTATGAAAATTTTAAAGTAAGAACATGACTCTCATAGATATACATGAACTCTAGGTTCCATTAATACTCATTCCACATGTCATTGACACAAAAGATAGCAACTTGAGGGAAGCAACATTTGATCCAATAAAAGGATCATCGGAAGAAAATATTCTCCAAGTTGATGATTTAGATGTAAGAGAATTTAAAAATCACTTGTATACATTTTTATGTGAATTTTATGCTTATAACAATAAAAATGACAATTTCTGAAGTGAAAAATTCAGCTCATCAACCAAAACGAAAAACACGATCAAAAAGAAAAAACTCATAACAAAACAAGAGAGCCAAAAGAAGAAAACTAGAAGGAAATAAACACAAGCATCGAAGAAAACATAAACTTCATTTCTTCAAAGGTCAACCCTCTTTTCAGCAATTTTTGCAAGATAATTTCCTCATAAAAGCTCTCACCTACTATAAAGGCTAAGCTCTCCTCTCTCCTTTCCTCTAAAACCCTAGCATACAAACTTAAGTGGATGTCTTAAACCTCTCATACAGCCCTAATCCTCTATCCATAGACCGTGGAGTTAACTTAGCTCTTAAGTTTCTTTGTTCAGAAAATACCCCTCTTTTCCAATAGCCTTCAACCTACCACTGGGACATTTTGGTCCATTTTTTACTCCGTTCATCGAACGACTGTGGCTACTTCACGACTTAGCTTCGCCTCCACGCAATCTTCATGATGATGCCATGTACACTCCATCTGTCCACAATTTTGTGGTCAAATCGCGAAACCACTTTACACGCTTCTTAAACCGTGATTCACTGCCACTTGCTTAAGCCTTACGCAAGCATCCCGATATTGACGTGTGTACTCCATCTTGCGATCTTGACTGTCAACAAGTCTCTCCCATTTTCGATCCCTCGAGCCATCTTGTCACTTGCACGGGCATCCCCTGCGCTTGACTTTGTCAACACGCCGTCTTCATCCACCTTCATGCGCTTTGCTTGAGTTTTACATGCACAGTTAGGATCACCCTTGACTCCGCCCCGCCTACTCGATCATCTAGCACCAAGCTCTCTTCTTAGCCCCGATCGTCCCGTCGTCGACCACCAAGTTGCATCCATTACCTACACATCATGAGATAAGCAAACACATATCTCCAACACAATTTTACTTCATCACAAGTTAGTTAAAATTAAAATCTCTGTTGAAGGACACATCAAACATGGACGGCGGATGCTCTGATGTACACTCCTCCTGAGTGTCGGACCATCTGGCGTGTTTAACCCATAAGATCGAGCATTTTGCATCTTCTCTAGAAATATTAGTCTCACGTGCACATCAACTCATCGTCGGACCATCCGGCGTATGCATCTCAACCATTTTGCAACTCTCTACAACAAAAGGTACGGCGAAGCATCCGATGTGCATGCTACTCATCGCCGGATCTTCAGGCGTGTAGAATAGCTCTAGACACGCTTTGCAACCTCTCTGGAAAAATTGCTTCGGCGTGCATAATGTCCGATGCCGGACCATCCGGCGTGTACTTCGACTTTAGTTTGAAATGCTCCGGCGTGAAATCTCCCTGAACACTGGACCATCCAGCATATGCAATTTTCTTGAACTCTGAGATAAAAACGCGAACTCCATTTTCTCTACAACTTTAGCTAGTCATGATTATAATTGTAATATATAGATATGTTCATGCAATCCATAAATCATCAAACCACCTCATAGATCTTGTCAATCACTCATCAAATATAAACCAAGCCACATTTCAACTTGGTTTCTCAATCTCCCCCTTGATGAGTGCATTGACAACACACAAAGCACAAAGATTTTGGTTTGAAGAAAATTTTAACAAGAGAAGCTCATCCAAATGACCAAAAGCTAAAAAAAGAGCAAGACAAGGTCACTTGGTATAAGAAGATTGCAAAAACCCAAAGCGAAGAAAACACAAGCAAAAAATGCATAACTCCCCCTTGATGAAAGCGAAGCAAAAACAAGCCAAAAATGCATAACTCTCTCTTGATAAATGCACATTTTCTATCATGCAAGATTCTTCTATGTTATTTAGTGTATATGTTTTCTAAAAGCTTAGTGCATATTTTCTCCTCCTTTGGCAATGCAAACATCAAGGACAAAAATATCATGCAATGCATGAATATGCAAACCTAATGAGCTTTTACAAGTATACTACAAAACATTTACAACTGCTAGAAGCATCAAAGGGCTACGAAAAGAAGAATGTAGAGTTCACAAACGCACAAAGGCTAAAAAATAAACAGTGTCACAAGAGCATGAAGCTTTACAAGCTAAGCCTGAAGATTTGTTGGCGCCTTTAAGTTCACATAGTCGAATCATGTTAAAAATTGTGAGGAACTGTCCAAACAGTATTCTAATTAATCATCAAGAGGATCATTAAATATAATCACAACCTCGACGATTAACCAGAATACCATCCTGGTAGTCTCGGCACGTGTTTTGTGCCCAAGATCGGAACACATGCATATACAAAATGTAGCATCACAACACAGCTTAAGAAAGAGTAAGTAATTAAAATTATATTACAAGTTCTTAAGCATACAACAAGTTATTACAATTTACAGTAAAAGAGAGCTAGGAGACTAAAACCTGTTCAACTCCTAACCAGCAAAAGAAACTAAGCAGCAGAAGACTAAAAGCTATACAACAAAAGGATGATAGAGCCACATGCCCTTAGGCTTTACCCCAAAAGCACAACCTCCGAGAGTAGGATGAACTACTCTTGCCCGCCACCCTGATCGGTAGGCACGAAGTAGCCAAACACCGACCCTTCCTCACCTGCAAAACCTGTAGAGTAGCTGAGTACGAAGGTACTTGCAAGACTTAAACCATATCGAGCACATATACATAGCACGACTCCAAGGATTATGCATTGAGTTATTAGCAAGAAAAAGCCACATGGTTAAATTAAACATAAGCTGTAAGCAACCTAGACACATATGTGTGAGTGACTAACGTAACAAACAACATATATCATAAACCCTGCAATTAACCAACTGAACATAATATAACTGTAACCATCATGAATATCAATATATAACAGTAACCAACACAACCATCCCCCACTAAACCATACCACAAACCACAATCGAAATCTACGGCCGATGCGGATGGATAAAAGCATGCTCATGACCGAAAGCACGGTATTTCAAAATATTTTTACACCCTGCAGAGGATACTCCTGGACCCACACGACTTGAGAACCATATGGTTCGCATAACCACAAAGGTCCATACGAGGGGGTACTTATGTCAACCTTTCCCAATAAACCCTGATCATTTCAAACATGCATCGCTCGGCGCAACGGTACTAGAACTACTCCCAGAGAAAACTAGTACCACTACAAGCCCACCCGCTCACACCGTCGATGTTCAGACCCCAAATGACCATAATTACAAAGGTATTCGGCTCGCCTGAACATTAAATCAGCATGTGGTGAGTAAGCAAAGTGCTAAAGCCAACAGCAACGACGAACGACCTTAATCGATGCAAGCGGTCTATGGTGCCAAGGTTCCTCCCCCGGACTGCCCCCAGGACTTTCCTCCGGAGCAGATACACCCCTAACACCGCCCACATCTCGCCTCATTCTCAGCACTCATCCAACCGTCTCATCATTATCATCAAGTATATGTGAACCAAGTAGTAAGACCTAGATTTACAAACAACGGCGACACCATCGTTCGACTTCTACCTATGACTTAAGTATTGCTAAGCACATCGGATGACTCTTAGACATCGACCATGTGACTATGGCTACAAGGATATGGATGAACAATAATTCAAGGTAGAAGAATCATGCAAACAACATAGGTTCTACCCATTTGCCTGACATCGACTCGAAACATATGCAAACATACATAAGCATAGTTTATCAATTTTTAGACCCCATTCATTTGAATAAAATGTGCAAAATGCTTAGTTGCTTGCCTTGCTGCACTTGAGTTTGCCCGACACTCCCCGCACAGAATTCACAGAAATGCGGGAGCTCACTGCCACCTTCGCTCACACCCGCGTCACGCTCCGGTTCTTCATTCACTAAAAGGGAGAGTGTGTGCAATGATGAGTATGAATGAAGTGTAACAATGCATACCACAATATCCATATGAAGAAAAGGCTTGAAAATATACTTTAAATTGCACGAACATCTTTTCCTAGTTGGAAGTCATAAGAAGACTAGCAAAATTGGATTCACCTATTTTCGACTTGTAAAGAATTAATGGTGAATTAATGAAGCCTTAATATAATTAATTTATCCTAGAAAGTTAATTAACTATTTCATGGCTGGCAACATTTTTAATAGGTAGAGGAGGTTCTTATGAAACTAAAAAAATTAGTTTCATAATTTTTAGAGCTACAGACAATTTATTATGAATTTTACAAGCCACAAACCACCTGATAAACAGTAACTACGGATTATCCGCGAATTCTGCGGAGAATCCGGACTATCCAGAATTGCTCCTAAAAATGGGGAGAACTTTGCCAAATCGACTTGCTAGCCTCTCCAATCCAAAGGGGAACATGTTTGAGGTAGTTTATGGGGTCTAAAACTCCCCCATCAACACAGCAAATCGATTCCTAACTCAAATGTCATCTAATCCTCATTTTGCTCCAAAGCATCAAGAACTCATGAACTTTGCTTTATCACGAAATTGACCAACCAAATCAAGAATTCATGTCATGGGGAGCCTAAGAGACTTAACCACGGTGCTGGTGGAGGTTAGTGACAGCCAGGTGATGAAGGAAACGGAGTGAAATATTCAGGAGACAAAAAATCCTGTGTTCCTCACGTTTCAACCCTAAACACTAAAAGATACCAAAATCGGCTCGAATGCTCCGGGAAAACAAAAATGAATTGGAGGGATGAATAACTTACAAGCTAGAGAACGCATAGACACCACATGCATACCTTGATTCCTTCTCTTGAGGTGGGATTTTGAGGAGAAGGAGAGAGTGCTTGAGGGAGAGGGAGAGGGGCTGCTCCTTTGCTTCTTTGGCCGGTGGGGAGCACGGTGAGAGCAGGTGAGGAGTGAGGAGGAGAGAGAGAGAGAGAGCAGGTGGGGTTGCCCATTATGTGTAGTGGGTGGTGGGGCCCACATGGAAGAGAGAGGAGGTCCGTTTTAACTTTGAATTTAATTTTTTTCTCTCCTGAATTTCTTTGTCTCATTTTAGTATCCACCCATCCCGAGGCAATACAAGCATTAAGAACTAGCCAACTTCAATCTCAAACTAGACAAACAAGTATTCATGACATTAGGCTTTGCAAACAATCACATATGAAACTTGTTGGTGATATGTTCTAGAGACGATCACGTTTGCATATTAGATCTGTGAAAGGGATTTAATATGATTGAATGTTCATTAGGGTTTAGAGTCATGATGGGCTTTAATGTGATTAAAGGTGCATTAATGTACCCTATATAAGAGGAGGCAAGAGTTGTGGGCGTGTTAATTCGGCCACCAAAACCCTAGCTACCACCTCTTTCCTTAACTCCTTGTGAAACCCTAGTGGGCATGCAGTGCTAGCACACTGGCATACGAGGTTCTATCCCTATACGTGTGGACACTGTGGAGGCACTGTTGCGATTGCTACGGTGCTGGTCGGTGATAAAGACAGTAGAATGGGTTCGACTACTTCCTCATTGTGATCGAGGATGTGGTCGAGGCTTCCTGTTCCTGGTCAATGAGGTGGTCGACGTGATCGACTACTTACTCTGCGTGGTCATGGAGCTAGTCGAGGACGCGATACCCATGGTTAGAGCTGGTCGAGGACATAGTGCCTGTGGTCGGTGCTGGTAATGGACGCGGTGCATGTGGTCGGGGTTGGTCGAGGACGCGCACGAAGTTGGATCAGTTTGCTCCGACTCTTCTTTCGCTGCACTGCGCATCTATTGGTAATGATCTACGATCCTCTACTCTTATGGTTCTTTAGTTGAACGCAGTAGAGAAAAATTGTTTGATGCTAGCGTAGCCTATTCGTTCCCCAACAAAACTAAGACATAGTTAGATCAAGTGATTAAAATAGAATTGATCATTTGAGACACATTTCTTTGTAATTCATATTATCCTCAAGTTGTCTTTAACTACCATGGGTTTACTTCTTTGGCAAACCACATGAAGCATCAGACAACTGTATCGAATCATATTTTAGCACAAGAAACTTGATTGCTCGATTGAATTTAAATTGCACAAATTATCAAGTTTCACTTAGATCAAGTCAAGTAGCGTCTTTGCGACACAATGAACACATATTCCCTTAAGGTTCTATCATGAGCTAAATATTTGACAAAGATAGGAAATATAGTGAAATGTTCCCCAATCCACAGTCTTGAACCAAGAGACCTAGAGCAAGATATTCAACAAACTAGTCTTAACTCAAGCATTAACTAAGCCAAAGCAATTACTAACATGGTGATCAAGAATGTAGCATTTCATAGTTTACATGATTCAAAAAATTGCCAAAGTTCATCTTTAGGAAAGCTAGATTGCATGAAATGTTTCATGTCAAGGCATAAAAATGATCCTAAAAATAAAAGATTGCTCTGCACAACTACTCAACTTAGTCTAAATCTAAGTCTAGCAACGAAAAATACTAAAGAAATACAAGTTAAAGCTCAACTACTATGATTATCATACATGATGAGATGCAATGCAAATGCAATAAAAATAAGATAGAGTATGTACAAAGACAACTCTGCCTCACAAAATTTCATATGGATGACACACTCAATCCTCCCTTCAGATAGGCAAATCTGGTTGCATCTAGAGGCTTGGTAAAGATATCGGTAAGTTAGTGTTGTGCATCTATATATCTCAATTCAATGTCTCCCTTCTCATTGTGGTCTTATAAGAAGTGGAATCTCGTATCTATGTGTTTGGTTCTAGGGTGCTGAACTGAGTTATTGGCTAAGCTTATGGCACTGGTATTATCACAAAAGTGGCATACTCTTGAAGTATAACACAAAATATCTCAAAGTAGCAACCATCCACAAAATCTAAGAACAACAGCTAGCGGCAGTAACATATTTAGCTTCAATAGTTAACCGCGTAACACTGGGCTATTTGCGAGAAGACCAACAAACAAAAGAGGTACCCAATAAATGATAAGAACTGGAGGTACTCTTCCTGTCAATTTTACAAACAACAAAATCGGCATCCGAAAAACATCGAAGAGAAAGCAAAGAGGAAGTAGAAAAACAAAGATTCCATATTATGCGTTTCACTGATTAGCGGTGAGATGTCCTTGGTGATGCTTGGAAGCAAGCACAAAGGCAAACAACGAAGTGAATGTCGGGTCTTATCATCGTCAAGTATAGGAGTGAGCCAATCATACCCATGTACTCCCATTAGTCTACCTCCTGGTCATATTCATCCGGATCAAGCGCAATCGAGGTAGCCATCGATGTCCCTATAGGCTTCACATCACTCATGTCGAACTTCTTCAGTAAATCCTTAGTGTATTTCGCCTGGTGGACGAATATACCTTTTTTGCATGGCTTGATTTGCAGCCCTAGGAAGAAGTGGAGCTCGCGCATCATTGACATCCCAAATTCTCTGCTCATAGTTTTTACAAATTTGGCTATAAGAGTATGAGAAGAGTCACCAAAGATGATATCATCCACGTATATCTGAACAAGTAGGAAATCATTATCATGCCTAAATAGAAATAAAATTTTATCCACATACCCCATCGCATACCTATGCTCTAATAAGAATGACTTAAGCTTGTCATACCAAGCCCTAGGCGCCTACTTATACCCACACAAAGCTTTCTAAAGCTTGTATACTCTATGTGAATATTTGGAATGCTCGAGACCTAGGGGTCGCTTGACATAGACCTCTTCCTCTATGAACCCATTTAGGAAAGTACTCTTAACATCCATTTGGTATAACTTGAAATCGTGGGATGCCGCAAATGCTAGGAGAATTCTAATGGCTTCTAGTCTAGCTACTGGTGCAAAAAAATTTTCCAAAGTCTACCCCTTCAATTTGAGTGAAACTCTGAGCCACAAGTCTAGCCTTATTTCTAACAACCGACCCATCCTCCCACACTTCTTTTTGAAAACCCATTTTGTGCCTATGGTATGAACATATGGGGTGGCTTACAAGGACCAAAAATTAGTTTCTCTTAAAATTGTCTAATTTTTCATGCATGTCACGGACCCAATTTGATCGGAAAGAGTGTGTCGGTCATCATGAGGCTCAAAAGATGCAATAAATGCAAAATCGGTGAAATGAGCATGTTGAGAAGATTTGGACCTCGTTACCCTCTCACCAAGGTCCCCGATCATCAGCTGCGAGAGCGCTAAATGTGTTGTGGAGCCTCGCACTGTGAGATAATCTCCCCTTCAACCGCTATAGGTGCAGGTTCGAAAGCAGCTGAAGTAGACGTAGAGGCTTTAGGATCCTCTGCTGGTGTCGAAGGAGTAGGAGCCAGGTCGGAAGAAGGTGTGATGATAGGAAGTAATGGATCATCCTCATCATCACCGACAGCTGGAAGGTCATTATCTACAAAGATGATTTCGCTCATCTCTTGTTCACATGCACACTCAAGAACAAGGTTAGTACAAGGGGTTGATTCATCAACGGTCACATCATAGGATTCCATGATGGTGTTAGTGTCAATATTATATGCCCTGTAAGAATGACCATGAAGCGAATAAGCTAAGAAGATGCCATCAGAAGAACATGACTCAAACTTATCAACATTGCTATGCTTTAGGATAAAACGACATCCAAAAACTATCAAGTGAGAAACCTTTAGACTCATCCCAAAATTCAACTCATAAAAAGTCGCATTCAAGATCAAGCACAAGAAAATCTGATTGAGTTCTATGCTCATCGAGCATCATCCTAACCATCTCTACCAAAGTTCTATTTTTTCTTTCAACCAAGTCAATCTACTGAGGCACACGTGGAGGCAAAAAATTGATGCTCCATGATATGCTCAAGATAGAAAACATCAAAGAGATAGTTCTTAAACTTGGTATCATTATCACTGCGAATTACGTTCAATACACAAGGGAGTTCCTTGAACAATCTCAAAGCTATGCTCCGAAAATGTGAGAACATTTCATTCTTGCTCACCAGAAAGAACAACCAAGAATAGAGAGTAGTCATTAACAATGATGTGTACATACCACTTCTCACCCGCCGAATGAACACAAGAAGGACCAAAAATGTCCATATAGAGAAATTCCCATGTTCGTTCAGTCATCACCAGATTAACTGATGGGTGAGATGTGACAAACATCTTGCCATGTTGATAAAGAGTACAAACAAGATTCTTCTCAAACTTGAGCTTGGACAATTATTGGATCAAGCCTAGGGTACTCAAACGAGAATGATAATCAAAGCTCATGTGCCCTAACCTCCTATGCTACATACAAAGCTCAGAAGAATGTTGAGCAATCAAGCATCGAAAAGCATCAAAGTACTCTCCCTAATCGAAAAATCTGACAAATCAAAGCACCTGAGGAATCAAGAACTTGGGAAGCATTATGCTTAAAGCGCACTTCCAAGTCCTTATCCAGCAACTGAGATACAAAGAGAAAATTGTATCCCAGATGCTTCACCAAAGCCATATCTTTGAGAGTGAAACTCTCACTCACTTTTACCGTACCTTTGGCCTTCACTCTTCCTTTTCTATCATCCTTGAACTTGTTGTACTCTTGTCGCTTCATCAGAGTGAGGCTGGAGAACCATGATGCATCTCCGATCATATGGCGTGAACAACTGGAGTTGATGATCCAATTATTCTCTATGCCTCCGCCTACCACCTACATATGTGATGAATAGTAGCTAGATGGCTCAGTACTGGGGTTAAACAGAAATCTCTTGGGAATCTAGTACTGGGTCATCTACCCTAATGCAGTAAAAGCAGGTACATGAAAATCAACACTAGCTCACTGAGGGAGAGTACCACGATGAGCAAAACATGACATGCCAAAATGTTATGATTCAAAGCCTCTGACACGTGAACTAAGATCATATTAGTCATGGTAAGATCCATGCCGACCATCACCTCTAATAGGAATCTGAAGAGCACTGGAACCTTGTGAGTAAGAACAAAAAAAAAGACTCATGTACACTAGAAGAGGGGCAATACATGTCCCGAGTACCCCACTCCCACTTACGCTGCTCATACGGCGAAAATCCAACTAGACGACCCTCTCTTCGGCAGTAGGTGCAGTGGTAGCGTCTCTCAGGTACTTGATTGCTGGTCACTCTAGACTCTCTCACATGAGCTTTCATCTTAGGCTCTAAAGCTCTCTTGGGTTGTGGTGTAGATTTCTTCTTGGTGGATTGTGGTGTGCGTTTCTTCTTGGTGGGTTGTGATGTGACATTGATCTTAGATTTTTCAGCCTCAAGGGTAGTAGGTGTGGTAAAAATAATCTTACTATCTCTATTGTAAGCTACCCTCTCAAAACCCAACCCCAAAGCTAAACACATCTTATCTACACACATTTTTGGTCTTTGCCAAAATTAGATTCATTTTGTCGTTGCTTTCTAAGCATTTCTATACAAGAGAAAGGAAATACTTATTCTCTATCATTAGCTTTTGAACTTACCCTCTAACCCAGCTGAGTTTGCCCTTAAAGACAATGCAAGTGGAACAATTTGGCTGCACATCCTTAGAACACTTATATGTCCAATCTAAATTCTAGCTCCTTGATGTGCTTGTCTTTCATCTCAATATCCTTTGCAAGTAAAGGACAAGTCTTGCAAATGCCCAAGAGAGTAGACCTAGACTCCTTCTCAAGGAGCTTCTTTCAGCAGTCTCAAGTTGACCGATGACTTGAGCATGCAGAGTCTAAAACTCAGCAAGCTCACTCATGACAATAAGGCAAGGCAAACTTAGTTGTCACACACTCATATCTAGACTTGAGCTCCTTCAACTCAGGAGCCGCTTTCTTAAGTAAAATATCCTGACTAACAAGAGCGTCATTCAAGGTATTAACCTAAATAGAAAGTTGGTCATAGGAAGGAGATACCTCAGAAGGATCAAGCTCGAGGTTGCTTCCGTTGTCGTCCACAATGAGGAAAATGTCGGTGAAGTCCTTGTCCTTCCTCTTGTGCTTCACGGGCTACTCCTCCTCCTCCGAGCTCTCTTCCTCACTTGAGGTGTCAATATTGCTGAGCGTCATCACGAAAGCTCGAGATGCTTGGTCTTCTTATGTTTGTCGTGGTCGTGACTGCGGTCTTCCTTCTTCTTGAGCCTTAAACAATCTGTCTTGAAATGAGTAGTGTCACCACACTCATAACAAGCACAAGAACCATCCCTCCTCCGGTCTTGTCAATTGTTGTAGAAGCAGATGAACTTCTTCGTGATCAAGGCTAAATCATCATCATCAAGTGTATCCAACTGCTCCTCAGTGATAGAAACCAAGGAAAACGGTGCAAATCCACTAGGGAAAGGGTTAGCACAAGAAAAGCCACCTCCAAACTGATTACCACCACTAGATCATGAAACCAATGCCATGTTCTGATACAGGGAGTTTCCTAGGCCTATCCTAGCCGCCTTGGCAATCTCGATAGATTTGAGCTTGTTGAAGAGTTCATCACAAGTTAATGTGTCATAACTAGATGACTCCTCAATGCTCGAGATTTTCACTTCCTATATGCTATAGTCAAGAGCATAGAGAAGCTTGATCACCTTCTCATAGTTAGAATAAGGCAAAACCCTAGTCGATCTAAGATTGCTAACAATCCCATCAAATCGAGCAAATATGGCATCCAAAGACTCTTCGAGGCTCCACATGAACATATGATATTCTTGATTGTACGTGCTTTGACACCGAGCCTTGATTTGGTTAGTGTCCTCATGAAAGATACTAATAATGGACCAAATCTCTTGGGCAGTACGGAGATACTAAACTCTATCAAACTCATTACGACTCTAGCTTGTGAACAATATATTTCTAGCCTTGGTGTTAGCTTCATATTGTTCAATTCGAGCCTAATAAGTACAATCGAATGAATCTCATAGTTGGAGTCTACAATCTCCTATATTGCACTTCTTTGGCTTAAGAGGGTAAACCTCCATGCGCACTTTCTAGTACGAGAAGTCACAACCTTAAAAGAGAAGGATCTCCCCTTGTCTCTCCATTGTTGCCTATGGATCAAAAAGGCGGTGAAGGTCAACAAGTGATCAAACTAGCTCCAAGACAAATTGTATGATCGAGAATAGCAACTAGATCGTGGTAAATAGGCGCCTCACAATTTTCTTTCGAAACTGATGGCCTTCTCCTATTATGGTCACCCAACACACCACAAAACTAAAGCGGAAGCAAAACTGGAGAGAAATAAGTTGTTATGGAAATTTCTAAGGAAGAACATGACTCTCATGGATGTACATGAACCCTAGGTTCCATTGATATTCATTCCAAGGGTCATCATCACAAAAAATAGCAACTAGAGGGAAAAAAAACCTTTAATCTAACAAAAAGATCATTGGAAGAAGATATTCTCCAATTGATGATTTGGAGGCAAGTGAATTCAAGACCCACTTATCTACATTTCTATGTGAATTTTATGCCTCTAGCAACAAGAAGAATAGCTTCCCAAAGTGTGAAAAATTCAGCTCATCAAGCAAAACAAAAAACACAACCAAAAAGAAAAAACTCACAACAAAACAAGAGAGAGAGAAAAAAGAAAACAAGAAGGAGATGAACACAAGCATCGGATGAAACATGCACTTCATTTCTTCTAATATCAGTCCTCTTTTCGGCAAATTTACAAGATAATTTCCTTACAAAAAGCTCTCATGTATTATAAAGTCTAATATCTCATCTCTTCTTTACTCTAAAACCATAGGATACAAACTTAAGTGGATGGCTCAAACCTTCCACACATCCCTACCCCTCTATTTATTTATAAGGCTAGGGAGGTAACTTAGTCCTTAAGTTTTTTTTCCCAAAATACTCCTTCATTCCAATGGCCTCCTACCTACCATTGGAGCATTTTAATCTATTTTTTGCTACGTTCATCAAACGGTCATAGCTGTTTCATGACTTAGCTTCACCTCAACGGAAGTTTCGTGATGATGTCACGTGCACTCCATCCATCCACGATTTTGAGGTCAAATCGTGAAACCTCCTTGCACACTTCTCAAAGCATAACTTAATGCCACTTGCTTAAGCCTTAAGCAAGCATCCCATTGTCAACGCGTGTACTCCGTCTTGCAATCTTAACTGTCGTCAAGTCTCTCCTGCTCTCGATCTCTCGGGTCGCCTTGTCACTTGCACCAGTATCCACTTCACTTGACTTTGTTAATAAACTGTCTTCATCCACCTTCACACGCTTTGCTTGACTTTCACGTGCACAGTTAGGATCACCCTTGACTCCGCCGGACCATCTCGATCGTTCGACACCAAGTTCCCCGTTTAGACCCAATCATCTCGTCGTTGACCGTAAAGTTGCATCCATTACCTACACATCATGAGATAAGCAAACACATATCTCCAACACAATTTACTTCATCACAAGTTAGTCAAAATCAAAATCTCTGTTGAAGGACACATCAAACATGAACGTCAGATGCTTCGGTGTTCACTCCTCCTGAGTGTCGAACCATCCGACATGTTCAACCCATCAGACCAGGCATTTTGCATCTTTCTAAAAATATTAGTCTGGTATGCACAACAACTCATCGTTGGACCATCCGACATGTGCATCTGAACCTTTTTTGCAACTTCTGCAATAAAAAGGTCCGACAAAGCATCCAGTGTGCATGCTGCTCATCGCCAAACCATCTGGCATGTAGAACAGCTCCAGATACGTTTTGCAACCTCTCTAGAAAAATTACTCTAACATGCATAATGTCTCATTGCTGACCATCCAGCATGTACTTCAACTTTTGCTTCTACGTTGAAATGCTCTGGCATGAAATCTCCCTGAACGCCAGACCATCTGACATATGTAATTTTTCTAAACTCGGATATAAAAACACAAATTCTATTTTCTCTAAAACTTTAAATAGTTATGATCATAATTGCAATACATAGACATGTTCATGCAATCCATAAACCATCAAACCACCTTAAAATTTTTATCAATTACTTATCATAGATCACTACGTGAAAAAAGCTCGTGGGTGATGGGTTGTGACCCTCATTGGTGATGAGTCTCGCATCCGTCACCCCGAGCGCGTCATTGATGACTAGTCATTGGTGACTAGTCATTGGTGACAGGTAAGGACCCATCACCAATGTCATCGGTGACGGAACATACCGTTACCCGTCACCTATGAGTGTCTCCCATGTGTTGGGGTGATAGACATAAATAAGGGGTAACGTCTTCACCCGTCACTTATATCCTAACATAAGTGACGGGTAACCTATTCACCCATCACTTATGTCCTAACATAAGTGACGGGTAACTAGGTTACCCATCACTTATATCTGTCACCCATATGCTGGGAGGAATACATAAATGATGGGTAAGATAGTTACCCATCGCTTATATTTAATATAAATGACGGATAACCAGGTTACCCATCACTTATTCTTCCTAGGAAGGAAACATCGATGCCGTATGTACAATATTTTCTTTGAGTTGTTCAACCTCAAAATGTATGTGTCACCTAAGCAATATGGGCAAGTTTCACCTTTTCTTTTGCTCTAACCTGATAAGTTACGAAGTGCTAGCAGATCATTAATGCTGACGAATAACATGGCGTTCAAGGTAAAGTAATCTTGTTTATACTGATCCCAAACATCGACGCCTTCCGATCAGAGTATCTTAAGATCATCAACTAAAGGCTTGAGGTACACATCGATATCGTTTCCAGGTTGTTTTGTTCATGATATCAAGATCGACAATATAATATAGTTCTGCTTATTACAAAGCCAGGGAGGAAGGTTGTAGATCAACAATATAATAGGCCAGGTGTTATGTGAGGTACTCATGTTACTGAATGGATTCATACCATCTGTGCTCATAGAAAATATATTTCTCAATTCTTAAGCGAACCAACCAAATGTGAAATCAACGATTCGCCACTGAGCAGAATCCGCCAGGTGTCATATCATTGTGTCGTTCTTACGACCCTCCTTATGCCAACACACCAATTGTGCCTTATTTCTGTTGGCAAACACATACTTCAGACGGGAAATTATAGGAAAATACCACATCACCTTGCTAGGACCACCTTTACTTTTCTTGCCTCCATCCCCGTCACCACAGTCATTTCTACGCTTATATCAATGGGTTCCACAAACGGAGCATTAATCCAGCTCTGCATACTCTCCATGAAATAAGATACAATACTGCTTATATACATGTGTTTTTTCTATTTCCAATCCTAAAGGACAAATTATCTTATTCGCATCGTAGACGCCCTTGGGCACCAAGTTCCTCTCCAGTATCATGTCCCTTAGCAGATCCAGCAATGCTTCAAAACTCTTATCAGTCCAACCATGGGTTGCCTTCAGCTATAGAAGTTTTAGGTTCCCAAATGTCCACGTGTACTTCTCCTTACAGTTGGGATAAATGGGCATCTTAGAATCCCGCACAAAGTCCTAGAATTTAGCAAACTTACCATTATTATACTCGTCGTGCCGCTCGACATCCCACACCATCTGGTCCACATTCTCCACAAAATCCTCGAGATCATTATCATTGAAACCTAATATGTCCTCATCCTTGATTTCAAGATCTATTCACTGGGTGTAAGTCCTTGATCCATATTGTCAGCATAGAAGGTCTGATCCAACTCTCCCTCGTTAAGGCCTTTCTCGCCATGTTTGTTCCAATATGTATAATTCTCTTTAAATCCACGTATGTCCAAGTGTGCATGGATATTGTCTGGTTTCGGGAACTTCTTATCATTCTTGTAGTCGTGACATGGACAATACATTGTCGTTTTACCATGATCTTTCATATCCTCCAAGGCAGCACCCATGAATGCTTCACCCCACTCAGGTACTCCGGACAAATCCGGGTCTCAAGGTATATCCAACTTCTGTCCATTATCTATAATTAATGTAAAACATTCGTTCTTCATTAACAATTATCTTAATTCTGTGGTTAAACATGCGATTAAAAATTCCATACAAATACACTAGATCTGTGGTATCTCGCGGTAGATCGAGCAAACCTAGTACCAAATCTAGCATAAATACAACTCAATTGTACTAAGATTTTGAATAAAGATGCAAAATGACCAATTACAACTCAAAGCACAACAAATCTACCAAATAGGGATTACAAGAGGGGGAAAGGAGCGATGCAAACCTTGAAAGACCTAGCACCAATTTAAATTTTAAATCAACAAGATATTAGAAAATCTCTAGTGGAGCCAGTGAAAATCATTAGCACTGCGTGTACAAAACTGTTGAGTAACTGTTCATCCGTGCAGTGGCTAGCAGGTGTTAAAACAGATCTAAGTAATAAGTGACGGATAATAATATCACCCATCACTTATTATTTGTTATAAGTGATGGGTCATGTTACGACCCGTCACTTATGGCTAGAGTAGGGAGACCTATCACCTTTACCAAGTTATAAGTGACAGGTCGTAACATGACCCGTCACTTATGACTGATGCAGGGAGACCCACTAAATCATAAGTGACGGGTTCAGTTTTTACCTGCCACTCATGTTATAGACGACAGGTAATATTACGACTCGTCACCTATTATCTGTTATCTATGATGGGTAAATAACTGATCTCGATCTGAGACGAAATAAGTGACGGATAATAAACAGTCACTTATGTTTGTCTTCTTTATCTGTTTTTATGTAGTTGTTATCTGTGATCGGTAAATAACTGGTCTCAGACTTTGTTTTTACGTAGTGGACAAATCAAACCACATTTTAATTTGGTTTCTTATAAGAAGGGCGTGTCTGGTGACGCATGCATGCAACAGAGATCGCGGCTGCTGCGTGTGGTTCTATTGATCGATCATGCAATTGCGGAAGTTGCCGCACATCAGCAGCGGGGCCGTGCTATCTACGGTCATTTGTTGGTAATTGTCTGGTTGTTGCGAGAAATAACGCTCTTGATCTTCCGGTTGGTTCATCGCCAATGTGGAGGCTAATCTACACGTCTATACTAATAGAGTAGATCTGTCGGAAATTCTATCATGCAAGATTCATGCCGTGAGTTTTATGAAGACTAAAATTCTGAAATTTTTGAAGGTTCGGTTCTTGTTGTCGTTGTTAGTACGTGTACACCTAACAGTAACAATTGAAAACAATTAGTACGTAACTGTACTAACGAGTTGTCGATGAACTAATTTGAACTCCTGTCTTGTCCCCATAGACGTCGAAATGCATTTGCGAGTACCTGATCGATTAGATTGCACCATACTGCACGGTGTGCCATCCTGTCTACGGGTAAATTGCACCATACTGCACGGTGTGCCATCCTGTCTACGTGTAAAGAATGGGATGGGCCGGGCCTCTTAGTCAATATACAGGCGTAGCGAGACATTAATAAAAAATTCTGAAATTTTTAATTTTTATATTCTATAATATTACAATATTTAAAGTTAGCTGCCGGTGAACAGTGTTTCCTGAAATCACTGTTCCCAGTAATATTTTTCACTCCTCCTTTCTTTATACAAAATTGTGGTCTTCTGTTGCTCTAACAATCCTAAAATTTTCTGTACATATTTTATAATTCATGCGCAACTCATTTTAATTGAATTCACTTAAAAAGCATGTGTAGAATTTAAACTAAACTTCTCAAAAAAGACTACTTTAAAATTTTTTAACAATTATTAGGGTCTCAAATAAATTTCCAAAAATTTGAAACAATTCACTAATATTCATCTTATGTGATAGACTAATTTCTAAAATTATTTCTAGCCCTAGTATATATGGTGAAAAAATAAGTTACTTTTTAATGCTCTATTCACAATGGGACTATGTACCATCTGGCCGGCTCGGGTACAGTCACCAACACATCTGATTAATTGCGAGTCTATGGCCCGTCAGAGGTAGCAAATGTTGTTGTACGTGTGCGCGTAGGATTGAACCCGTATCACATGTACAACTAGGGATGAAAACGGGCGGCGGAAATCCCGTCACGTCCCATCCGATCCCATTTTTCACTTTTATCCCGACTGATTTCGGATTTTCGGATTTATGCAAAAATGGGATGAAAACGGGAAACTTGATGCAAAAATGGGTATGAAAACGGTTTCGCTATTTTGTTGACTGTATTTTCGAAATCCCATTATTAATCGGGATATTATCGCAAAAATGTTGTTTTAGTCCACATGTGTCTACAGCCCATCCCACAAGTCCACAATGGCCTCAAGGGGAACCTCCGACGCACACGCACTCAGGCACTCGGCACTCTACTGCTGCCTCACCCTCAAGCCCTAGCCGTCGCCTAGCCTGGGCCTGCGTACTGCCCTCGGTCAGCACGCCATCGTCCGGTCGGATCTCACCCTGACTACAAATGGGTGTATAAAATAAAATGAAAGGCAAATGCTACTATAGATAAGTATAAAGCCAGACTTGTTGGAAGGGGTTTTAATAGAGATACAATATTGACTATGAGGATACTTTAAGTCATGTAGTCAAGGCTGCTACTATGAGACTTCTGTTATCCATTGCAAAGTACAGAGGTTGGAGTCTTCGTCAGCTAGATGTATATAACGTGTTTCTTTATGGTGTTCTAGAGTAGGAAGTTTTTACGAGGCAACCACCATGCTATGAAGAAAAATCAAGGCTACATTATGTATGTACACTGGACAAAGCCTTATATGGACTGAAGCAGGCGCCCAGGGCATGGTATTCTCGATTGAGTGTAAAGTTACAAGAACTAGGCTTCAATGCATCCAAGGCTGACACCTCTCTATTTTTCTACAACAAAGGCAATGTTACGATATTTTTACTCATATATGTTGATATCATAATCGTGGCAAGTTCCTTGCAGGAAGCAACAATGGCACTCCTTCAAGACCGTAAGGTTGAGTTTGCAATTAAAGATCTAGGGGATATACATTACTTTTCTGTGAATTTAAGTAAAAAAAAAGGTACACGAAGGTATCTTACTAACACAAGAAAAATATGCTACGAATTTGTTGAAACGTGAAGGGATGATAAACTGCAAAAACCAATTGCCACGCCTCTTTCCACCATTGAGAAGCTAGTACATGTTGGAGAAGTGTTAGGACCTGAGGATGCAACCCAGTATCGGAGTATTGTTGGTGCTTTATAATATCTGGCTCTAACACGATCAAATATTTGTTTTCCAGCTAATAAGATATGTTAGTTTTTGCACTCCCCTAGGGCCTGTTTAGTAGAGTTCTCCCTGATTCAAATTCTCTACGGGGAGTGATTCTCTGGAGGAAGTGATTCTGTGGCTGAAAGTGATTCTCTAAAATAAAATATATGGAGGAAGTGATTCTCTGCGGGAAGTGAATCAAAGGAAGCTGTTTTTTCAGCTCCCCAACTTTTAGTTCATTTCAGAGAATCACTCCCACGGATTTCACTTATGAAGCTAAAAGCTGAAAGCTGCTGTTTGGCAGAGCTCCCCCTGATTCCAGCCAGGAAGCTGCTCTGGGAGCTCTGCCAAACAGGCCCCTACTACTCTACATTAGACGACAGTTAAGAGAATTTTGAGATATTTAAAGATCATGCGATCATCTTCTATGTTAGTTAGTGCATTTTGATGCAGATTGGACTAGATGTCTTGATGATAGGCGGTCTACAATTGGTTTTGATGTGTTTCTAGGATCAAATCTTATATCCCAAAATGCACAAATGCAAGCAACAATGTCGAGATCAAGTACAGAAACTGAATACAAGGCATTGGCTAATGCAAAGGCATAAATTATGTAGATACAAACCATGTTTGATGAGTTAGGCATCCAGTGTCCTTAGGTTGCACGATTATGGTGTGACAATATTGGCTTTACTTATCTTTTAGTGAATCTGATATTTCATGCAAGAACAAAATATATGAGGTAGATTATCATTTTGTGAGAGAATGTGTTGCTCAGAAGCTACTAGATATTCGATCTAATAGGCAATCAAGTAGCAGATGGTTTTACCAATCCTTTGTCAATACGATCCTTGGCAGAGTATAAACGCGATCAACCAAGATAAGGTGTGGTTGAGGGGGAATGGTAGAATCTGTTAGGATCGGCTGAGTTGTACACAGAGAGATAGAGTTGGTATTGATAGAATTAGGTTTGAACCAAATAGAGATGTGATAGAATCGGTTTAAACCAAACGTGATTGTCACGGTTGTAACCAACTCTTGTAATCTGCCACGAATTGCAGGCTTCTATAAATACAATCACACGGCCTCTTGAGAGGTGAGAACGTTTGCACCATCGCTTTTCAGTAGTTACCTCACGACCACATCTTACCTTGAGGGCTGCTTTTCGAGACACTACTCTCCTTCACCTTGCTACATAGGCCATAAATAACATTAATAGTTTCTCACCGAATGTTTTGAGATGTTTAGTTGACAAGAGTAAAATATTCCATGTTAAAAAGACTAAAATTATTCTACATAACGTATACTTCATCCGATCACAAATATAAGTCGTATTAGGTTTGTCCTAAGTCAAATATTTTTAGCTTTGGTTATCAATAATTAAAAATCTATATAGATTTACAACATAAGGTTGAGACTACTAGATTCATCATGAAAAATAATTTCGTAATATATAACTCTTTCTATTTAATATAATAAAATTTTATAAAAATTGATGGTCAAAATTTCACTTTGTAGACTGTGTCGATTCCCTGAATGACTTTTATTTCTCATCGGAGTAAGTATATAGATTTGAAAGCATGGTTGCCCTTCTTGCATTTTTAGAATCATAAGGTTGAGTTGGCTTGGTTCCTAGTCGATAAACGCCAGGCGAGCGTAAATTCTCTTGCATCTTGTAAGCCAACACCCTCGCTTGAATGAAGACACCTGATTGGCCTGACTTTCTAAATGTAGCGAAAGGTTTTGGTATGAACGACCCATGTAGCGAAAGGTTGAAAAATGAAATGTATAGATTTACCGCGAGAAAATGAAATTAAATACCTTATTAGTACTTTTGTTGAGTAGTTGATGAATCTGATTCAAGCTAAGGTCTTGCATGGTGACCCCAGTACCTGAAATTCCTGGATCCGCCATGCATGTAACAACACATGATTGAACGTGCATCTTCCTCTTGTTTTCAAGGTCCCAGAGTTGTTCCATTAACATTATATATATTGTTGGGGAGATAGCGCTATTATGTATGCCAGCGTAGAACTGTTATTGCATCGAAACCTGGACAACTCGGCGATGTATTACGTATCTAGTAAGTGAAAACAGTTTCACTGACTGCAAAAGAGCATTTATACAGAGTATCTGCGGAAGATTGCGAAGACGAAGGCACGCGCTTGAATAACGCTCAACTCTGTTCGGTTTTAATATGTGTGGTATGTACTCTGTAAATACAGATGAATCTGGGCCAGCGAACTGTATAGTAGTACACTAAAGCGTCGAAGCACTGCAATATGAGGTGCAACGACGAGCGAGGAAGAAAAGAGGTTGTGTGCTAGCCTTGAGACATGAATTACCCCTGTCACAATCAAATCAAGAATTCCAAATCCGATTTTAAACCGAGTTGGAGCCAAATCCCCTTGGAAAGAGCAGCACACGTAGTGACGCGGGGGGAGAGAGAGTAGTGACTATAGCTAGTGAGGACGAAGGGCTAGATAGGTAGAGAGAGAAACACGAGAGAGAGAGAGAGAGAGTCTGTGTTGCATCATCAGCCCAAGGGCACAACAGCAGCTTGCCTGCCTGCAGCCTGCTGCCGCTGCCCCTGCCGCAGCGGTGCGTCAAAATTAGCAGCAGCCGGCAGGGAGTGTCCACAGTTCACACCTCCTATATTTTTCTCCTTTCTCTTAGCCCCCCTCAGCTCCCCTAATAACACTCTCTTTTGTGTAAGCTCATCTTAACCTCGGCCAAGAACATACCAGAGATTCGAAGGGAAAAGGAAAGAAGAAAGCTTCAGCGCGCGACGAGCTGCCAGCAACCATGGACTTCGACGAGCACGATGACGGCGACGGCGATGAGGAGATGCCGCCGATTCCAGTGAGCTTGAGCTACGAGCCGCAGCTGCAGCCGGGGCTGGGACTGGGAGGCGGTGGCACGCCGAAGCCGGGGGATTCCGGAGGCGGGGTCTTCAGGACGCCAGGCGGCTGCGGAGTGAGAGGAGATGCTGGTGGGCGCACGAGGTATCGGGAGTGCCTCAAGAACCACGCGGTCGGCATCGGTGGGCACGCGGTGGATGGCTGCGGCGAGTTCATGGCCGCGGGCGAGGAGGGCTCCATCGACGCGCTCCGCTGCGCGGCCTGCGGCTGCCACCGCAACTTCCACCGCAAGGAGTCCGACTGGCCCACGGGCGCCGCGTCCGCCGAGCCCGCCGCGCTGTCCCCGGCCGCCATCACCGCCTACGGCGCCGCGGCGCATCACCAGTTCTCCCCCTACTACCGCACCCCGGCCGGGTACCTCTACCATCAGCACAAGCAGCTGGCGGCCGCGGCCGCGGCCGCCGGGCACATGCAGCGGCCGCTCGCACTCCCCTCCACCTCCCACTCTGTCCGCGACGAGGGCGACGACATGTCCGGGATGATCGGCCCCATGGTGGTGGCGCCCATGGTGGGAATGTCCCTCGGCTCGGGCGGCCCGTCCGGCTCCAGCTCCGGCAAGAAGCGGTTCCGCACCAAGTTCACGCAGGAGCAGAAGGACAGGATGCTGGCATTCGCCGAGCGGCTGGGGTGGCGCATCCAGAAGCACGACGAGGCCGCCGTGCAGCAGTTCTGCGAGGAGGTGTGCGTCAAGCGCCACGTGCTCAAGGTCTGGATGCACAACAACAAGCACACCCTCGGCAAGAAGCCATTACCCTGAGACGCGCGCGCACCCCCGCCGCTGGCTCCTGCCTCGGCGCCGGTGCTAGCTAGGTCTAGGTATACTACTACTGAAGTACTGATCGCATTGCACCATCTGCAACTTAGCCTTTTCTTTTTGTCTTCTTTATTTTAGCTAGCTTTAGCTAGGTTCGTAGCGAGCAGCGGTTCTTGGGTTTAGCAATTTAAGCTAGGATGGAGGAGATGGCTGTTGTTCTTTTTCTTCTTCTTTTTTTCTCCTTATTTTACTGTGGTTCCTTGGCTCTGTGTTGGATGTGTTGGTTTCCTAGATGGGGATGAGATGATCATGACATTGGTGCATGTTGGGAAGGAGGGCATGCCATGGCCATTCGCCTATTTGGATCTTGGGAATGTACTTGTTGCAATTGAAATTTCCTGTCTGGGGATTTGGGTTGCATGGATCGATTGTTTCATCCCTTTTCTCGTGCTTGGGACTTGAGAACCGGGATTATTTTACTCCTCATGGGCCCGCCCGGCCTCCCGGCTTGGCAATAGCTAGGGCAGACGGGATTCTGAAGTGTCGACTCTAAGTCCTAATCTCCTACAGCAACGGTGAACCTGCAAGCCTGCCAAGCCATGTTGCAGCAATACTGTTGCATACTCATCTCCCACATCATCTTCGTGGAGTTAGTACATTGTTACCTCGACACGGAAAGTTGTTGGAATTCGATTTGCAATCCAACTCGGATTCGGATATCCAATTAAAAAAATTAGACATTCGAAATACAATTCAAAATTTGGTTCAGATTTGAATATCCGATACTCCAATTTAGTAAAAAAAAAATAGACCCAGTGTCTAACTAGTGTTACTGTTAGTACTAGTGTTACTGTAACCTATTCTTGAACCGTGCGTTATTACTGTAACCCCATTGCATTTGCTTCTGATTTTTAGTTTATGATAACTCAACCTCAATCAACTTCACCGTTGCGATGTCACTGCTCGTATCCGTATCATTGTTCATTGATGCCTCATTGCCTCTTCCACAATTTGGGACCAGTGATAGCAGTCGCAGTAACGCTGGCGCATGAGTATGGTATCAGCTGGAGCTAGCCATGGCGGCGACTTTTGTAGCCTGTGAATTCAATGAAGCCCCGTCTCCTTCCTTTAATTAGTTGTGGCATCCTCCACCTTTCCGCTTTTACTACCTAGGTTCTTCGCCATGCGATATATGCTACGCAAATGCGAGGTGGTGCTCATCGCAACGGCAATGGCGCCATGCTCGAAAAGGAAGGAGACGGCCGTACCAACAGGGGGCGAGAGAGACAGCGAGAGCAAGGAAGCCAGAGTTGCAAGCGAAGAAGGTGAGAAGAGACCGGATGGGAAGGAAAGTGGGAGAACGATCTCTGCTTTCTCTCTCCTAGTCTTTTCCACGCGCTGCCTGCCTTTCGACCTTTCTTGTTCCTAGCATTGCATGAGAACGCTCGCTCGCTCGCTCCCGGCTCCCCCGCTGTGGCGGCTTTTCCCTCGGCCTGCGCCAGCGTTCCGACGTGCTGAACCGGAACCGCGCCAACGCCGTCCTCGCGTTTTAAGTCGGCGCACGGCAAGCTGGAACGGAGGCCATGGCGGCCGGGCCAAGGCAAGCAGCAGCAACGCGGCCTGAAGAAGGCTAGCTGGTGCGTGCGTGTGCGCACCGCGTGAAGCTGGAGAAAAAAGCGCATGCACCGCGGTGGTGTTTTTTTTTCTTTCGAAAATGATATGCAAACGACAGAACGTCCGACTGAACCTTCCTACCCAGCAGTGCTACAGTGTTTCATTCTACAGTACCTACGCTACAGTGTATTAGTCAGGAAAGGAGTCGGAGGTATAGCAGTTCTTTTTTTTTCTGTCACCTCCTCATGCTGTACATCGGCAAGTATTGACATCATTGCAGCCCCCTGCTTAATCGCCTATTCCGGACTGCACATAGAGACAACAACGAGTTGGATCGGGTGCGGCGAAGCAGACTCATATCATACTGATACCCGAACTGAGTTACTCGACCCGTGATCATGAAGGGTGACGAGTAGAATTTTGTGTCTGTGCTTGTGCCCACCAGGTATCTGAAACCCACGGGTCGCCCGTGGAACAGCGGACAACTACATGCGGGTGTGGTGGCAGTCGACTGGAAGTGCAGCGTGATCGTGCGGTGTGGGCGGCCAGCTGGGGGCGCTTTGGTGGCCAGATGAGGGAGGGCACGACTGTGCAACGTCGGTGACTAGCTAGAGGAGGGAGCGATCGTGCGGTGGTGGCAACTAGCTAGGGCGTGGTCCTTGGAGGCTCGAGGCGCGGAGGTGAGGCAACGACGGTTGCCTGGGGGCGGGGCGGGGCCAGCTGGAGGCGTAGGGCGTGGAGGTGTGACGACAGCGGTCACCTGGGGGCAGGACTAGCTAGAGGCAGGCGCGAATGTGCGGCGACGGCCGTCACCTGGGGGCGAGGCGCGGATGTGCAACGATGGCCGCCGCCTAGTGGTGCGGGTTTGTGGCAGCTAGCTAGAGGCAGGGCGCAGGTGCGGCAATGGCTGGTTGAGGGGTGTGCCATGTGCGCACCGTGTGCTGGAGGCAAAGAAATGCATAGGGTTAACAGTATGGACCAGGCTAGGGTCCATAGAGAATTGTGCTGGGCCAACATTGCACATCGGGTATACCCGTGGATACCCATGGGTAGATTAAAAAATCCATACGCGACCCGGTGCTTCACAGGTACCCTACCTGTGGTGCCCGTCGATGAAATATCAAACCCATGCACACGTCCATTGGGCGTGGTACCCACATGTACCTGAACTCGTGGGCAGGATTTTCATTCCTAGTTGAACACACGGTCGTGCAAGGCATGGCTATTAGACATAATCTAGTGTTTGACATTAACTTTTGTACTTGCATGTTTGCATTAGCACTAGGGAGTTGTTAGCAGGTTGCATTAGTAGTTAGCTTGTTGCATGCGATTGCATACATGAACGTGTGAGCGCATGATCAAGTCGTGGGCACATGGCCTCAAAAGCGGATTAGCTGTTAGCCACTGTGCGCACATGTTATTTATCTGCATGTAATCAGTAGTTAGTTGAGTCAAATATCGAGCAATGACAGAAAGAAGAAAACAAGGCTATTCGTGTGCCTCACTAAGGTTGTGTGTTTTCTGTGTTGTTGTCTTCCTCCTCGTGTTTGCATTGTGTTGCGTCCACGCAAGAGTGTGAGTGATCCAACATCTAGCATCAGAGCTAGTGAAGGTGATCCCCGATGTTGCATGCCCATGTACCAGCCAGCAACGAGCATGATGTTGGGCAACAGCGCGGCAACAAAGGAAAGCTCATGCAGGATTCTGTATCCCGTACTGACACGAAGCAACTTCTCAACTTGGTCGATCAAAATGCAAGTTGTGATGGAGGCGAATGACTTGTGGGATGCAGTGGATCCCGCTGATCCAAAGGAGGTGGTGGATGCAAAGAGGAACAAGGTGGCATGTGCAGCCATCCTTAGTGCGATCCCTGAAGATGTGCTCTTCCTCATTGCAAAGAACAAGAGTGCCAAGGACGTGTGTGTAGCTCTGAAAACCATTTTTCTTGGGCTGATTGCGTCCAAGAAGCGAGGGTTCAATCCCTCGAGGAGCAGCTTGACACACTCAAGATGAAGAGCGGTGAGACTGTCAAAGACTACGCGCTCGAACTTGGCACCATCATCAACAAGATCCGTGAACTTAGAGAGAAAATAGTGGAAAACTACGTGGTGAAACGAATGTTGTGCTCCCTTCCCAACAAGTTTTTGCAGATCTCTAGCTCAATTGAGTAGTTTGCAGACCTAAATGCCATGTCTGTGGAGGATCTGATCGGGCGCCTCAAAGCACACGAGGAACGTCTCCTCACTGTCGATGACGACAACGATGAGCATGTACTACTCACTCAGGCTCAATGGAGAGCCAAGGAGGACAAGAGTGCATGTGATGCGTCCGTAAGCGGTGGTAATAAAGGCGATGGCCGTAGCCGTAGAAAGGGCCACAGGCGTGAACACAGGCGATGGCGTGGGAGCAACCGTGGGTGTGGCGACGGTGGTGAGCACACCAATGGTGAGAAGAAGCCTGACAAATCCAAGATCAAGTGATATGAATGCTAACACTATGGGCACTACTCATGGGAGTGTCGTAGTAAGAAGAAAGAAGAGAAGATACTCGTAGCCGAGAAGGATGACAATGAACCGGCGCTTCTACTTGCTAAGATGTGTGAACTAATATGTCCATTGGATCATGCAGTAGAGCGTGTGCTGCTTAATGAGGAGAAGGTGTGGCCTAGGTTTCAAGGATGCAATGGGCAGATGATTGCTCTTGGTACCTCAATACCGGCGCGAGCAATCACATGATTGGTTGCCGTGACACATTCGTGGAGTTGGACATGTTTGTCGATGGTACCATGAAGTTTGGAGATGGGTTGGTCGTCGAGATCCAAGGACGCACACCGTCCTGTTCCAGGGACAAGGGAAGGAGCATAAGATCATCATCGACGTCTACTATATTCTGCATGCGGCTGCATAGCAATATAATTAGCTTGGAGCAACTTGAAGAAAACAGGTGCAAGGCCAAACTGGGAGATGGCTACCTGTGTGTCTACGACATCGACGGGTAGCTACTAGCCAAGGTGCCACGAGGAAGGAATAGGATGTACGTGCTCAATCTCGAGTGCGCGCGACCAATATGTCTCATGGCAAAATATGTAGAGAATGAGTGGTTGTGGCATGCATGTTATGGGCATTTGAACTTTCGTGCACTTAGAGAGATGTCCAAATCATGTATGGTTAAAGGCTTCCCACTCATCAACCACGTTGAGCACTTATGTGAGGCATGTCTAGCAGGCAAGTAGCACTGAACTCCCTTCCCGCAATGCTCGATGTTCCGCGCACAAGAACAACTTGAGTTGGTTCATGTAGACATCTGCAAACCGATCACTCCAGCTACACCCTCGGACAAGATGTATTTCCTACTTATAGTTGATGATTATTAATGTTACATGTGGATCGTGATACTGACAAGCAAAGATGAGCCATTGATGGCATTTAAGAAGATTGAAGCACATGCTGAACTTGAGTCCAACCACAAGATAAAGGGCTTGCGAACTGATCACGATGGCGAGTTCGTGTCGAAGGAGTTCATGAGCTACTATGAGGCTAAAGGCGTGAAGAGGTTCCTCACCACGCCACATTCACTATAGCGGAATGGAGTGGCGGAGCGGCAAAATCGTACAATCGTATTCATGGTGAGGGGTGTGGTCAAGAACAAGAATATGCCTGGGAGGTTCTGGGGAGAAGCTATGACAACCGTTGTGTACTTGCTGAACCGAGGAATGGCACAAAGTGTAGAAGGTATGTCTCCATATGAAGCATGGTTTCACAAGAAGCTAAGTGTACACCACTTGCGGACCTTTGGTTGTGTGGTGCATTCAAGGTGGTGAAGCCTCACTTGAAGAAGCTAGAAAACAGGAGCTGTCCAATGGTGTTTCTTGGCTATGAACCTGGAACGAAAGCCTACTGAGCTTATGACCCCAAGGCAAACAAGTTGCACGTGACTAGAGATGCAATATTTGATGAAGACAAGCAATGGCAATGGGAGGCAACCACCACACCGAACACTTATGCACCCAGTGGAGGACATACATTAACTATTTCGTATGAAACTGATTCTGGTGCAAGTGATGCTCCAAATGATGACATGTCGGACAAAGTGTCAGAGAGTCCAATACACGGCGGTGCGCCAGAAAGTCCTGGTGTCAAAACGACACCAGCAACGACACCTACACCTGTGTCAAGTGCGCCATCGCAGTTTGTGACACCTGTGCCGGGAGTGACTCCCCCTACCGTGACGCCGTCGGCCACGATTCCTACATCGCCCATGTCATCCCCATCGTACGAGCCATAAGGAGATCATCCTCTCCAACAGTTCTACGACAACACCTCCCAAGTTCAGCTCGATCTTGATGAGTTGTACTTGATCAAGTCCAAGGAACCTACAAGTGTCGTTGAAGCCATAAAAGAGAGGTGTTGGAAGCAAGCTTTGGAGGAAGAGATGAGATCCATCAGTGAGAACAATACCTGAGATCTTGTTGATTTGCCATATGGGTGTAAACCGATTGGTTTGAAGTGGGTTTTCAAGGTGAAAAAGGACTCAGAGGGCAACATTGTGAAGCATAAAGCCAGGCTGGTGGGGGGTGGATTTTGATGAAGTGTTCGCACCGGTGGCAAGAATAGAGACCGTGAGGTTACTAATCACAATGGCATCTCACAGTGGATGGGAAGTACATCATATGGATGTCAAATCGGCTTTCCTAAATGGAGAGCTCAACGAGGAGGTGTTTGTGTCGCAGCCATCTGGGTTTGTTGACTGCAGTCATGAAGAAAAGGTGCTGAAGTTGAGAAAAGAATTTTATGGGCTTCAACAAGCACCTAGAGCTTGGAACTAGAAGCTAGACAAGACATTAACGTTGTAGGGATCAATGCGTCCTAAGAGAGGGAGGTGAATTAGAAGACCTAAATCTTATCGCCTCCAAAAAATTCACAAGATAAATCTATACCAATTTGTATTTAAATATGCTCTAGATTCATCTAGTGTTTCTACTCTACTGTTCAAAAAGGTTTGAAACCTATAGCCAATCCTAACAAACTACTCTAGGAAGGTAAACATGTAAACATAGATTGCAAGTATGTAAATACGGAAATATAAAGATGGTAAAGAGATCAAACTCGGCACAAGAAATTTTTATTTCATGATATCGATAGCATAAATGCCACCCCTAGTCCACTTTAGAGTAACCACCTAGGCTATTGCTCCTGGACGGCACCCGATCACAACCCTTAATCCACCTAGACCTCAAGTAGGTTGAGCCACTAAACCACCAAGACAAAGCCTCACCACAAGCTTCTCTTTCGGTCACTTGCTGTTGTCTTCAATTCGAAGCTTGAGCCACCAAGGCAAGTGTCACCGCGTCCTCGTACAAGCGTCTTGCCGTTGCTCCACGCCAAGTCGAAGGGTCAACAAGTAAGAGCCACCAAGGATCATGGTGCTAGCGAGTCACCAAGACTCCAAGGTGCCGACATACCACTTAGTACAATGTAGGATCACTCATTGATCCCCTCTCTAGGAAGAAAAACTTAGAAACAACTCTCTCTCTCTCTCTCTATGCCTATTATCACTAATCAGTCCATAATCTTATGCTTAATTACCTTTGGATTTTTAGCATTTTGGTGGCTTGGATATCTTCTCAAATGTATATTACCTTCTCTAGACTCTAGCACAGTCAAATAGTTGAGTGGGGGTGTATTTATAGCCTGACCCACGAACTAGACATTGCTTCAATGGCTCAAAAAGACTGTGAACACGGATAATCCGGGGTCAATAGTAGTACAAACACCGAACCACCAAGCGTTTACAGTAGCAGAAACTAGCCATTAACTAGGCATTGGAACCGCACTCAAACTCATTGTGGATATTGGATGCTCCGATGTTATCTTGAACTTCATCACCAAATTATCTGGTGTGTAGACTTGAGCCGACCGAGCTACTTCTCACTGTTCATTTGTCCGGTGTGATCTTCTGATCACCGGACCATCCGGCTTGTATAACCATGCCAAAACTTGTTGTTGCAACATCTTCTGAAAAATGCTTCGGCGTAGACAACTCTTGAAGCCGGACCATCCAACGTGTAGACCAGAAGGACCTCTTCTGAGTCAAAACACTATGGCGTGTATAATTCTCTGATTGCCAGACCATCTGGCATATGTAATCTTTTCTAAGCTTGTCTAATTCACAACACTTTTTTTGAGTTTTGCTTAGGTGGCTTCTTCATGTATTGCATCCATAAGAGCTACTAAAGTATATATTTGACAAACATGTTAGTCATATTGACTATATTATCATTAATCACCAAAATCGTATACATGCCCTAAAAGGGTCATGTTTGCTATAATCTCTCCATTTTTGTGATTGATGGCAACACAACCAAAGAAAGTGGCAAATAAATTATGCCAGTTATAAAGTGCACAAATAATGAATGACAACAATTTATGAAGTGCACCAGACTTTACCAGTTTGCTTGGATGTATGGTAAGAATAACCAAAGATATCAATTCTAAGGAAACTAATGATACTAAGTGTGAAGAAATTAATGATACCAATTTAAAGTGCACCAAATATACCAATTGAAAATGAACCAATTGTAAGATGAAAGTGCACCAAATATACCAATTGAAAATGAACCAATTGTAAGAGAAAGATCCTATCTTTGTCGTACATTGCTCTTACTCTTACTTTGTCCCCCTTGTTGTGGCTACCATGTAGACAATTCTCCCCCTTTCTTCATCGCTACTATCTCCTTTGTAACCCAAACAAAATTCTTCCATCCAAGGAACAATCTTGCATCTTGCTCAATAATCATGCATCTTGCTTTGGTCGCTAAATTCTTCCTCTTTATCAACAATCTCAAAATGCTACAAACACATGTTGAACTCAAGGGAAAACTTTAGAGCACTTGGGAGAGAGCTTCATAAATCACGATCTAATAATAAATGATATCAATTGTAGGAATGCAATTGAAAAGGTTATGTGGACACCATTTAAAATGAAACAACATGGATCACAATTTATAAAACTCATATAATATGATCTAAACTCCCCCTATATGTGTTCATACATATAATGAGAGTGAAACATATGCACAATTAGATAATATGTAGAGATAGAAAGTTTAAACCTTATTTTGCATGGAGGTAACTTAAAATATCAAATGAATTGACAATAATACAAATTGACAAATAGACATTGCATACCTCTAGGGACTTATAGATTACTCTATGAGACTACAAAAGATACCACATGAAAAACATGTTGTCTCAAAATTACAACCCATAGGATATGCTCCCCCTAGATGTGTGCATACAAATATCAAATACTTGTGAGAGACATGCACTTGTCAAAGATTACAATGGAGAATTTATCATATAGATTGGGCTCATGACACATAAATTATACCACTTGAAGAAATATGTCGTGTAAATAACTAATAAACCATGTAGGTTGCTCATGGGTTAGAGAGAAATACAAGCAACCTACCATATGAAAAACCTATACTAGCCATTGCAAAAAAATAAAATATGCACATGTAATTATAGACAAGGTAAAGGTACTAGATGCAAAACAAAAAACCATGAACAAAAATCTAGCTACAATTACCTCTTTTACCTTTGGATGGTGGATTTAGGTATATGATGATCAAGGTCTTCATCAATGCATCTAATCTTGTGCACTTGGCTTTTTTACTTGAACCTTCATTTCATCTTATGCGTCAAGTCTCCAAATCCCCAAGCCGACCTATAGACTTCAAATCTTCTTTGGAGCCCAAACTAATTGAGGTCCCTTCATGTTGGTGATGACTTTCTTAGGCACCCAAATGGTTTAGTTTCACCCCTAGTCCTTTCACCCAACCATGTGTGCAACCACTTTACTATTGTCCTTCATCTTAAGCTTGTAGTGATTACTCTTAGTATTGATCTTATAATTAGGCTTGGTGTAGATGTTGGTTATCTTGTTTGAGGGGTTTATTGTCTTTTTTTTCTCCTTCTTGACTTGCTTGTATTAGAAAGACTTGTGGTCTTCTTGATGACACTTGAAGCATGTTATGATGGACCCCTCCACAAGCTTGTTCACCATATTGTCATGGTTATCTTGAGGAGGTTGGACATGATTCTTACCCTTCAATCTTTTTAAGTCCTTGGGCTTCTCCATTTCTTGGTTGAGCTCATCATTCTGTTGTGCAATAAGATCATTACATGATTCTACAATAATATTCTCAACACATGTCTTATTGCAAAGGGATGAGCTAGATAGATCAATCAAATCATCACAAAAAATGAAAGCATCTACTTTATGATTAAAATTAAAGAAAGAGATAGATTTCTTTAAAGGAGCCTTAGGTAGAGATACAATATCCTCAAGTTTTTCCTTAAACTCTCTATGCTCCTTGTTTAGCAATTCAAATTTTCTCACGAAATGTTAAAAATTAGAAATAAAGGTAGCATGAATGTTATTAAGAGCATTGAATTTCTTAAGTTATTTAGCTTGTTTCTTTAAGGCCCTTTGTTACTCATTTATCAATTCAAGAAGTTTTCCTTAAGTGGGTGAATCATCATTGGATTCATCATCACTTACATCGCTTTCCATACCTTTGGTTATAAGGCACTTGTGTGATGATGACTTGTGTGATGATGATCTTGAGAAAGAGCTTCTCTTGGTGGAGTGAATGGTGAAGCTCTCATCACTTAAGCTTGAATTTTTATATTCACTCATCCATCTTCCTATGCTTGCAAATACTTTGCCTCATCCCCTTGTCTCTCTTTTTCTTGTTCTTCTTCTCTTTCTTGATATGATCAATTGTGTTGATCAAGTCTTTCATGAAGATTGGATGATTAATCTTGGCGTTGATCCTCTTGGGACCATTCTTCAATCTTGAGATGAGCTGGGTGATCTTGGGATCCTTTTATTTATCCCTTAAGGAGCTTTCCTCATCTTCTTCATCGCTCTCTTCATCTCTGTCACTATCATCTTCACTTGAGCTTGAATTTTTCTATTGCCCTCTCATCCTCTCTTTCATATATGAGAAAGGAGCTTGCTTACTTGTGAGAGCAAGGTTCTTGGTGCCAGATGAGGATAAACCTTCAACCTTCATGTTCATGGTAATCTCATGGGCGGTGATCTTACCGAGAATTTGTCTTAGAGTCATTTTGCTAATGTTGTTGTTGTCGTAGATGATGAACACAATCAACTTGTACTTTGGAACAAGTGATTGAAATATTCTTCTCACCACTTGATCGTCTCTAATTGGTGTCAATCCTAGCTGTCGATCTCATTAACAAGAATATTCACACGTGAGTATATGTTATTAGTATTTTTATAGGCAAGTTATTTAATGCTATTAAGCTCAAAGACTAGCATATTATATTTCTCATTGTGCAAATTCTTTGTGTTTTCATGTATTTTAATAAGGTTAGTCCAAATATCATGAGCATTGGCAAGACAATATACTCAATTAAATGCATCAACGCTTAGAGATGATAAAAGGATACTCTTCACTAAAACATCAAATTGTCTTTCCTTGATTGTGGGACGTTGCGTCATGCCCTCCTTGGTGACTATCTAAACATCTAAACATTTGGCTTGCAAATGATAAGACATTAGAATTTTCTAACTGGGAAACTGAGTACAGTCAAAATGTGGAGCGCTATTGATATACATCCCTACCCCGGCCGTCACAACTTTCTAGGATTTAAGCCAATTAAGAGCACGAGGTTCTGATACCAACTGTAGGGTTATGAGAATCAGGTCTGATAGTAGTTGTAGGGCTAATAGAGGGGTGAATTAGGACATCTAAATCTAATCGGCTTCAAAAACTTCACATGATAATTCTATATCAATTTCTATCTAAATATACTTTAGATTCATCTAGTGTGTCTACTCTACCATTCAAAAAGGTTTGCAACATATAGCCAATCCTAGCAAACTACTCTAGGAAACTAAACATGCCAAGGTAAATTGCAAGTATGTAAATGCGGAAACGCAAAGATGATAGAGAGAACAAACTTGGCATAAGAGATTTTTATCCCGTGATATCGACGGCATAAATGTCACCCCTAGTCCATGTTGGAGTAACCACCTGGTCTATTGCTTCCAGACGGCACCCAGTCAAGACCCTTGAGCCATCTCAGCCTCAAGTAGGTTGAGCCACCAAAGCAATGCTTCACCACAAGCCTTTCTTCTGGTCACTTGCCATCATCTTCATTTCGGAGCTTGATCCACCAAGGCAAGGGTCTCCGCGTCCCTGTATAAGCATCTTTTCGTCGTTCCACACCAAGTTAGAGGATCAACAAATATGAGCCACCAAGGCTCACGGTACCAGCGTACCAATTGGTACCATATAGGATCACTCCTTGATCCCCTCTCTAGGAAACAACACCTAGCAACAACTCCCTATAGACCTATTAGCACTAATCACTCTCTAATCTTGTGCTTAATTACCTTGGATGATCACTTTTAGCACTTTAGTGTCTTGAATGTCTTCTCAAGTGTATACGATCTTCTCTGGACTCTAGCATACTCAAATCACCGAGTGGTGGGGGAGTATTTATAGCTTTAAACCCGTGAACTAGCCGTTGCTCTAACAGCTCAAAAAGAAACCGGATGATCCGACGTCAACAACAATAGAAACACCAGACCATTCAGCATGTACAGCAGCAAAAACTAGTTGTTAACTAGCTATTCGAACCGCACTCAAACTCATTGTGAACACCAGATGCTCTAGTGTTACCTTGAACTTCATCACCAGATTATACAGCGTGTAGACTTGAGCCGATCGAGCCACTTCTCACTGTGCATTTTCACGGCGTACAGATCTTCTAATTACCGGACCATCCAGCGTGTACAACCATGCCAAAACTTACCATTGCAACATCTTCCAGAAAATGCGTTGGCGTAGCCAACTCCTCATTTGCCGAACCATCCAGCATGTAGACCAGAAGGACTTGTTCTGAGTCAAAACACTCCGACGTGTACAATTCTCTAATCGTCAAACCATCTGATGTATGCAATCTTTTCTGAGCTTATCCAATTCAAACTTTCTTGAGTTCCTCTTTGGTGGATTCTTCATGTATTCCATCCATGAGACCTACTAAAACATATACTTGATAAACATGTTAGTCTCATTGACTATGTTATCATGAATCACCAAAATCACATGCATGCCATAAAGGGGCCATGTTCGCTATAAACGTTATTGGGTTTTGAGAGGAGTTCACTTGAGCATGTTGTGTACAGAAGGGCCAAATGTGGTTTGGTAGTTGGTGTGTATGTCGACGACTTGATTATCACAGGATCAAGCATCAACGACATTGCCGAGTTCAAGGACCAAATGAAGAAGCTTTCCAGTATGAGTGATCTTGGCTTGTTGAGCTATTCTTTGGGTATAGAGATGAAGCAAACAAAGAATAGGATCACCTTGTGTTAGACTAGCTGCATAACAAAGATACTTCAGCATTCAAGTATAAGGAGTGCAATCCATGTCAGACTCCCATGGAGAACCGTTTGAAATTGAGCAAGAAAAGTGAAGCACCACCGGTGAATGCCACTGAATTTAGAAGTATAGTTGGGAGCCTGCAGTATTTGGTGAATACGTGGCCAGACATTGCATAGGCCATGGGCATTGTCAGCCAGTATATGAAGGCTCCAACTGCTGAACATTTGGCTATAGCACATACTGAGGTACGTGAGTGGTACTTTGGGCTTTGGCTGCTGTTATGAGAAAGGTGCAAATATGGAAGCCAGACTAGTGGGTTAATGTGATAGTGACCTAGCTGGAGATGTGGATGATTGTAAAGGCACATGAGTTACTTTCTTCCTTGGTTCAGGTCTGATCATGTGGGTGTCACAGAAGCGAAAGATTGTGGCACTTTCATCTCGTGAGGCTGAATATATTGCTGCAAAAACAGCTGACCAGGGTATATGGCTCAGTCATTTGATGGGTGATCTGAAGAAAGAGGAACTGAGGAGCTTCAAGTTAGTGGTGGACACCAAGTCGGCGATCGCGTTGTGCAAGAACTTAGTCCACTATGATAGGAGTAAGCACATCGACACAAGATGTCACTATATTCGAGAATGTGTCAATGAAGGAAAGGTTGAGGTGGAGCGCGTGAAGACCGATGATCAGCTGGCCGATGTACTGACAAAGGCTCTTGGCCGGGTGAAATTCCTAGAGCTGTGACAGAAGCTTGGAGTTAGAGAAGTGAAAGGAGAACAACTAGATTTGGCTGTGAATTGTTAGACATAATCTAGGGTTTCACATTAATTTTTGTACTTGCAAGTTTGCATTAGCGCTAGGGAGTTGTTAGCCGGTTGCATTAGTTGTTAGCTTGTTGCATGCTACTCTATGCGTTAACGTGTGAGCGTACATCGAGTCGTGCACGACTATAAAAGCTATTTTTTAAATATTTATGTTTCATTTCTACAGGCAGTTCATATAATAAATCGTCTGAATAGTAGGCTGAAATCCCGTACGGTTTTAGGTCGCCTGTGAAAATTAATTTTCGCAGACGATTTTTATGTGAACCACTTATAAAAATAAATTTATTTCTACAGGTGGTTCACATAAGTAATTATTTATAAAAATAAAGTATTTTCATAAATGATTCCTTATATGAACCACCTATGATAATAAAGTTTATTTTTACAGATAATTCACATAAAAATTGCCTATGAAAATGCTTCGTATGACGTTAGAAGCGAATCAGCTGTTAGCCACCATACACGTGTGTTATTTAAGCTGTTAGCCACCATACACATGTGTTATTGAATCAGCTGTTAGCCACCATACACATGTGTTATTTACCTGCATGTAATCAGTAGTTAGTTGAGTCAGATATGGAGCAATAATAGAGAGAAGAAAACAGGCTATCTGTACGTGCCTCAACAAGTTAGTGTGTCTTTTGTGTTGTTGTCTTCCTCCTCATATTCGCATTGTGTTGCGTCCAGCCAAGAGCGTGAGTGATCCAAGGACCTGATCCAACAGTGGCGCCCCCTGTGCTGCGCTGTGGGCGCGGATGCATAATCTGAAGGGTGCAAAATATTGTTCTCTACTGCAGAGCGAGAGCCGCTGAGAGAGAAGAGGGAGGGTGGAGCGCGCAGCAGGCAGCCCGGGCTAGTGAGCTCGATCTCTAGACCGGCGTGGACCACGGCGTCCGTTCCTCGCGCGCGCAGGGGGTCCCGCGGCGCGGCCCGCGAGTCACGGAGTGGGGGCTGACTGGTGGCTGGCTAGGCCGAAGTGGCCATGCCTCCAGAGAGGACGCCGGGTACGTACGCCTGACGTGGGGGCCGGCACGGGCGGGATATGCTGAGCCTGCGTTGCGTAGTGCTGCTGGGATCCGACGTGCGTCTGTGTTTCATGGCGCCTTGCTGAAATGCCGAGGCTGTACTGAAGTGGAAGGAGTTCTTTGTTGGAGCTCCTATTTTGGCTGGCTCCTTGTTCGTGTTGCCGCTGTGCGATTAAGATGTTTTGCAGATCATGGATCTGGGTGCTCGTTTTGAATGATTGAGATCCAAGAGTCCTGACCCCTGACATAAGTGTTTCATATTGATGAACTACTACATTCTGGAGGTGCATATGGCGTGCACCATGCATGGATGTAATGCGTAGTGAGTAGTGGTAAACACTAGCAAGTGACCAGTGTTTGGATGTTTGTCATCCTTGGCCAAACTAGGCAATCCAAGTTACGTTCTGGTTACCTAGCTAGACGTGACTCACAATTACACGTAAAAGTTTGTCTCGATCTCATACTTCAGGGTGGGTCGCTGCCTCATTCCGATCTGCATATCGCCAAAGAGACAACGGCATGCATGTAGTAATTGGCATTGTGCACTAGCTAGTTAGCAAAGTGAACTTAATGTGTCCTTGTATTAACGTGAGCAAAGGCAGTAGTTATCTGGTAGGCAATCCCTACTGGGGCGTTTCCCCCTTCGCGTTCTAGATGACTACTACAGCAATTTTGTTAGACATATTGCGCATCTGTAATTTTTGCATAGTAAAAACCCAGCTTGCATTGCAATCTGTAATGCTATTTTCATTTTGCCAGAATATCAAAGAGTCGGTTTGTTTTTTTAGCCTTTTCGAGAACACGCAAAAAAAAAATGCGTGCATTTCATTAAGAAGAGTTTGTTTCGATGTTGTTGTACATGCAGTCAAAAGATACATGTTTGAACCTTGGATATCACATGATGACTGCTACGTTCCTTCCTTTGTCCCAAAATAATACTACTGTGGCCATGTTGCAGTCAACTATTCAGATTTTGGTTCTTTAGAACGAGTTTCGGACTATAAATATAGGGATTTAATCCACTGGAAAAATATCCTACAAATAGTGATTGGAGTGTAGCTGGCAAAAATAAAAAAAAATAACTAACATATGCCACCATATTTATCAAAATAGACAACATAGCACTATTTGTAAATCTAGCACCTGTATTCGGCACCTCAAACACCGAAAATCCGATTTCAGAACACGAGGCCCTAAAAATGGGTGGGCCGGCCTGTTTTTAGAACCTGAGGTGTCGAATACGGTGCACAGTGCCATATTCGGTACCTCAAATTCCAAAAATAGGCCAGCCCTGCCGCGTGCTATTTTTGTCGCTCACATCGCGTCTTGTCAAGTGTCATTTCGTATCATCTCTCTGCATAGAGTGTATTAAATATTAGTGAAGTGGGGTTGAATAAAGTATAGTAGTGTAACTTTGTTTCATTAGGGCACGAGCGAATAAATAAATAAATAAATGAATTTGATGAGTGAGTGTGTGTTATTTTATGTCATCTCTCTGCATAGAGTGTAGTACCTACTGGTGATAGTGGAGTTAGAATAGAGTGCAGTAGTACAACTTGTTTTATTAGGGCACGAGCGAATAAATGAAGAAAGGAACCGTATGAGTGAGTGTGTGTAAATTTGTTTCAACATAATTTTATTGATATTTTATTATTCATTTAATGTATTTGTATGGGTAACTTTTTAGTGAAGTAACGTTAGGATGATACAAATTCTAATTTGTCGAATAATAATAGTTGTAAAGTACAATTCACTACGTAAGAAACCATCAAATAAGACATATCATTAGTGACGGCTTCTCAGTACTCATCATTAATGCACTATTAGTGACAGGTCCAGTGCTGACCCGTCACTAACGTGTGGCACGGGCCGAGACCCGGTTACGACCCGTCACTAATAAGGGTTCATTAGTGACGGCGAGCGAACGGCCCGTCACTAAAGATATTAGTGATATGTCACATTAATATCTGTCACTAATAATTCAGCCATTAGTGATGGGTATATGGGACACACGTCACTAAATATAGCCTACTCATTAGTGACGGATCGTTATGAGACCCGTCACTAATATTAAAGTAATTAGTGACAAGTCATATTTGTTACTGTCACTAGTAACTGACTCATTAGTGACGGGTGTCCTTATCACCCGTCACTAATTTCTTCCACTCCTATATGCTCGACCACTCTTATCCACCCATTTTTCTCTCTCGACCACTCTCATCTCCTCTCGCCTCCTCCTCCCATCGTCGCCGCTGTATGCACCTCACCGCCGACGCTACCGCCATCCTCCCCCCTCCACCACAGCCCGACATACGCCGCCGCCCCCTCAACCCGCTAGGGTTAAGGCGATCGATCAAGGTAGTGGCGGGGGCCGTTGTTGGATGGATCCCGACAACTCCTCCATCGGCTCATGCACCAGGAGTACACTACCCTCCAAACGTTCCCCCACCGGCCATGATCGACACCGATCATAGTAACCTCTTTTCTTTTTCTCCCTCATTGTTAAGCTCATAGTAACACTCATTAGGACACAACAATTCAATTGAGTTTATAGTACATTAGGCTCAATTCATATCATACTATCATGTAGGTGTTGAAACCGATCCTGTGGCTTAAAGAGGTAATCCCTGTAATAGGTGGTACTATACCTTTGGCGCAATCCACTCTAGATGGAAGGAGTGAGGCTATCTATCTCTTTTGACATACGTTCAAGTGGGGAAAGTAGTGGGGATATCACTATTAGGACATGTGGCAAGGCATCACCAATTTCGTTGCATTCCGAAAAAACCACTGTTGGAAGGTGCTTGAAAGTGCTTGAGAAGCATGAGTTCTTTTTGCCTGACTACAACTATTTTTGAATAAAAGCGCTTGAGGACGGCAAAGAGGATTTAGCTTCGATTAGTGAGAGGCTTGCTCAGTTCGATGAATATGATATGGTACAGTAATATGTAATCCGGTTATTTTGATATACATTACTTTTAGCGTGTATTATTTTCATAATTTTATTTTCTTTGCTTGTAGGATATTTTTTATGATACATTTGCGGCAATTAGCTTTTATGCTATCTTAGATCAAGCCATGGAGTATCTTGGGTTAGGCTTTTATGGCCTCAGAGTGGACTTTACTGCTGAAGGCAACTTTTAGACTGATATAAGGTTTCATTTAAGTGGAAATGAATCAGCTAATAAGACATTGTTTACTATCTATAGTAAAGCATCGGATCGTCCATGTCATGCAAAAGAGAGTGTACTAATTTATGCGCTAATGTATAAGTACTAGGATACAATATTGTAGATTTCAACTATGTTAAATATCAGAGGTTGTGTGCTCTGGCAAATGCTTAAGTGTAATGATGTATGGATATTTGCATAAGTACATGATGTATGCATCACTAAATTGTATGACTGACTTGGTTAAATTCAAGTTTCTGGATGTATATCTGTGTTCTTAAATGTGAAGACGGATGCCAAATCCTGACATTGCTTTAGGATGTCATCCATCGAAGTTCTGTTCTGTTCTGTTGAACGTGATGTTGAAGTACTCTCTGTTTGCATGCATGCTTCTATTCTGAAAGTCGATCTCTTCTTGTAGAAGTCATTAGTGACGGGTATTAGTTTTCACCTGTCACTAATGTGTCATTAGTAACGGGTATCCTTATCACCCGTCATTAATGTTAAATAATTAGTGATGGGTGTCCTTACAACTCATCACTAATGTTAAGTCATTAGTGACGGGTGTCCTTATAACCCATCACTAAATGTAGCCTTGGCGGCTCTCTGCCGGGGCCACTCATTAGTGAAGGGTTGTTATGAGACCAATCACTAATAGCTCACTCATTAGTGATGGGTATCCTTATAACCCGTCACTAATAAGTGATGTTTACTGTTATTTTATTCACTGAGCAGCACGACTAGACAGTGTCTGTCTGCCGCGGCTGCTCGGCAAATGGGTGAATTTTTTGCCGATTCTGTTGAGGCCAAATCCAATCTCGGTGATTTGAAGTTCTGTCTGTCCCTAGCCTTTAAAGGTTTGCCTCCTCCCTCTCCTCCTCCTCTAGGCGGAGGATGCAAAGTTAGCCAACAAAGGCTGTGAGAATCCTTGGTTGCAATACCCGGGATGATCACAATCGTATTTACGCGTGAGAGGTACACTGTCAGATAGTGGAGAAATCACCTTTAAATCTAGCGAAACTGAGACAGTCGCTCAAAAGGTGAAAGAAATAGCAACTCATTCCTCCGAAGGTTCATTCACTGGGTTAGGGAACATGGTGTGTTCTCTACTGCACTGGGAAACCCTGAGCACCCAAGTCGTGTTCAAGGCGTGTCCAGTTCCCATGGCTGGAAGTTAGGCTTCTCCGAACACGTCGGAATGTATAAGAAGAGGAAGATATCGGTCTCAATAGATGTGGAAGCATTGAGCCAGTCAATCAGGGAGATCGTTTATCAAGACATCCTGCAAAGGTTTGCCTTGGGACTTCTGGTGAGTATATTTTTCTTAGCACTTCTCCAATTCAACCAAACTTTGTCCCGACTACGGCTCCTATTGACTATATTGTCATTAATCACTAAAATCACAATCATAGCCTAATAGTGCTATTTTCGCTACACCAACGCTCCATCGGCTTCGTTGATATCCACTGGCTAAACTTAGCACGTGAACGGCTAACGATAGTTTGTCCCCCAACCATTTGCGTTTGCAGATAGTCCTCCTATGCTTGTTGCTCTGCAACTTTCTCCATATCTCGTTGAACTTCGCCTACTGGTTCTGCAAACACAACCCTTTGAACCTCTTTACAAGAGACTTGCTGCGGTATCTTGTGTATATGTTGGCTCCCAAGTGCCGCATGCACCATTTACTCTCAACATCAGGACATGCAATGGAGTAGTTTGTGCTATCATGCAGCACATCCAACGCATACAGAAGTCCCTTGTTGCAGTCTCAGATGATGCAAACGCGTTCCCTGTTGCCCATGACACGTGTCCTCACCAAGGTGAGGAACTATAGCCAGCTATCATTGTTCTCACTCTCAACCATTGCAAAGGTGAGAGGAATGATCTAATTATTTGCATCTGCCGCTATCGCTGTCATAAGGGTACCATGATACTTGTCGCTCAGAAATATGACATCCACGCATACAACTGGCATGCAATGTCTGGAAGCTTCGATACAATGTCTAAAGGAACAGAATAACCTAATGAGGTATCGGTCAATGGTGTTATATGTCCCATCATCTAGCTTGATTAGCTTATCCGTCATGGTCCACTGAGTCTCTGGATTCGTCATGGCAATCTTCTACAATAGCCTCAGAGCATAGTTGTAACACTCCTCAAAGCTTCTAAATAGCATCTTCAATGCCTTCTGCTTCGCTCGCTATGCGGTGTGATAATTGATCAGCATACCCGTATTACTTTGCACATCCTCCATAATGGATTTTGGTGATACACAAATGTTCGTGCCAACAAGGGTGATGAAGAGTTGGGCTATGAACTTCGCATCAACGGCGTGGCTCACATTCCTAATTGCCTCTTCGCTGCATGTATGTGGGGTGTGTCTACTGATCACAAAATAGTTTTCGTATTTTGGCTTGTGTGCTAGTACTAAGTAAGGATAATTCGGGTGCTTGATACACCTAACCTTATACTCCGTAGGTTTACACTGGACACACTTGTGGTCCCTTCTTGTCATTACATCATAGTTGCAAATAAAGTGAACAACTTCCCCTATTATGAAACTATTGCCTGACCTGGATATCGATATTCTGGTATCCTTAGTTAGAAAATATGTTATACTCAACGACAACATAATCCAGCAGTCCAGCACCACAAAAGTACTGGACCGCTGGCATCGAGTCATCGATGTCTATAGCTTCTTCATCCCTGCTACCACCGGATTTATTATCCATAGATCCTACATCTACCTCAGAAAGGTCCACTCTAGTTCCCTCTCTACTGGAACTGCCCTCCTCGACATGCCTTCCATCCTCTTCATGCATCACCTGCTGACCGGATCCTTCTACAGTAGTCACTACATCACCTTGCACAAGTCGTAGCACTATGTTACGTACACCCCCATATCAAAGTTCTCCTCCAATACTTTACGTGAGTACAAAGCCCATACATTGTTCCTTTTCATCTTGAATAACGTGGTCGCACACCCTCCAATACAATAATATGGGATTGCTGGTTCACAGGTAAAAGGCTCATAATATATGATTTCAGGCCATCCAGATCATTAGATACCTCAACTAAACTCTCTATGTGCTGATAGTTCTGAAGTGTTATGAGTTTCCCATGCAAAACTACGAGACGTTCTCCATAACAAATATAGAAAGTCATATCATATCTGCTAAACAAAGGTATATATAATAAAATAACTACTTAAATATATGTACAATACATAACTAATTATGCCCCTCGACAAATAAAAAATAAATTAACAATGCAAATTAAATAGTACAGTACTTAATAATGCTAAATATTTAAGTAACTAACAATTTTAATTAAATAATTAATACTAAATAAAATAAAATAATTAATATTAATATTAAATTAAAATATTAATTAAATAGGCTTACACCACTATCCATCCATCATTCACATCACATCTCATCCCTGACCACCTTTCTAGCCATACAGATGTTCAGTGTGCACACTATTTTAATAGATTAAATTAAAATACTAATTAAATAAGCGCACACCACTATTAATTAAAAAAATACTATTTGATAATTTTTCGACGCATTATGATTTTAATCAAATCTTTCTGTCTAACCTAAATTTTTTAATCTTTTTAAAATTATTTTTTTCCTTTTCCTTTCTTTTTCCTTTCTTTTTCTCTATTTTATCTCATTGCACCAATACCTACTTACATCTATGGAGAGCATGCATGGCCATCACCCTACACCACCACTAGCACGAAGTGCCACCACTGGGTCATCATGTTATTAAACTAATTAAATAATCTAATTACACTGACTAATCAAATTCATGCTAATTATTATTATACAATCTACTTAATCTGACTAAACAAATAACTACTACTTCATCCGATTGCAAATGTATGTCGTTTTAGACTTGTGCACAAAGATTAAGAAAATAGATCAAATGACCTTATTGCCTTCATTTATTCTGTATTGGAAAAGATAACTCATTCATTTGTGAGAGTGGTAGCATTTATTAAACAAGGGCAAGACGGGAACAAAAGAGAAAAAATGTATAAAAGTTCGAGATTAACTTATATTTAGAGAATAGTTGAAGAGGCTAAAACGATCTACATTTGCAACCAGAGGGAGTATTATACAAATTCACACTAATTACTATTATATAAATTCACATTAATTACTTTTACACTGACTAAACAAATAATCAAATTCATATAATCCAACTAAGCAAATAATAAACGAATGTAATTGAACGGATTAAATAATATACTTACTCTAATTATTATTATTGCTGCAAGTATTAATTAAATACATAATTTAAGTACTTACTGTAATTCGTGTCGTGCTCCTCCTCCTCTCGGGCTGATTCTCCTCTCCTCACGCTGTTGCTACTCCTCACCTCACGCAGCTACTCCTCCTCACCTCGCACTGCTTCTCCTTTGCTCGTAGTGCTGCTCATCTCCTCTCTTCTCGCGTTACACCTCCATACCACATTGTTCTCATCTTATAGCAAAACACGGCAGTGCGAGAGCTAAAAACCACGACGACAGCAGCGCGTGGGCTAAAAAAAATCGATAAGAGCCTGACGTTTACCGCGATCCCCAACAAGCAACCCCATCTCAGTGGTTGCGTGTTATCTTCTTCTGTTATATAACATGCAAGCAACTATAGCTTTCACAAGCGCCGATTGAGCAAAGCTGAGATCGTTTGCTCGCCAGATTCGCTCAAGAAGTGAGTGAGATTAAGGTCCATCGAAATGCTCCAGTTGACAGTTACTCACGCAGTTCATTTTCAATCATATATTCCTGTTCCAGTGGAAATGATCCACCACTTCCAGTCAATTGAAATATGCTCCTCTCGTTTTTCTTTCTTTCCTTCTTTTTTTTTTTTTTAGTTGAGTGAGGAACCGTTTTTGCTACGCAGCAGCACTGCAAAGGTTTCCTCTCGCCAGTGGCAAAAGAGAGCGGGCCCCGCGTCGGTTTTGGGCCGGAGGAAAGCTCGAGGCCTCGAGCTGGAAGCAGAACCGATCGGCCACAGCGCATGCAGAGGCTTGCTCCCCTTTCTCGCCCCCTTCGGCGAGCAGTCGTGCAGCGCCCATGTTCTCGCGCCTGGCTTGCGTCGCACACAGTCAGAGGTAGCAGATGCCTCGAGTCCCAACATCTGGAAAGCGAACCAGCGAGCGAGCAAAGGGGACGAGAGCCCGAAAGGCGATGGTGCCTAAAGCCTAAAGCGGCGTCACGACGCCATTTCCATGGGCCGATGATCGCCGCAGCTGCAGTAAGGTTCCAAAAGGGCCGTCTTTGCTTCCACAACACCTTTAGTCCTTTGCCTCGCCGCTCAACGCCAGAGAGAGAGAGAGAGAGGCGGCACGCCGTGCCGGTGACCATGGTACGTACTGTGCAGCTGCAAGGTGGCGTCCCTTCACTTGGTGGGACCCATCCTATATGTAACTTAGCTAGCCACCCCTGTGGTAGGTCCACCTGATGGAGACGGTACTTGTGGTCAAACATCAGCAGCAAAGGATTGTGCGATCGAGTGCCATGCATCGATAAAGCAAGACCCCGTCAAGGAAGGACTGCTCGCGTGTTTGGACCAGGCCACAGCTTGGACGTATCGGGCAGGGGAAAGGGTGCGCGTGAAAGGGACAAAACGATGCGCCTCTAGCAGCCCAGCAGCCGCCCTCTTTCTCCCTCCCTCTGACCTCGCGGCGGAAGAAGGCTCGGCGCCACCCACGCGGCGCGCCGCCCGACGCCGGCCACTCTGGCCTTGCCCCGCGACATGATGTTCCGCGCCCGTGTCAGGCCAGGCAGGCGGGCAGGACCTGGACGATGGGTATCGCAGTCCGGATGAGATTCGTGTGTATCCTGAACGAAAACGTAGCCAGGGACAGAACAGTGCGGATATATGACCATAGGTGCGCGTCTGCACTGATGCATGCATGCATCTCTTATTCTCCTGTAGGCGCCAATGCCAAAGGCAAGGCAAGGCAAACGTTGTCGTCTGCTTTTTGCAGTTGTTTTACTGTACATGGCGTTTGTTTGTAGAACGATAGCTGTTTTTGTAGTGGAGGCACAGTCACGTACGTGGTCGTCTCATGGCCCAAGTGTTGTCTTTCTGTGTGCCTCTGTAAGACTTAAGACTGTAACCACTGTTAAGTAGATTGAAATAGTGGTAGACCTGGGCATTTCTGCTAGGTAGGACCGGCCTTGGGCCGAGGAAAAGCCGGTGTTTTGGGATGAAGAGTGCTGTCTAGGCCCAGCCTTGTAGGTTAGGTGGGGTCTTATTTTCAGCGGGCCAGGCAGCCTGGCAGAATACAAGATGGTCTTGTTTTATTTTGCGTTGATCCACTACTACTCTCCCATAGTCCTCCCATAGCCCCATATATCTCCCCTAGGGCGAGATTAAGCCTAATGTGCCTCCCGCGTGGGCCAAATATGCCGTTTCCCTCTCCACGTGGGCTGAATCTGCCCGTTTTCTTATTTTGCTCGCTTCTTTTCGGCTTCTTTAGTTCCGTTCCCCTTCTTCCCCTCCTGCATCCAGCGCTCGCGCCGCTCTTTTTATTTTTTTATTTCAAAAAAAAATTACAAAACTAGAAATCCGTTTGAAAAAAGCAGGGCTAAATTTCGAGCGTGCATGCTATAGTAGTTTAACATGCATATCCATATTTAACAAAAGTTGATCTGAACATATACATCCATTTTTCGTTTTTGAATAATTAACATCCTATGTTTAGAGTTAATTTTTTTTATCTCACGACCATTGTGTGACAAAAACCAAGCGCAATCTTGATGAAAATCCATCTATTCTTCCTTTTACACCTCTACTATATAAGCAAGTTTATCAAAATATATAAGCAAAATCATATGATCCAAAAAGAAAAATAAAACCGTGTGAAGGTAAATCATACACATATATTCTATAAAAAAGGGACAAGTGTGAACTAGAATTTCATCAAATACAAATGCTTATATTTTCTAAACTGTGTATCTAATATCTTATTCGTTTGCACGGTTGTAGTCCTTACATTTTTATCAACAAAATGAGATCCATCTTGGTTATATTTTGATGTAATTTTTTAGATAGACATAAATTGTCTATATCAGAATTGAAAAACTGCTGGACTAATCTAATTAAAATACTTAAGTGGTTTTCTAAAATTGCCTATATTAGAACATTAAAAAAAATATTTACTTATGCAACTTAGTAATTCACCCATTTCAATGCATGTCCGTTCATACTCTCTTCACAACATCCATATCAGTACTTCAGTTTATCAACCATCAGTCTGATAAGTAAGTTTTTTAAAAGTAATGAACAAGTTTTTGAAAAATCATAAGCAAATTATAATGCACTCAGAAGCACTTTTTTATATGAAGTTGATGTTGGAAAAAAATTCGCTTTATCAACCATCAGTCACATAAGCAAGTTTTTTAAAGTCATGAGCAAGATTTTGAAAAATCATAAGCAAATTATAATACACTCAGAAGTATTTTTTTATATAAAGTTGATATTGAAAAAAATGTCATCGAAATATATTCAACCAGGGTCTAGTTTTGAAGCTTTTAGTGTACAAAATACAATGACGCAATTAGATTTTAATTTAGATACTCGGTTTGGAAACTATGGTCTTTTAAAGTTTTGAAATGGAGTTACATGTGAATGACGTCAGTAATTTTGTCATCTTTCCCTTCTCCATGCATGCAACAGCACACCACCGATGACATCTGGTGTTAAACGAACGGCCGATCTGAGTATGCATGCCACAAGACGAGGACATGCACGCTCGAAACTTAGTCTTTAGGTTGAAAAAAATGTAAAAATAGCCTATTGTTTCCCATGGCATGTTGTTTTGAATTTGAGACTATTTAGATATTGTTTTGAATTTTGAGAGCAATGAAACGTAGTATTTTTTTAATTTTTTAATATGTCGAATGTTGAAAGGGTGGCATGTTTATTTTTTAAAACCTATCGCCCGTTGAAAGAACGATATGCATATGTCATCCTTCTAACGGATGATAATAGTTTTTTTTTCAAACGGGTATCTAGTTTTGCAACTATTTATTTTCGAAACATAAAAACAAAAGAATTCCGTCTCATGCCATATCCCCACAGCCTAGTGGTGGTGGCCAAATGGGCGACATGGCATGGCCCTGCCCAGCATGATGCCAACACAGGCCATGTATGCACAATCAGTCTATCAGGTCGTGCCATGTCAGCTCACATGCCAAAATCTAGGCCTAGGCATGGCTAAGCCGGATTGAGGCACAATTAGCCCGATGGACCAGGATGTAGCTTGTTCTGTCGTGAAGCTTGTTAAGTGGTAGATCATGCCACCGTGCTCGCGCCTCCACTATGCACCCTTGTTTTTCTCGTCTGCCACCGCCACGGCCTCTGCATCACACCGCTCTCTCCTCGGTCGTGAACATGAAGTAGAGCTAGGCCATCTTGCCTCGGCGTGTCGAAGTAGAGCTCATCATAGCTGCAAAGGTAGCATGACGGCATTCGACAACAGCGTCAAGATCCATGATACATGACCTTGGTTGTTGCCTCTGTTCACCAAAGCTCCGGTCAATAGATCCACTACTTCCTCCTCCACCTCTGCCATTGCCACCGGCAATCTCGCAGCCTTCCACACCGCGCCAAGCTCCATGTAAACAAGCTTCAATTTTTTTTGGGGGGGGGGGAGGTCGGGCGGCAAGAAAAGAGAGGAGGAGAGGTGGTGGATGGGCTCTGCCGGTGGTGCTTTGATATGGCGTAGACCATCAACGCATGAGGTGGCAGTGCCCAGAGGAGAAAAGATGTTCTACTGCTCTAAAAACAAAAGATCTCTGAGTTTTCCAATGCAACCTAGATGGCGAGACGATGTTGGGCCCAGGAAGGTCTCGCTCTGCGGAGGTAAGCATCATTGTGCAATCTGCGTGCAATGATGGGGGACTATCTTTTATTGACGTGCAGGTTTTTTCGGAGCACGCGTTGGACCTAGGCCTCAGGTGGTGCAAACCCACCTTTAATGATCAATATTTAGAGTCTGTTTGGTAGAGCTTTATCTTCATAAATTTTTGGAGTTGGTTTTCTCTAGCTTCAGAAATTTTTGAAGTTGGAGTTATGAGTACATTGATGGTCTTTAGTTTAGACATCTTATTCTTATTTTAAATTAAAAATGAATATTTAAATCATTTTATTGTATCTATAAACTTTAACTCTTATATAAATTTTAAAGTTAGAGCTCTAACCAATACAATCTTAGTCCCATCAGTTTATGCTTTTCATTCCTCAGTGCAGCACGAACTATCTCGCAACTTGTAGGTCCACCTCTGCAGAGCAGAAAAACACTCAGCGTGCGCCTCTGCAGAGCACGGCCACAATGCTTGTTAAAACCTTGTCATCTTCTTCCACAGTGAAAGCTCCGAAAGACGAGCGACGCGTGCTAGACTTGTAGAGTAATATTCTTCTGAAAAAAGCTCACAGCAAAACGTACGGTTTGCCTTGGCACGACCTGCACTTTCCAGTGAAAAATTCCGTTTTGCCTGACTAGTCCTACCCCTATTAGCGTCGTGCATTTCGGTCTAGTGTTAACTGTGTCATCATACAAGTTCGTTTGGTCCCCTGAACGAACCGAGCTTCCGGTGTGCACGGTGCGTGCCTTGACAAGACGAACTTGTCACGAGTCCACGAGCGTGCTCGAATCTCTCGGGCACTAGCTCCATGGCCGTTCTTTCTGGCTGGCAAGCTAGGATCTGCTCCACCGGAGAATGATGTCGGTAATGATTCCGTCCGTGGCGACACGATCATTACACGGCTCGACTTTGATGAGCGCTCTCATGAACACATCGATCGTCTTGGACAGACGACACAGTACGTGTCCCGGCGAAAGGAGCCGATCGATCCACGGCTCCACCGGCGGCCCGTTGCCCCCGTGATAAAAGATTGCCTTTTTCGAGGCCCTGTAGGCTAGAGCCGGCCGATCCCCGAGCCAAATTGCTTGTTCTTTTACCTCTCTTTTGCAGGCCTCGTGTCATTACTCATGATGGTTCAAACAATTCCTGTGATTGGCTCAAGCGAAGCAGATTACCAGAGCAGAACACTCGATGAGCTCTGTTGCAGCTTTGCTCCAGTCGTCTTGGGTAGAACACTAAAAACAAATGCATTCCAGCTGTGACTGTGTCGGACCCCAATTTTTTTCAATTCTTGGATCAATAGTTGATAGTAGATTTGCAATAGAATAGTGTCACAATCATACATCAATTTTATTACAATATTAGAATCAAAATCTCACGTATGACATATTGTACAGTGTTCATTACATAAGAGGCTGACATGCCTAAATAAAAGAGTTATATGTTACAATGTCAGCGAAAAATAACATGTATGTCTAATACCTATATGCAACTTAGGTGCATCTCATTCCTCTACTTCATCACCATCATCGGTCTAGTTGTTCTCTAGTTCTTCATATGAATTCAACAAGTGATAGATAGATGCTTAAAGGGGTAAGCCAAGAATAACGAGTGATAGATAGATTTACAGTGATAGATAGATTTACAATGATAGATAGATGCTTAATTTTAGCGGAGGAAAACCAGTTTTATGCATGAGCTAGTTTGCAATCAAGGTTTATAGCATATAGGGAGAGCAAGGTCAAGTTAGTATTAGGGATTGTTGGCCTGAGGGAGATGCATTTATCCCGCTAGTTCCTAAGTTTTATAATTGGTAGATATCGAGTCCTATCTAGCTCATGACACAAAGCCTAAACTTCCAAAACTCAAGCACATAGCCCAATCACACATGAAGAAGGTACCCACACCATGAGGCTAATTATTATGATTGAACCATAGCGTGTCATTGACCGTGGACACGATTATTCGGATGGATTTACATTTTGCAGATGTTGCATACTTTACTCAGAAAGATATGCACAGATTTTAACCTTAACAACTATCGAAGCTAGCATAATGAAACACCCTACCCTCCCAACATCGCTATAATATCCACCCACGGGACACTCAACTAAGAGCTCACGTAAACATGGCTCACTTAAATCCTCCAATCGGATCATGAGACTTCACTTAGATTGCTTGAGTCTTCTCCTGACTCTCGTTGCCACTACCAGCCTACGAGTAGGTACCCAGCTAAGCTGGAGGGTTGGTTCAAGTCCTACTACATACAAGATATGTTCTTGTATAATTATCACAACAAATCAGCCCTTATACGACAGAGGCAAATGTCTTCTAGCAAGAACACCATAAAGGTGAACATTACTGCCAAGGTAGTCCCACCCCCATATAGAACCTAACTCACCCCCATCAAGATTTAGGATTTCATTAACACCATCATTCTTAACCCACTCACACCACCGAATACATGCATCATTTCACATTTTTCGCAAAACTATTATTATTATGAATATTTAATATGATTCTTTACTAACACATGATAAGCCCTAACCATACTAGTAATCAAAGCAATTGTCAGGGTAATACGTAAGGGGGTGCCCCTATGTGGTACGCCAACTGTCGAAACATTCTGTAAAAGTTCATCCAATTCATAAGAAAATACACATGACGTAGTGATATTATCCCACGAGATACGTGAACCTGGATAAATCCATGTATTCTTATGTTCGTCTGATCCCACCACAAAGAAACATCGATCTACACGCCCGTCATCCAGTACACCCTAGATTCATTGTCAGGGATCATCCCCTGATAGTTGGCGTGCCAAGTAGGGGTGCTTTTTTTTTGTCGATGCTATGGTTGGCCTACCCATGCTCGGATCTGTGATGGCCGATGAGTCCTGTTTTGAGGACCCCAGCCGTCGCGAGATTTTCATCATGGGGTACAACCTAGACGAGCCCGGTGTGCTCAAAGCATGGGACACCGTGATAGAGTCCGATGATTCGAAGACCGAACGTGAATTCTGCATGGCGGGCCATCCAACGAGGGCAACAGAAACGCTCGTGTCTCGAGAGCCGGAGGTGAGCCTCAGGCCATTGATCAAGAGGGAAACCGACCCGACGCCAGACATGGAGGTGGTCTTATACTGCCCCTGCAACTAAAATGCCATCTGGAGGAGCTCATGCTTGAAGTGGAGCCCTTGGCGACATCATCTTCAAGGCCATCACGCCACACCACGGACCACTTGACAACAGGAGGACTATGCCCAATGAGAGTAGGAAAAGGCAAGCGGCCATGTCATTCACCTTCCCCTCACAGGGAGACATCAGACTCCATTCCATCGCTAGGGATGCGAGAACGTCGGCTCTCTCCTCGGTGGCTCCCCGTTACGGGACAGGGTGTAGCACTTTCTCTTCTTGGCTGCGGGAGGTGCGCTGGTCGGACAAGTTTCAATCGATCTTAGATGAAAAGTATGATAGCTCGACCAATCTAGAGGAGTTCTTATAGATCTACACCACCATGGTGCAAGCTGCGGGTGGCAACGAGAAGCTCATGGCGAACTATTTCCCGACCGCACTGATCGGTTTGCCTCGGTCCTGGCTCATGAACCTCCCTCGTATGTCTCTCCTGCACCTTCACACATGACTCTACTTGTTCACTCAAATCTGTATTCGAAAAATGAATCGGACCTAAGAACCAGCCACGTTGCAAGATCTGGAAATTATGATTCATAGGAAATATGAGTGTGTGCGATTCATCGGATTTAAACCCGCAACCTCTCACCAAGCGTCAAGCCTCCTTATGAAAGTGCATCTAGGCCCCTTGTGGGTTTTGGCTAATTGATGACGAACAATTAAGGGACTAATGAGTGTATCGAGTTTATGAACAGGTTTAGTCCCTTTGAAAAAGGCTAAAAGAAATCGACGCCCCTCGAAAAGAAAAGAGACGCGGCATGAAGAAACTCATAGGGTTCAATTCATTTTAATTTTGAATTTGAGATTAGGAATATCGTACTATAAAGAGGGATGCATTTTTGTAGTCTTGCTAGTGTCTCAGTGCTCAAAGTATCTTGTTAAAACCAAATTTTAAGAGACACCATCACTCACGAACACTAGGAAAAAAGGCAGAGTTGTCTGAGCCCGGAGTCTCCGGGTTAGTCCGGAAACTCCACACTCTATTAGGTGCTCTGGAGTCTCTAAGTGAGACTCCGAGAAAAGGTCTCTGTCTGACTTTAAGTATGAGCCCGGAGTCTCCGGGTTAGCCTGGATACTCCGGACTGTGTAAGTGTTCCGGAGTCTCCGAGTGAGACTCCGAGAGAGTCTTTGTCTCGCTTTAAAGCCTAAGCCCGGAGTCTCCAGGTTAGCTCGAATACTCCGGATGCAGTTAGTGTCCCGGAGTCTCCGAGTGAGACTCCGAGAAAGAGCCTCGGTTTACCAAGGGTGCTATAGCCGGAGTCTCCGAGTTGGTCCGGAATCTCCGAGTCCTGATGCTTCTGGACCTTTCGGGCATCCTCTGAACTAGTGTTTTAGCCGATTTTTTTCAAGTGCTACTAAGAGACTCCGGGTGAACCTGGATACTCCGAGTCAATGTAACGGCTAATTCTGACAGGTTAGGTGCGTGAGTTTCTATGCTACCTGGAGACTCCGAGTGAACCTGGATACTCCGAGTCTGTCTGATAAGCACAATAAAGGCTAGTTTTTGGGGGAAGGGTATAAATACCTCTTCACCCCCTCCATTTATTGCTGCTGATCTACCTGTGAACTAACTCCCTCTAGAGCATTCAATAGCCCTCCCAAACCCCTCTAGTGCTTGATCTTTGCAAAGATTTGAGAGTTAGGGATTGATGAGTGAGATTTAGAGCAAGAGAGCAACAAGAAAATCTTTGAGCATTTTGAGTTCTTGTCAAGCTGCGATTTACGTTCTTTTCTCTTGATGCTTTGTGCTTCTAGACGGCAATAGGTCACCCGTAGAGCATCCAATCATTATGGAGTGCCACGGGAAGTTTGTATTACCCGCGAATTGAGTAAGAACCCTAGCTCGATCTTTGTGGTCGCTTGGGTGAGGATAGGGTCGAAAAAGACCCGGCTCTTTGTGAGCTCCTCAACGGAGACGTAAGCACTTCTTTGTGAGGTGCCTGAACTTCAGGAACAAATCTTGTCTTCATTTAATTTCTTGCACTTTACTCGTTCAAATTGTTATTTGGGAATTTGCCTCAATATTGTTGCTTGCGAGTATTTGAGTGCAGGTTATTGTTGAAATGAGCTTATACATCTTATAAAGACAGTGGTAACTCGTAGACAATATTAGACTTACTTAAATTTACTTTCATTTCGAATTTCTGTATAGTCCGGATAATCCGGGTGAACTCGGATACTCCGGAACACGGAGTATCCAGATTGAGCCGGAGTCTCCAGACATTGTCTCGACATCAAGGAATTTCACCTTAGCATCTCAACTATCATTGATAGAGCATAGGATATTGTTTCCTTTTCACTCTAGTTGGCTGAAAATTTTGACGATTATTTGGGTATAAAATGTTTTTAATGAGAAAGTTGGCAATCACAAAGTTGTGGATCTCGTCAAGAGCTACATTTTTTGTATAAATATTTTTTCATCTGGCTTAATATGAATATTTTTTAAATTTATGAGTATCTCACTAAAAACATGCAAACTGACATATTTCAGTATGTTCTTGTTTGGAACCAACTGTATTAATCTAATTATTATGGTCAGTTTGTGACATAGACCAACCGTAATGTATTACAATTGATTCTTAGTATAAACCAATTGTAATAGGCAGAGGCAGATCTACACTGCCTCCATGACGCACTTGGAAGCTCTCCCCCCCCCCCCCCCCCCTCATTTTAATGCAAGAGAAGGAGAAAAGGAGGGAGATGATGTGAAGGAGGAGGTAGAAGAGAAGAGCAGCCCCCTACGTCCGCCATTGTGTGTAATATAATGGCTTAAGGAAATCGGGGCATGTGTGCAACTAGGAATGCATCCAAGAAATAGACCCTTTTGACCATGGATCCAACTAGTGCACGAATCTATCACTCAGGCTACCCAACTCTTCCTTGTGTAACATAATCTTAGATACCCATTTGGTTAAACAATACAAGAATTAACATTAATCATCACTCAAAGCTAGACAAAACAACAATTTAAGCTAGGTGTATGTGTTTCAACTAAAAAATATAAGGCGCTCAATGACCACACACATGTATTAAACAATCATTTCAACTGAATAACATGTAAGAGAAGTATGTACTAACTCACAAAAATGCTATGGGAATAAAAGTAAAGAAAACAATAATATACTTTCAAACTATGCAGTTGCTTATCAATAAACATATTCTTGATTGTAAATCATTTCTTGAAGCTAAGTGTTGCCCAGTTTATGCTTTGGAAGAGAGTGTTTCCATCCTTATTTTCTGGATATTTAAAGAAAATTCCATTCAACTTTCCTGATGCCTACTTCATGTCTGAATGATGAATACATACAGCTACACGTTCCAAACTGGGGTGATGTAAGAGCTGTAAAGTGGGTGTGCTTTTATCTTGCCAATGACAACTAATATATGCCTCTTGATTTAGGAATATCCTTTAAGAATCTGTGAACAAGCCAAGCCATGTCTAGTATGGGCAGAGGATCAAAGAGGCCAGGTTGTTTGACATCGACTTCAGAGATATGTAGGGCACTGAGAAACTAACTTCTCGATTCTGTGATATGGCCTTAATGGCTGCCACCCTGTTGCCGGTGGAACTCTAGCTACATAAGCACCCATGCCACTTGCCGCCGGTACAAGAAAGTGAGAGAACCCTGAAGCACCATGCCCTATCCTTCCCGCCACCAGTTCCTACAAGCCTCACTGCATGCTCCACGTGCCCAGGGTGTCATTGCCCCTCGTGCATCACAGGCAAGCTCAAGATCACGTTGATCGTGGTATGCACCTTCTTCTTTAGTGTTAGTGTGAAAACCATCGTGCAGAAGCTGGATAGAGGTGTCGTTTCATTACTCTAGTTGGCCACGGAGGCGGCACCATCAGTTCCGCCCTAGCAATAGGGACACAGCTCAGACGCACATGTGCCATCTTACATACAATCCATTGATGATCCATCATCTACTGATCCCCACGGCCCACCTTCTCTATCGCTCTCCTCATCACCGCTTTAGTCTTCATCTCCGAGCTTTGCCTCACTTCTTTTTAGATGACATACATCGCATCGCGCATGCACGAACACATAGGTCATTGTTCCGTGTGTGTCATGTCGCTTGCCGTGGTGGAGGGGGCACAAGCCCCCTACCTAGCCGGCGCCCATGGGAGCCCCCCTTCCCTCTTCAAATGTTGGCCATGCTCCATGGAGTCAAAGACTGTTGGGCGCCCCTAAGGCTAGGAATAAGATGATTCCACGATGGCTAGTAGGAGATGAGCCCCCATACAATTTGTTCTGGATGGAGTCAAAGAAGATGCGCAGATTATTACAGTCAATTCTTGGCTTGATGGCTAGTTCCAGTCGGTCTAAGCTATGTATCCGATTGCAATAGCTTTATTATGGTCGGTTCCAAAAATCCGACTGAAATCCATCCCGAGGAAAAAATATTTTTTTTAGTAGTGTAACTATTCCAATATTTAATTAAAATAAGCAAGCAAGAATATAGTAATTCAAAGTTAGCTCTACTAGGTTGTGTTTATAAAACCTAGGCGGCATATGATCACGGGTTGTAGGACTTGTCTTCACCAAAGTATTCTTCTTCTCCTTCCTGGTAATACAAGTCATGGAGTTCCTCCTCAAATGCTTCTTCCTCTAAAAATACACAAATTAATGACGAGAAAGTAAACTATGGTAAAAATCAATCATATTCAAATAAAATCAAAAGAAAATTTAAATGAGTTCAAAAATTATGAAGCTGAAGCGATTGGATAGATGTTGAATTTAGATGAATTTAGGCAAAGCAATCATCGATATCAGAGTTCAAATTGAGGAGAAATGAGGCGCAGAAGATTGCTGGAAGATTAATTTCAGAAAAAGAAAAAGGGAAGACAATTCCCTAGAATATTCTTTGGAAAAGGATTTTTGGAAATTCAGAAATTAATAAGACAATGACATGTGGATCCATGGTCAATAGTCAATGTTGACTTGGGACTTGATCAACGGGTGGCTAGGCCGGGCACTATTTTGTGAGCTAGGTTTATGGGCTTGTGGACCAAGAGGATTTACAAAGGCAAGTCTACAATGAGTCGACTTCATGGACTTCGTTGCTGACTTAGGTGGGGCCAAGGAAAAGGTGCACACATTAAAAGCGTGTCCAACATGATAAACACATGGCGGCTATGAGGCAAATGGTCATCAATATAGTGGCGACAGAGAGGTTCCATGGTGGGGCCTCGTCGAAAAGCTCATCGGAAAGGGCTAAACTATGGTGGTTACTTTGACGTGCTACTAGCTGATGGTCTACGCAACTAGTTGAAGCTAGTGGTGGGGTCCTTGTTGTCAAACTCCGAGCGAAGCAGTGTTGGCGGCGTGCCAAAGGTGGCATCGGCGATCTATGAACTCGGAACCACACATAGAAGGGAATTTGGATGGGTTTTGCGCATTGGGGAGCACCTATGTGTGGTACTAGAACTTCATGTGAGCTTGCCTTGGCCAAATTGGCTTCATCGGCAGCCAACGGTGAGAGAGAAGGGTGGCGAATGGGAGTGCTATGGTGTGGTGCTTGTGTGGGCTCGAGGAGAGGGATGAGAGGCTTGAGAAAGGGCGGGAGGGTGACTACGTTGCTTACCAGAGCACTAGGGAAAAGAAATGGTTGGAGCAGCACCGACGACAAAGCAGAAATATAGATAGCGGTGGTGGTCATCTCGGGCTCTGGCTCCGGTGGTCCCAAGTGTTCTCTGAGCTGCAAGAAGGTTTTGGAAGATGAGAGAGGAGCACAAGGTGTCGAATAGGACAAAGAGGGGGAGCAATGGCTTACTGGCAACGATGAATTTGCGTGGTAGTCAGAGATTTGGGGAAGAACAAGGGAGGCTCCGGAGGGGACTTAAAGCAAAGGAGAGAGAAGAAGGTGTTGTGGCTGGTGTAGTGTGGCGAAGAAGGGACTCGACGACCTTTATATTGACGCAGTAAAGCAGTTCCCTTGGTCGGTGACAAGACGAGATGGCGGGAAGCTAGGCTCAGCAATCACCGTGACATCAACAATGGAATGGTTATAGATTTGAGGAGATGATGAGATGGCATTGGCGATCTATTGTGATGTGGCAGAATAGAGAGGTTTCAAGGGGGGAGAGAAAGAGATAGGAAACAAAGAGGGGGTGCGATGGCGGGAAAGCCTTAGGAAGGAGAAGGCAAGGCAGGCCCCTCACATCAACGAGCTACCATGGCGCAACATCGAATGGGCTGAAGTGGGCTGAGGCGGTGTAGACAGAACAGCGTCAGTGGATGGGCCAAGCTAGGCCAAAAGGAGGGGGAGAAGTGGATCTGACCCGAGCAATGAAAGAAGAAAAATGAAAAGAGAAAAAGAGTTTTGGGTTGGAACGATTTGGTTAAGGAATTGAGAATAGGATGAGGTTTCGGCCTGGTGGGGTTTTAGGCATTTGGAAAAGTTTAAACATATTTGGGTAAAATCAAGTTCAAATTCAACCTGAATTCAAATTTTAACTCAAAATGAGAAAATCAACCAAAATTCAGAAAACTCCTAAATGTATTATGGTTTGGTTTGAGCACATTTCCAAATTCTAAATTTGAATTTGATGTATATTTGGAGTTTTATTTTTTTAGTGAAATTTAAGTGACTAAAATACAGGTTGTTCCAGACGACACACTAGGTTTTTTGGATGAACACTTCTGCACTCGCTCCGTCACTCGCACGCAACCCCACACTCACTGAAGTTGTCAGGCGAGGCGTCCGCATGGGAGCCTCCCTCCGCACCGCGATGGTCACCGGTCAGCACCGTGCCTGGGACGCATGCGCCCGAGCCCCGACCCCCACCTTGCCGTTGTCTCGACGAGCGATTCCACCCCCCCCCCCCTTCCCCCGTGAATCACCGCGCGATCGACCGATCCGGCCCTGCCAGATATGGTTAACTATTCCGCTGCCGCTGCAGACGCAGGGAGGAAAGAATTAGTTACGGTTGGCGGCGGCAGCACGCACCGCACCGCGCTGCGCCTGCGCACGGCGTCGGTGGAAAACAAGAACGAAAGGGGCGCGCACGCGCTCCATGATTCCCCTGGCCGCCGGAGAAAAAGTTGTGAACCGGCAACGGGGGGTCTAGCTTTACACCTCCGCCTTTGTACGTACTTGCCTTGTAAGGCTGCTGATTCGTCGAGACGAGTGTAATAGGGTCGTGAGCTCCGTGTGCGTTTGCCAGGAGGAGCCAGGAGGACGTGTCGTTTCGTCCTTTTTCCGTGGGCCGTAAATTTGTATACGAACGTGCCAAGAGGCGAGAGCTGGATTCGCAAAAGAGAAAAGTAACTATGCAAAACCGGCGGATGTGTGCTAGAACAAAGGTTAGGTAATGTGTGGGTTCGACATCGATCAAGACATATGTAACGCCAAGTTGAAAGCCAAATAGATGTGTGTATGGAGCAGTATTGCATGGAGTGGATCCAGGTGACTTTCTGAGTAGGTTAGATTGATATATAAATCTCGTAGGCAGCTAAACCGTGCGGTCCTAACCCCTAATTTGAGCTACAGATAGCGTCCATTTGCCTGGAGCGTAGATCACTGCCAAGAGTGAATAAACAATTCCCGCCAAAAAAGTGTTGAAGAAACAAGCCTACAGTCCTCTTGTGCTCAAATGTGCCTATGATCTGAGAACGGAGTACGATCATGCATGTAGCATTGCGCAGCATTTGTAATGCTACTACCCCTCTTTCTTCTTTGTTCCGTTATCGGGTCTGTTCTTGAAGTTAAATATGTCCTAATATGAATTCGATGCTAGCATTGTCAAAAAGAAAATCTGAACTTCTAAATTTGAGTTTTTTTCTTATTATTGTAAAGTGGCTCCTATGACTCCCAAAATTGAGGCCGCACGGTAGTGAACCTTAGGTAGCCTGAACAAGATCCAAATCAGCATCGGACTATTCAAATTCTTGATAGCTCTGAAGAGACAGCTGCTGAACAATGATCTGGATGGTATTGTAAGTTTGTGTTCCCAAGGTTCCCCCTGACAATGTCCCCTTCTTTTAATTCATAGGGAAAACAATGCTCATGGTCTCAATGCAGACAAGCAGTCAAACAATATAGACAAGCAGGCCAATATTCAAAGGGGGGAAAAGGAAAATGAATGATGAAGAATATTTTGATTAGTACCAATATTATTGAAGGAAACCCGGTTCCTCTATTCATGGGTTTTGTTCACTTCCCTTTCTCTTGTCATCATGTCATTTTATTTAGAGTGAAACCATAAAACTGTAAGTATTGTGTCATTTGTAATAAAAAAAATTATAAATATTAGACTAGTAACATTATACGCTAATTTTCACAAAACCCGATTTTTATTAGATTCACCCAAAAATGGTCTTATGTTTCTAAAAATCCTAAAATTTATTGTATGTGTTTCATAATCCTAATAAAACCCATTTTAATTTGATTTAACCAAAAATCCTATGTAGAATTTAAACTAAAATTCTCTAAAAAGACTATCTTTATAACTCCTAACAATTGTTAGGTTCTCAAATAAAATCCAAAAAAAATAGTAAAATTCAATAATATTCTTCTTATATGATGAAATAATTTCTAAAATTATTTTTAGTCCTATGTTATATGGTGAAAAAATGAGTACCTTTATAAGCATATAAATAGAACATTATAAAGGAACTCACTTTTTCACCATATAATCTATGGTTGGAAATAATTTTAGAAATCAGTCCATCATATAAGAAGAATATTAGTAATGTTTTCTATATTTTTTGGATTTTATTTGAGACCCTAACAATTATTAGACGTTATAAAAGTAGCCTTTTTAGATAATTTTATTTTAATTCTACACAGATTTTTTTAGGTGAATCCAATTAAAATAGGTTGCATATGGATTATAGAACACCTATAAAAAGTTATAGGATTTTTTTAGAAACATAAGACTATTTTTTGATGAATCTAATTAAAATCAAGTTTTATATGAAATTAGTATGTAATACTTGTAATTTTGTGTCACTATACATAATACTTGTAGTTTTATGTTACAAATGACATAATAATTATAGTTTTGTGCAATTCGCTCTTTTATTTTATTTAGATCACATTTTTGTCACAAAATGCATTGCTACTCTGGTCTCCTACATTTCTCTTCACAAATGAAATTTTTTAAAAAAAAAGAATAGAAACCAGTACAGATTCAGCAGAGACTCCTACAGCTACAAAGGCAGGTCAGGGCCTAGTTCTTGGACCAGCTTTGTGTTGCTCCAAAGCTTTGGTGTTGCTCTTTGTGGCGCACCAAGGTTGTGCTGGCTGTCTACCCTTCATGCAAAAAAGCTCAGCAATTTAGGTGTTGTCCACCTCACATCTTTACTCATCAACTTCTTGCTCTCTTGTCACGTCAAAATTCCCTCCTTTTCGGATCCCCTTCTTTTGCCGATGCTCTTTCATACAGCAGCACCGTCGTTGCAATCGAAGCCATTTGACTTTTCCTTGAAGATGAGATGATCGGTAAAAAAGGAGGTTGGTCTAGTCACTATTATCATTGGGCACTTTGACCGGCCATGATCAGTCCATCATCTGCTAATTTTCCTCCTCTTGCTGGTAAGCGAGGAGGAGCCCCAGCTTCCAAGTGAAGCAGCAGTTATTGTGTCGTCGCTCCTGTAGCTCAGGCAGCCAGCGTCCAGCACCGTTACAGGGCTCTGCGGCACAGGCGAGGCTCTGCCGCCGCTTGCAGGTTTAGGCGGTACAGTGTTAATGGAGGACGCCATGGACTGGATCGCTTCCTGGCATCGCAACACCCTCTCCTGCAGCCACAGCAGCGGAAGGCAACAGCACATTAATAACTCGGCGAGCTTCTCACACACGGCTATGAATGCGTTTCACGCATTTGTACCAGAGCTGCGTTTACGGGAGTACGGTCGCGAGATATGAGCTATGAATGTGTGGATCCGAACTGTGCCGTTGCATTTTTTGCCTAGAAAACTAAACTAGGGAGATGAAATGAATTTGCATGAGACTAGCTTCATTGTACTACCTTATCGACATGATTGCAGGCATTTTCAATGCCTGCGGCGTACACTTGTCCGACCACGGCGGCTGCCACTGCAGCGGCGATCTCAGAGGGTCTAAACCCTATGCAGCCAGTTCCTGCCGCGCAACAACAGGTAGCAATCAGATTGGTCCAAGAGTACGAAATGGTTTGATCCACACTAATCGCACTGATAAAATCATGCTTGCGCACCTCTGGCTACACACAAGATGAGCTCCGCCGATTGGAAGAACCAGCTTCTTGGCGCGGCATTGCCGGCGTTGAGCTTGTGTAGGAAGTAGTCCAGGTAGGAGAAAGGGGTCACAGCCTGCATCCTCCAATTGAGGGTGCTTAGAAGAAGAAGCTCCATTCGCTGGATCGTCTTCGACTCAAACACGTACCGTGCTTCTCCGACCTGATTTGCACAATCCAATCATGCTTAGAACAAGAACAAGATCAGATGAATAGGAACAATGTGCTTGTGCATTGCAGCGCCTATGATCGTCAGCTTGCTTACCTGAAGGTCCAGAGATTGTGGGGCAGCAGTTTCCTCCATCTTGGCGGCAACAGAAAGACACGCCACCGAGAGCAGTTGTGTCATCCAATCCTTGCCTTCCTGAGAATGACATCGGCACTAAACGTTGGTGAATAAAAAAAATACTGATAGCATTGGCAACTTCTTGAGGTAACTAAAAATATGATCTTGGGATTCTTACCGGCAGCTCGTACTGTGAAAGGAAACGATCAAGATAGTTCACAGCCAAATAGAGAGTAAGAGGACCAAAGCTGTAGTACGTGTAAACCTGCGGAGAGATCAAAACGAAACAAATTAATAATCACATGGAAAGGAAGCAAAGCTTTACTATTGGAAAAACCTCATGTGAATTAACTTTTAAATTTTGTCAGAATGCCCCAAAAATAGTACCAAGTTTTTTGTCGAAAAATAAAAATAGTACTATGTTGAACCAGACAGTGCATCTCAGTTTCTCGTGATTCAGAAAGCAGACGAAAGGCCAACTTTGGCCAAGATGGTCCCAAATTTTACCCCAAAAATGGTGCCATATCTACAACGCACGCCGAAACAAATTGTTTTTGCTCTAATTAAGCACATAACTTAAAACATTGGCATAAATTGACTTCGCTACACGCGTAAACACTCACATTATACGGCCATGAAAGAGAAATGCAAATGATTAAAGAATTGTTCAGTATTTAAAAGATGGAAAGAAGAAATAAGTAATGAGAGGATAATCTACGCTCTTTCTCCAGGAGTAGAAATATTGCGGCATGTGTTTGAACCCGGAAACGAAGAAAAGACGCAGCTTTCTGAATGAACAGAGCTAATAATCATGGGAACGGAATGCGTTCCTACAATCGCCAAAACAAATGACGCAAAAATGTTTCCCTTTTTTCCTTTCCCCCGGCGCAGCCATACCTCAGGCCCACAGATCAATCAGGAACCCACCTTCCAAATCCAATCGATGGCCTCCCGACGGACGCAGAGGTCGACGCCGCCTCCGCGCAGCCTCTCGCCGTAGTCCGCCCTCGGCATGTGCTCCCGCTCCCTCTCCACCAGACCGGCCACGCATTCCTCCGACTGCGGCGGGAATAAATCCACGCCGAAATCGTCCCCGTCCGGCGACCGGCCTCTCTTTCTCCCCTCCAACTCCACAACTTCCTCTTCCTCCTCCAAGCACAAGATGGTGCTGTTGTCCTCGGTGCAGAGGAGCATGGACGCGGCCACGTCGTAGCAGCTCGGAGCCATGGCTCTGTATCCCACTCCCACTCCCACCCAGCCCAAGCAGCCAAAGCCTGCGGCTTTCTCCGTTTCTCGGCCGCCTCTCCCTCTCCTGCTATGCCCTCTGCGTTTCTTGGTTCGGCTGGCTGGTGGCTGGCTGGTGCGCGTGTTGGGTAGCGAAGAGCAGAGTGCGGTAGTGAGAGCGACAGGGACAAGGAGGAGGAGGCAGAGGCGCTTTGCGCTGTGGGGACTGCGGTGCAGTACCGCTTGTGCCGCCTTCGCGCTTTGTATTGGAGAGGGGAGGGAGTGTTCCGGGAAAGCGCACGCGGTGGTGAGCCAAAATTGGGACAGCCGAAGCGGGAATGGAGGAGCCGGACGGTCGCCATGGATGCAAAAAAGGACCGAGTGTTACCGTACGCGCGGCTGGATCCGACGTTTGGGAAGCGGCGGGAGCACGGGGGCTGGATGCCGTAGCCGTCCGATCGGGCATCGGCGGATGTGATTGGAAACGGCGGTTGTCGCAGCCAGAGGAATGACAACCCTTGCGACCCTTTCGCATGGCTTTACTACCTAAATCAGACATGTGAATTCACCGTGTGAACTGCACGTTTGACCCGATTTTAGTGGCACTAGCTGTTTGAAACATTGCGGCTGCCGTTTTTAATCTAAAATGTTTATGAACAAGACCATAAGCATATTGAAAAGCTATTTGTACACACAGAACCTAATAATGCGTATTAAAATTGGCCACGGTGCGATGTTAGATGAAATCTAGCAGTTTATATATCTATATTTTAGTTTCAGTTCATATACATATGTTTTCTAACTGTGACTCGTGTCACAACTAAATCTTCTACTTATTGTCACACACTCATCTCTTTTGTTCTCTTTCTCGTGGCAGTTGTTACTATTAGGAGATGTCTATTACCCGTTTTAAACCCTACATGTCAACGCTTGGTGGCTTTGATAAGTTTTGGTCAATTTTGGAACCAAAAAAAAAGAATCGAACAGATTTGGAGCTTTCACCAATTTTTTTGTCAAATTCAATCAAGAAAATCAATTTTAATTTGAATGTTTTGAGCCGAAAATGGCCGTAACCACTAGTAACCTTCTTACTAGTCCTACCAACGGCAAAAAAAAAATTATCACCGGTAAGGAGAGCATTGATCAAGACTATAGAGATTTGAAAGGAATGTTAAAGATTTAGTTTATCGTAAACATATGGTACAATTACGATTTTTACGTACAATTACGACATTCTGGACTAAGCCTTCATTTAATATTGGACCTCTCTTTGGTGATGAGTTTACTCCACCTATCAGAAAATCACTCCCGGAGCATGCTGCTAGAGGCAAACTTTGTGCAACTATATTGTCTGGGTTCGAGTCTAACCTCTAACTGACGGTGACCGTCTGGATTTTGGGCTCGACTCTAACCTCTATCCGGTGAGTGTGCATGAACTTTATCCCGCTCACAACTATTGTCTCTGATTCCAAATACGAGTCAATTTAGGTTATTCTGAGTCAAATATATTTAGTTTTAACTATCAATAACTAAAAAATCATATAAATTGGTAACATAAGATTGATGTTACTAGATTCAATATAAAAAATATTTTTATAATATATAACTCTTTCTATTTAAAATAATATATTTTTATATATACTATTAATTAAAATGATATATTAGAGACCACGTCGATTCTGCTTCTACCTCAGACAGCAGGTCCCCTACTTATTCCGCATCGTTGGATACTCGGATTGCTCGAGAGATAACGGACGTTCCGCCGCACATTATGTTTCCCAAACAATGGGTGTATGATCGTTAGAAGAGAAAATAAATGAGGGAGGTTGTTCCTGTATTGTGGCTAATGTACGTATCTTCATTCTACGGAGCTAATAAGAGGGAAGGCTACCAAACCTCCCGTACAATTTGTGCGGGCAATTATCGTCAATGAACGGGAACAGAATGATTGTACCGAGCAAGCACAGATTTTGCACACCAGGACGGCGATACGATCTGCACGGTCTGTTGTGTTTAACTCTCAAGGCGCTTGCCGCTTGGCTTGGGTCCAGGTACCAGACACATGATCGAGCATGCATTAACTTGCTTGGTGCCCGATCTAGTAGGAGTATTGCGTACAAGCCCAGTATTATATTCGATTGATTGCTCTGTCGCGGATAAGCAAGGGTGCGTAATTGTGTTTGGGCCATCAAAGAATTGCATCCTGATCGAGTGCGTCCTGACGGGAGTCGGTAGACGAGCAAGTTACGGTGTGTTTGGGCTGAGGATTGGGGCGACGATGGATCATCTCACTTCTTATTTTCTTGTTTGCTTTTAAGAATGAGATGTGTTAATCCAACACCACCAATCCCTCCTAAGTACATGTTTAATGTAAACATGGGAATGTAATCATCCCACCAAAATTTATTTATTTATTTTATTTTTATTTTTATTTTTTTAACGAGGGTGCGAACGTCAGGATCAAACCCACGACAGCTCGTGAAGGCTCCCGTACCTTTACCACTGGACTAAGAGCCCGTTAGAATGATCTTACGATGGATTATTTCATCTTCTCAAATCAAACGCTCTATTAGTTCTAGAGATTACCCTCTGCAAATTGTGATCGTGTCAAATTAACAGCCAGAAATAATGCGGCGTAAAACGGGATCTGGCCTGTTAATAGTTTTGGGTCGCTCGTTCCGATTTGCGTCAAAAGCATCGATGCATCGTCATCGGTAGCTCCTTTGCTGGTGGATTAGAGCTCTTTTACCGACCCAACCACGGCGCTATTCTACCCCCTTGCACGCCGCCGTCTGCCACCTATCTCGATCTCGCCGGCCTACAGGTCTGCAAGACTGCAACCACAATGCACGGCGGCTTTTGCCAGCGGCGCTTGAGCGTGCGCTCGGCACTTCGGCCGTGCTCCCTGCTCGCATCGCACGCCCGCTTCGCACGCCCCCGTAACGAACCCGAGGCCGTGTGCGCAGCGCATTGCATTGCAGCGCCGTACTTCCCGCGGCCGTCCGCTCCACCGCTTATTTCTCTCCGTTTCTGGTCTGTTTCGCTCGTCCCCCGCCGTGTTTTTACCTCGCTTTTCACCGGACCTCGCGTACGCACGTACCGGCCGGGTAGGGCCCGAGCTGTTCTTTGCCGGAGCAGGCAGGCCGCAGGCATACCTTACTTCTCAGCCGTACGAGAGGGCTGTTCATGCGTTCATGTGTTGTCGTCTACTCTACGTACCATGTACGTGAATTGTCACAGTGCAACAGTCTTTCCCTGCGAGGGCAACGTACGTGCGTCTTGTTATCTCTGCAGCCCGGAGTGTATAGTAGTATGCGCTCTCTAGTTTGGTCGCGCCAGAACCACCCGATACGTAGTGATCGAGCCTGAACAGGCAATCGTATCAGAGTCCGGACACGGTCATAACTTGTTTCATCAGTTACCAAGTGATGGGTTGTCATGACCGTTAGATTATACTAGTCCATCAACTGGTGCTTTTGCACGGGCTAATAGTTCTCATTTATAGTTTTTTCCTTCCGTATTGCACTTCCCTGTGAGTTTGATGTGTGTCTCATTGAAACATTAGCTTGGGCTATATCATCTCTCAGTTGTAGTCTATCTATCATAATTTTATGAATCCACATTTTGGTTTCTCAATTTTATTCTTAATGGTTGCAGTTGTAAAAAGAACTTTTTGCCTCTTTATGTTAATTTGAAACTCTAGTTCTTATTGCACCACTCTCTTTGAATTTTATTAAGAAATTAGGATTCCAGCTCATAGATTGCATCCTTAGTTATTGCAATGGCATAAACAGGCACTTTGGCCAGCACCACAGTGCTCCTGATGCCGGATGTCGTCTATAATAAAACTACCTCTATATATATATAATATTTTGGTCAAAATATAATAAATTAATTCATAGTAGAAACTTACATAATTCTTATTTAATATTAAAGAAACATCTTTCTTGATTACTAAACCTAGAAATCGATAGGCTCATCTCTCCCTCCTAATCTCATTGGTAGCCTGGTGCAATCACAGTGGTATCATGGTGGCATGCATGTATGATGGTGGCTCGCATGATATATTATACTTAGAGTTTGATTTTTTATAATGGTGAAGATGTGTAATTTACAAACATATATAGGGGTATTTTGGGTTATTTTTTTCTAATGGCATAGGTTGGTAATTTAGAAGCGGATTTAGGGGATATTTTGGGTTATTATTTTATAATGGTATAGGTGGGTAATTTAGATGCAAGTTAGATCCAATGGTCATTGTTCTTAGTCTACCAAATCAACAGTCGGATGTTTTGTTTTTTTTGTTAGAATTTATCTTTTTTCTTAGCGTGTCTCATCTAGGATCACCGTGAAGCTTCCAAAGGAGCCTCCAATTAGTAAATATAAAGATGGTATATGATATATAAGGATACAATTGTTATGGTAGGATAAGATTAGATTATATCTTATCTCTAAGAGTTGTTTAATATACAAATCATATGTACTCTATATACTCTCGTGGCTCAATATAATACAATCGACCACATTAAGTTATCTTCAAACTCTCTCATAGTATCACAAGTTTAGATTCTAATCCTAGGCCACAAACTCTAGCCGCCACTAGCTACCGCTCCGCACGTCTCTGGGTAGATTGATCTCTACGATCTCCGTTGGGGGCAGCGCCAGCCGTACCTAGGGCTCGCGCCGCCGATCGTGTTGATTGGTCGCCCTAGAGAGTCTTTTTCCAATCTGTTGATCAGTTTTTTCTCTGTCGCCGGTCGTTGAACGGTGTTTCTCTTCGATTTTTCTGATCCTAGATCGGTTTGCGTCGCTCGTCACCCGCCGTCCTCACGCCTTTACTCTGACCTCAGCTTCAACACCAACTCCTCCACCTGTGTACAATAAGGTCGACTGCTCATCGTCAACTCCACGCCAGTCTCCGTGCCTGGATCCATCCGCCGATGTCCATCCACGCGCATGGATCCCCTTGGTGTACCCCATCACACACAATCGTGTCACCCATCTCTGTCCACACCGATGCCCGTCTCCACGCACTTGCGTGGCTCAGGAACCTGGGCATGCTCACATATTGATCCCCAACGGCGTGCTCACATTGGTCATCGTGGTCCTCTGCGTGCCACGACTCCATGGGACATGTCGTCATGCCACTCCGTCAACACGTTGCCCGCGTCGATGCTTCACATGACTCCACGCGTCTCGATTCCACCGACCGCTCCCGTCATCTCCATGACATGTCATCCCGCGCCTGGCTCCACGCACCGACAGTCTCCACGTAGCAATCTCCGTCCATGCGTCTGGACTACCATCTGCATCAATCACGTCGACGCATCTCCATCACGCCGATGCACTCGATCACGCGCCTGCCTCGTCACCATATCCTTGTTGGACCCGTTTTCGTGTGTGTGTGCAATCACCGTGTGTGTGTGTGTGCGTGGGGCGCCAGTCTCTGCTAGTGTGGCACAATTGGCCGCACGGCGCTCCAGGGGACACCCTCATGCGTCGCTGCCCGACCACTCCGTCTGCACAGCAATCCATGCTGGTTCATCTTCTTTGTCACCACTCAGGAAGCCTACACCTCGACCGCCTCGTGCACCCTCGGTCTGATCAACCGATCAACACTGGCTCCCGTCCTCCTCGAGTACGCGTGTCTCCACACGAGAACCGGGGATGCCACTTTGTCACCCTCGGGCCGCAGTGCTGCCGCCCATGGCCATGCCTCCATATAGCTGTCGCGCCCTCCCAAGCATGGTCCGACCGAACAGAGGATCTCGTCGTTGCCCTTCATCCTTGTCATGCGCACCACGACACTTCGACCGACCGACGCCTCCTCTTCGGTGCATCATTGTGTCAGTCATTGGCACCCTTGATCTTCGTCACGTTGTTCGGGTGTTCTTCGTCGACTTCTTCAAACACTGTCGCCATGCTCTCTTGGACACAGGCGTTGCCGCTCCAGGTCGCTGGTTCCACCTCCCTCTACCGCCTTCGTCCAGTACAACTTCGTCACTGAAAGATCTAATGGCCCTAGAGGGGGTAAATAGCGATCTAATAAAATCTTAATTTCTATCAATTTTTAGAACAAATAACAATCTTAACCTAGATGAAGGAAAAATAACTACTTGAGCAAGCAAGCTAGAACAAATCAAACAAACATGCAAGCCAAGCACTCAAAAGTAAATATGGAATTGAAACTTGCATAAAAGTAAATGATTGAAGTAAATTTTGGGAAAGTAAGTGAGTAGGGAAGGGGGATACTAATTTTTTTTGACGTATCGAAGAGTTAGCACTCTCCTCTAATTCTCATTGGAGCATCCACATAAAGATATCGCTCTCCTTTGAGTCACTAAGACTCAAGTGCTCACTAACAATTGCTACTTTTCCATCTCCAGATTGCAGGGTATCAAACCAAGTACAAGCTCTTCTGAGGACTTCCACAAGAACTCCAAGAGCTAACCGAAATCACCTCAAATCACCAAGATTAGGTATTGCCAACCATCAAAAATAACAAGCTAATTTCTTCACTTGATCCCTATCAAGTCTAGACAACAGCTAAATACACACTCGCTACTCTTGATGGAGCCAACTACTCATAGGTTATCATTACGGTGGTATGCACGGCCATCCTGCTCTGGTCGCCCTGTAGGCCCTGTCACGTCCGTCGATTGATGTTATGTTCGCCTGCGAGACCGTCCCGTAGTATTAAATGCTATGGGACATGTCACTCCAACTCTACGTCTATCCATGACTATGCTCGCCGAAAGGGGGTGTCTGGAGAAGTAAAAAAAATTGAGTGGATACCTGTCATATGACCAGTAGAGGGTCATAGGGTCTTCTCCTTTAATCAGGGGCTAGTCGACTGAGCCCTGTCCCAGTCATGGGTGAAATTATGATCTCGAGGATATTGACATTTCGTATCGTGGGGCTCGTACGATGGGATATTCCATACTTATTACACCAACAATTATCACTTTTTGTTATTAATTATTACTGAACCAGCTGTGAAAATTGAATATGAATAGCCCTTTCTAGTAGTGTCGCTTAGACCTGTTCATCTTTCAACAAACACATGAGAGTGTTGTATTATGCACTCTTGCACTCCACTTAAATAGTTTTTTAAATTAATAAAGTCATTGGAGAAAAAGGTTAAACTGCAAATTTTCATTTTTGCGAAACTTCGCGATGGGGATTCGATCCCCCAACACCCTTCAAAAATTAGGAACTAGATTATAGATTTACAGGAACGGATCGAGTATTCTTTGTTCCACTGTTTGTTCTACTATTACATAATACCAGTCCGTCAACCAGTACCGCATCTTCGAAGTTCGATCATTTGCTTATACTAATATTAGCAACGACAGGCATTTAAGGCGTTCCTGCAAATTTGCTTAACTTCTTGCAACTTAATCGCGATCTGGTCATTAAGGTTCTTGTCCCGTTGTCCAGTCGATCTTTCGCTAGCTAGAATCGTAGGAGGAAGAACATGACGCACGGCTGCTAATTGGCTGCTTTGTGTTTTGACCTAATATAACTCCATTTCTGACGACGTACGCAGAGATAATCAAAACCAACTGGGCATGTTCTAGCGCATCTCGGTTCCTGAAATGATGTGTTCTAAAATAAGATATTCCTGAAAAGGTGTTCTAGACATGCAATAGGTCTCAGATCTGGTGCAGCTCTCGAGTCATAAGAGAAGGTCACTTCAACCAGGTAAAACAAGCGCAATGACACGGGCCCGGACGTGTACTTAGGCGCAGTAAGTACGCTAGTTTGTTTCATATGTGACCCTTAATAGCCTTGCTTATCAGTGGCTCTAACATCAAAGCACGCAAGAACCGAGGTTAATGCATGCTGGTTGCCGCGAATGGAATCCTCCGTACGTGCTCTTTTTGAGTGAGAACGTGAAGATGAGGTTCATGGGCTCGGATTTTGAACAAAGGTTGTTGTATTAGTACGGAACACCATCTAAACCTAGAGATTAAGGACCTGAATTTTTACTCGCGGCTGATGCGTTTGGGCACTTCCCACTAAAGCTATCTCCTAGTTTAGCATGACCTGTGGTTCCTTGTCCCCTCCTCAGCAGTAGTGGATTTGGTGCTGGATCAACAGGATCGGGAGAGAAATCCAGCAGTGCTCCGAGGGAAAGATCCATTGATCTCTCTGTTACGGCGCCTGCAGCTAACCAGCGAGTGAGGAGGTAACTCACCATCCTCAAACTATTTTTTCTTCATTTTATTCTCTTTCTAATTCCTTTGCTGGTTACTTATTTTTTTTATTTTCTCTCTTCTTCAACAGCTTTCTTTCGAAAAGATTTATAAAGAGAAATGAGAGAAAATACTGTTTTAAAGGAAATAACACTAAAAAAGATTTCGTAAAAAGAACTATAGAAAGGAAACTGTTTCGGCGTTGAAGGAAAAAAAATTCTTTCCAAAAAAATTCTAGGTTACAAAAAGAATTCGTTGCGCATGATCTAACCAGCGAGGGAGAAGGAAGGGAACCCATTGCTGCCTACTGCGCCCTAGCATCTTGTCTATCGCAACATATACATGATCGATCAAGCTGATGAGAAGATGTGGCGGTGTTCCTCATACGATAGATACAGCCGTAAGTTCCTGATTGCGCAGTGCTCAATAATTGATGTATACCGCAGCCTACGACAGGAACAGTATTATCCAAGAGGTTCCTGCAGTACCACGAGTACCAAATGATGATCTCGAGGCACTAGAAGTAGCTTCTGGTTATGATGATCTCGAGGCACTAGAAGTAGCTTCTGGTTATAGTAACTAGCTCTGCAGATGCATTGATGTCCAGTGGATCTTCACATAGAACGCATCCGAGCATTATAAATCTTCGTTTTTCTTTTTTCCAATTAAGAAATATTTTTTTTCCTTCATATTGATGTGCCTAGTGTAGCACCTTATGGTGGCGTATGTGAAGCAAGAGTTAAAACGCTAAAATGTGCATGGTCAACAGAACATATGTTACCTTTTTTTTAATAATGAAAATATCTGTTAATAGTAGTGACTAATCAAGATTCGGCGGCCTATCGGGCCCTCTGCTACCATAGGTTACTGTAGCGACTTGGTACTTAGATACATATACAGCGTAATTTTATTTTTGAAAAATTTCAAGAAAATGTCAAAATAAATATTAGTTATATTGATAAAATGACTGAATAATCTACAATACAAAGAAGAATATCTAAAATAAAAAAATGAACAATTTTTTTTAGGTTAGTATTACTTTCATCTGCATATTAAAACAATGTGCATGCATAAAAGTACTACTATTTTCTCTATAATTAATTGAATATGTTAAATATTGACAAATTTATAAATAAATACTGAAAGGTACAAAATTTGTGAACTTAATTTTTTAGTCTTTTTTTATCAAAATCTACACAACAAAATAAAAACGAATACGGTGTAGATGCACCAATCAAACTAGTATAATCCAATTCCCTCTAATATCTTGTATCTAAACTCCAACTGCCAACATTGAAGCCTAAGAAAAAATCCATTTTTTTCCATATTGCTCAGTTAGCCAGACTTGAACAATAGGCGTTGGCCGCTGACTACATCTATCATGAATTTATCGTATTGACTACTTGTCTCACAGGAACTTTCGAGATTTGAGCTTGTGGTCGATGGGTTAATGAGAGGACCGTGCTCCATGCTACACGCCACTTCTTGTAGCACATATGAAAGGGCTGGAGGGTGAACCACAGATTTCAAAAAAAAATTACAATTTTTTTTCACTGGCAAAAAGATTGAAATTCGCAAAATCTTGCCAAAAATTTGGTCATTTTTCGTCCTCTGCTTTATGTGTCTCGCATATCAGTGAAAGAAAATTTCAGAATAAGATATTTCATTCCCCTCTGAAATTCTCAAAATTTGTGAAATTTCACCAAAGTTTTAACGAAATTTTAATCTCTGGATGAACGACTTAGGCCTTAGGAGTCGGGCCCATTTATGTTTCCTTTTCCAGAAATCAGGCCTATGATTAGATCTGGCAATGAGACGGATCGAGACTGGATGCACCAAGAATGCACCCGACCTAAAACCCGACCCGCCCCCAAAACCCATAGGGTTCCTATGGGCGGCGCGCGCAGGCGGGAGCACACGGCGACAGGGGAGGGCGGGAGCGCGAGGTAGGCGTGCGGTGGGCAGGAGCAGCAGCGCGCCGGAGGGGTGATGGCGATAGGCGGGACCGACAGCACAGACAGGAGAGGTGTCCTGTAAGCTGGACCGCGAAAGCATGCTATGGTTAGCCGGCTGGACCGGTGTTGTGCATCCATTTTCGGATGCCCATGGGCGAAAAACTACCCCGCACTCGACTCAAACCCTTATCGGGTCCTCGACCCGCAACCCCACAGATCAAATTTTGCACCTATCCCTACTCTCACCAGATCTAAAACCCGCAGGCACGCGACCTACTCCGCCCTGTTACCAGCCCTACCTCTTATGTGGAATCTTAGCGATAACTGACTAGGCTTATGGGCCGGTCAAATGGCATGCTGTGGCCCGTGGTTGAGTTAGGCAGCTCGCTGGGAAAAAGCCTATGGGCTGCCAGTGGGCCGTCCGCCTTCAGCCTCGCCAGTCGTCAGCTCCATGCCCCCCCCCCCCCGCTAAACACTCGGTCCCACCGTGCCACTAAGACCACGGCGCTAACCTGTCACCATCCGCAAGTCCTACCGGCTAGTCCACTACTCGTGCACTCCAAAGACAGTCTCGTCGGCGCCAGCAGTCCATCTCCGGCGATGGCTTCCTTCTCCCGCGCCGCCGCCTTCCACCTGGTACGGATCGTGCTGCCTCCGACTACAGCGCCACCATTTCCTCCTCTGCATTCAGCATGGATATGAAGAGTTACAGAACTGTTTTAGCGTTTTTTATGCTTCCATGGAAATTGATCGTTACTCGCATAGCGCTCCACATGCTGCGTCGTGGCAACGAAGGGAACAGAGACCGCGCATGGCACATGCTTTTAAGCACATGTGCATGGATTCACAATATTTAGTGGAATGTTTAGCAAACATAACCTAAAAGATCCCATGATCCAGGCACACAAGCAATGCAACGTGCCGGCTACCGACTGCGCAATGATGAGAGCGCGTTTCTGTCGCTGACGGCCGTCGAGCCGACGAACCGGTTCGATGAACCACGGCTAAAGATTTAAATCCTGGTCAGGTTCGGGGAACTAGCTGAACTGCTGAGAGAACGATTTATACGCCCCTCTCGCTCACCGAAAGGCCCGGACATGCCCATGCGGATCAAAGGCCAAGCATGGCCCCTTCCGATTCGAGCTCTCGCTACACCTGCACAAATGAATCAAGAGCCAAACATCTGTTCATCACTCTAGCTTTTAAAAAAAATAGAAGTAAGAATAACTAGCTCTGATAATTGTTAGAGCGGAAGCTCTGCCAAAAAAAAAAACCTTTAATGCACACCGTGCACCACGCGCTTTCAAAATTGTTGGCGTGTTTCACAGAACGTTTCTGGAACAGATGGACCGGGCGAGCCGCTGTGCACCACTCGCTTCCAACCTTCAACTAGTAGCACTAGCACCACCCATCCAGTGTCCAGGGACCAGGCAAGGGAGTCCACACGGCAGACGGAGTCCAACGCGCGACAGACCCAACCCACACGACACATGTGCGAGCTCGGCGAAGGCTGGCTCTTTTGGTGGCGGACGTCTGGAGTGGGGGCAGACGGACGCGGCGACGCGAGGAGTGAGTAGGACACACGCAATGACGTCGCCATTGGCCGCGGGTGCGTTATCGTGCCGATGACGTGTTAGAGTAATAATTGAGACAGTAGAGAATAAACTCGAATGAATGTGTACAGACATTCCTCCCAACGGATGGGAATCAATAACCACCCTAGGTCGTGGCGAGTTGCCATGTGCTATCGGCGACGTTAATTTCTGCATGAATGTTAGAAAAGAACTCTGCAGCGAAATGACGAGAAAATGCTAATGGCTGTGTGAAGTGTGAACTGCAACGAGCTACAGAGTCAAGGTGGTAAATGCCGTGATGTAACGAGCTACAGAGTCAAAGTGGTACATATGAAAATCCAGATGCAAACACTTCACACGACGGCCACGTAGCAGACCGCGGCAGAAGGCGCCACATGTGCGCCCTGTACAATATTCCATCCAAGTTTCGCTTGCTACTAGTCCCGGACAAGTGATCCAAGTTGAGCCGGCAAGATCGAGCAGTGATATGAATCATGCAACCCTCGTGGTGTTTGTTCCATCCAGTGTCCTCACGCAAGAGGAGAGATTTCGGTAGGTATAGCCACTACGGATCAGCTGCTTTGCACGGAATGATAAGGACTGCAAATTGGTTGCTGATCAACGTGGTATTGTCCATTTGATTATTTTATATTTGACACACGTATCTACTCTATAACATGTGTTTGTCAAGTAATCATATTTTGGTGGTCGTATTATGTCCCGTAACATCAAAACCCACACAGAGCCACATCCTTATCTTGGCTCCCTATATATGCAACCAGGCACCAACCCGACACCAACCTTAAGACATTTGCGAATAGCTAGGATTAACTTTTCTGGATTAAATCACTTTACAAAAGCACTGTTTTCTTTAACTTTCAGACTTGAAATGGTGCGATATTCACTGTGTTATACTGGGTTTTCTTTAGAAAAAAAGTAAAGGCAAAACAAAACAACCATCTATAAAAAAAAAAAAAAAAATCTATACAGTAGTGCTTTAGATATCTCCTTCAACAATACCGATTGGATGACGACACATGTTACAAACATGGATCTCAAAACGTTGATCTCTAGAGCGGCACATGCAGATTGAATTCTTCTCCACTCTTCACTAGCCTTGGTGATTAGGGTCTTATTTGACATAATTCTAGATCTAAAATCCTTTGTATACTAAAATAAATTAATTTAAATATTTATTTTTTATTCAAAATAAAAACTAAATGACTCAATTAAATACTTAATCCACCTATCCTGACTGTCTTAAAACTAAAAATGACTAACTCTAAAAAAATTTAAAATCGGGTCCGTGGCAAACGGCCCCTAGTCCCGAAAGGCAACGGCTCAATCCGCTTTTTCGTTCTTAATACTCCAATAGTAAAGGACAAGTCTACAGCTCAGCTTAAAGCAGCGTTAGTACTAGCACACTACAAAGTCCAAAAGCAAGCAGCAAAACAACTAAAGGCATACCCAACTTGGTCCAAGGTAGTGACAAAAAAAACACATATTTCTTTTGATGTAGATAAAGCACGTCTTTAATGCACACTATTTAGAGACGATGGCATGTTTCAGGTGCACTTGATTTATCACTATGCTATTTCGTATTGCCACTCTATCCATAGTTTATAGGATCAGAGGTGCTATTTATTAGTTTCTGTGGGAAATTGCTACTTTAGTAGAGTGATAGAAAGGTAAATATTCTCATGCTTAGAGTGGAGAATTGCTGTACGTTGCAGCCGGCACCAGCTGCGACTGCCCGCTGGACCAACACGGCCGGCGCACACCGGTGTCACCACGCGCTTCTACCTTTCTCGGTATGTACCAGTCCACCACCGTGCCAGCCCTTCCAGCTCCAGGGAGAGTCCACACGACTGACGGAGTCCAACGCGACGAGACAGAGCAGGGCTCTTGGAGTCTGAAAGCGAGCTCGCGCCAGGGCTCTTGGAGTTTGGTGGTGCGCAGCCGGGCGTTGCAAACAGCCGGCTGGAGTGGGGACGGGCGGACGCGGCGACGTAAGACGCGAGGGGCAGAGCGCGCCACTGGCGTCGCCATCGGTGAAGGAACGAACGGGTGGTGTCGGGTCGGCGCGGTGGCTCCGTCGGGAGGAGGGAAATGAATGGAGCGGCTGGCCACGACTGGAGGCCGCTCGGGCCTGGCAAGGAGCAACTTGGGTGGTGCACGGTATAACAACTGTCACCAAACTTGTGGACTTTTCGTCAAGATTAAACCATCACGAACAACACAATACAATTTTTTCTCAACACGTTGCTCTTTTATTTCTCAGCATACACACATTACAAACTTACAAAAACAACTCTTTCCTTAATACTACACCATGGGATATCCACGCCCTCTATTATACAGGGACGAATATTAGACTCTGAATCTTACCTGATACAATCATATTTCTACTCAAATTTTTACTTCTTTTCCAACTCTATACACCCCCTCCCAAATTCAAATATATATCAAGGAATATTTCAAATCAAATTTAAATATATTTCAGTTGAATTTTAATCAAATTCAAATCTAGGGAATCTGAAAACTAGACTAACTTTTGGGAGATTTTTTTACAACAAAATAATTTTTTTGGAGAATCTCAAAATCAGAGTGACTTTTCAGGGTTTGCATTTTTTTTCTAATTAAATTTCTACTAAAACACCACTTTGACTTTTACACGGATTCTCGTGCATAACAAGAATAATTTAAGAAACAAGATTAACTCTAACAAAGCTGAGATTGTGTATGGTCTGGGAATTTAAGACCACGTAGAAAATCTTTGCGGTGTTGCGTGTCTATTCAGGATTGTGCGGCGCGAGATTTCATCGGTGACGTTACTCACTGCATGAATTGTAGAACAAGAATTGTGCAACAAAATGGCGAGCTACAGATATGGATGACAATCATATGTGGATTTGGATCCCCACGGGTTATGTACCGACGGGAATCAGGTCAAGTGCTAAACCCCGTTCCCCGGTCAAACAGATCGGGTATCCAAATTGTAACGGATTGGACACGGGTTTGAATCTACGTCCGTAGGTGCCTATAGGTTACCTGAATAACTCGAATATCATGTCATCCTAGGTTAACCCAGCGCCTTGTGCAGCCTAACCACTCAGGCACTCGTCTTAGGTCAACCTTTTCGGTGTCACCTCCACGTGACCACGCTGCCCCTTCGGCCCCCTCCACATCGGCCCTTCCGCCCTTCCATGCCGATGACGTCCCTCTACACCCTGCTCAACTTGCTCACATGGTCCACCGCTCCTCTATTGATAAGTCGTGATGGTTCTTGCCGGATTTCGGATCCCCTTCAGGTTTAAATGCAGGGGGCGTATTTTAACTCCATTAAGAATTCGGATGCAGATTGAGTTTTGAGTTTTGGGCTTCGTGATGGGCGAATTTCGTAAACCCACACACGTTGCCATCCATAGCTACAGAGTCAGGACGTGGTTAATGCCGATATAAAAATGCCGTCATGTCTTAATGTGTAACAGTGTCAGTGTAAAACGGGCATCTTCTAGCCTGACGAATTATTGGCTGCTTCACGGAGATTATTTCAGGCGTCAAATGGCCATCGCAATTGGCTCATGAATTAGACCAGGACACGGTCACGCAGCAATAAATCCTAGGTGTCCCAAAAGGCCGCCACAAGTGCGCTCTGTAGAAAATTGCATCCAAGTATTGCATACTACTAGTTCCAGAGAAGTAATCCAAGTTGAGCCGGCACGATTAGCGCGACATGGCTCTGGTTGTACTACGACGGGAGATCAAGCAAGAGAAAGATTCCGGTAGGTAAAGCCACTACAGCAATTCGGGTCTGCTGCTTGCATGCAGGGTTCGAAAATTCGACGGTGATTGAGTAAAAATCACGATAATCGGTCCTCTTGGTTCGGCTCAGTTTCAGAAACCGAACGGTAACCGAATTTGAATTAAAAGATTCGAAAAAAATCAAAAAATCAAAAAATCAAAAACAAATCTTAAAAAAACTAGAAACAATTCTAAAAACTTCTGTGAAAAAAAATTCAAAAATAATATCGTTTGCATCATATTCTATAGGGAGGAAGTTTGAAAAAAATAAAAAAAAATTGAAACGTGCGGCTCAGTTATTAACTCATGTTAAAGAAAAAGTTTAACATGCACACACATATTTTTCATGTGCAAAACGTATCTTAAGAGAATCTTTAAAATTAATTTCACTTTATTTAGAGTTTTATTAATTTCTCTATGATTTTTACAAAGTTCACAAGCATAAAAGTGAATGTATTAAGAAATTAACTTTTTCATGTCTACTATTATTTTTCCTACGTAAATCATAGTATAAATAAACTAGATTTTACTAATTTTTGAGGTATGATGAGTAAGTTATGAATTAATCTAGTCGCAACACAATTACACAATCATGCATATTACAATAACTAATTCATAAGTTCATGTATTTTTAAAAGACATAGGATCATGTAAGAAGACTAACAAAATTAGTTTCATGATTTTTGGATTAGCAAAGAGTAAACTATGCATTTAACTTGGTTTAACAAATACATTTTCTCACAGAACATTTTGAACTTTTTTATGAGTATAAATACTTTTATCATGTAGATCATGTTACAAGAAAACTAACAAAATTTGTTCCACTTGATTTGAAGCTCAGATGAATCAGTTATTGATTTTATAAAATTGAGATAATTTTTAGATTTTTTTGTTGAACTTCACTGAAAATCGAGAAAACCGAGCGGTTACCAACAAAACCGAGCGGTTACCTACAATACAAAAAATTCGAAAAAACTGCTCAATAAATCGTAAAAATCGCTCAGTAACCGGTCCAAATTTCAAATTTATTCAAATAAATTTTGTCTAATTTTTTTTAAAATTCGGTCGGTAACGAAAACCCTGCTTGCACGACAGTAGAAACGCCGTAAACGGGTTGCTGATTAACGTGGTAACGTCGGTATGATTATTTTCTGGTGCACTTTGCACGGCACGCTGACGAAAAGGTTTAGCATTCAAATGTCTTTTTATCTGTCCAGATGTTCTTTTAGACCATTAGCAACTTGATGCCTGCCCAAGTAACCGAAGACATGTTCAGAATAAAGGAATTTAACACCGACGAATTTCGTCTCCACAAGAAGTTGGGAAAATAATGTATTTGGTGTTCCACACACGAGCCTAGCGTCTAACTTTCTGTTCCAAAAAATTTGGTCGAGAATCACATCTTGTTTGGATGGTTAGTGAGAATGATTATATCTTCTACCTATAAGACATAAGGGTGGCAACGGGTCTGCCTCCGTCGGGTTTTGCTGGAACGGATCCGAACCCGAAACCCGACTCGTCAAACCCGACCCGAACCCGAAATCCATATCGGGTGCAAAACCACCTCCGCCCCCGAATCCGACGGGGACCTGAAACCCGACGGGCAACCCGAAACCCGACAGTGTAACGGCGACGGGGCGGGTTGGGGCGGGCGAGCGGAGCGGGTGCGGCGGGGCGGGGCGGAACGGGGCGGGTCGGGCGGGCGGTTCAGGGTAGGGCGGAGCGGGGCGGGCGGGCGGGTGGGGCGGGCGGGCGGGCGGGGGGGGGGGGGTTTCGGGTTTCGGGTGGCACCCACGGGTGAAAAAACATACCCAAACCCGAACCCGACCTGACCCGATAGCTTCGCGGGGTTTTTTTTGCACCCGAACCCGCCCCTGTCGGGTTTGAAACCCGCAGGAACCTGACCCGACGGGAGAAATTGCCACCCCTAATCAGAGATCAACCCGTTTGCTTACCTCACCAAAGTGAAATTTTCTTTCAGTGATAAATAATATATTTATCGACAGTAAGATATTTATGATGATTTCGTCAATCTTCAAATAGACTCTACGTGAGCACATGCATGTACTAATGTGGGTGTTGATATGCGTTTATGAGTTATACTGGTGTTTTATAAAATAGGTTTGGCCAATGTCCAAAATAATTACGTCGTATCCTAACTCAAAGACACAAAAGGCGTGTTTGATTGCTCGCATCAAGGGCATTCTAGCTCTGCCCGTATGTATATTCCCGCAGAGAATGTCATATATGCATACATTGTTACTTCATATATTCGTGGATATAATTATATGGTTAAATTATAGTCCAATAGATACTCTCAAATCAAGCTTTTCTATAGAGCTTGACCTGATGAATACATTAAATCTGCTACAGCGTTGCAACAAACTACTCATTAATCTCACATACAAGATCACTACATCCACCTATACAGTTAACCAAACATCTAAATTATACGCTACAGCTTAAAAAAAAATACTAGTAACCAAACACATCCAAAACGTCCCAACTCACCCAGGCCGCAATCAGAGAAAGTCGAAACGGGGCTAGTCCGTAAACTCACGTTCACTGCTTGCAGCTTAACCTCCAAGTAGACACGTCACCAGCAAGCAAAGCATCCTGTTCCTATTCTTTAGCCCTAGCGCATGCTCACCGGACTCCCAACGCCGCAAAAACAACACACTTTCCCAATCCCAACACCTGCCCAGCCCCTTCTCTTCTCTCCGAAAAAAAAGCCGGAGATCGGCGCTCCCCCCGCCGTCGGTCTCTTCCGCCCAGCCATCCGGAAACCCTAAAATCAGACATCAGGGCCCATCAAGACACAGAACGGACGGCCCAGATGCGGCTCGGGAGGGAGGACCCCCCCCCCCCCCCCCGGGCGCCGCGGGCGTGGACGCGACACAGCGTGCGGATGCCGTAGGCAGGCAGGCAGCGAGCGGCCACAGCCAGCCGTCTGCCCCTCCGCGATCCGCGTGAAGGCCAAGCGACCTCAGAAAGCTCTCGCGGGCGGGCCAATCGCCTCTCCGGCTCTCCCACCCACCTCCGCCTCCGAATCTGCCTTCCCCAGTCCGACCGCGAACCGGGGGAGCCCCAAGCCGCGAAGCCACCTCCCGTCGTCTCCTTCTTCCTCGCCCCTTCGCCTCGCGTCCGGCCCAGCTATAAATAGTGTCTCCTCTCCGTCTCCTTCCTCACACATCCCACGCCGAGGAAAAAAGGAAGCACGGCCAGCATATGTCACAGAGGGCCAGCGTCCCACACTCCTCCTGCATAGCCTTCGCGCTCCATTCCCATCTCCTGGTCTCCAGTGAGATGTGCCCCAGCTCCTATTGGCAATAGCCCCCCCTTCGCTAGCTAATCTTACATTTTCCCTCTTTCTTTCCTCTTTCTTTCGGTTTCGGTTTGCTCGAGCTTTCTTGAGCTTCCTTTTCTCTTCCGGAAAAAAAAGCTTCCTTTTTTCGGCTTTCTGGATCTTTGGTCTCAAATCCGACTCTGATAAGAGGAGGAAGGAACCGAGACGAAGCAATGGGACTGAAGGGATTCGCCGAGGGCGGCATCGCGTCCATCGTGGCCGGGTGCTCGACCCACCCGCTCGACCTAATCAAGGTCCGCATGCAGCTGCAGGGGGAGGCGGCGGCGCCGCAGCCGGCGCTGCGCCCGGCGCTGGCGTTCCACGCGGGAACGCACACCGTGGCGCTCCCGCACCACGACATCCCGGCGCCGAGGAAGCCCGGGCCGCTCGCCGTCGGCGCGCAGATCCTGCGCTCCGAGGGCGCCAGGGGGCTCTTCTCCGGGGTGTCGGCCACCATGCTGCGCCAGACGCTCTACTCCACCACGCGGATGGGGCTGTACGACATCCTCAAGACGAAGTGGACCAAGGAGAACGACGGCGTGCTAGCGCTGCACCGCAAGATCGCGGCCGGGCTCATCGCTGGCGGCGTAGGCGCTGCCGTGGGCAACCCGGCGGACGTGGCCATGGTGCGGATGCAAGCGGACGGGAGGCTCCCGCTCGCCGAGCGCCGGAACTACCGCAGCGTCGGGGACGCCATCGGCCGGATGGCGCGCAACGAGGGCGTGCGCAGCCTGTGGCGCGGGTCGTCGCTGACCGTGAACCGCGCCATGATCGTGACGGCGTCGCAGCTGGCCACGTACGACCAGGCCAAGGAGGCTATCCTGGCGCGCCGCGGACCCAGCGCCGACGGGCTGGCCACGCACGTGGCGGCCAGCTTCACCGCGGGTATCGTGGCCGCGGCGGCGTCCAACCCCGTGGACGTGGTGAAGACGAGGATGATGAACATGAAGGTGGCTCCCGGCGCGCCGCCGCCGTACGCCGGTCCGGTGGACTGCGCGCTCAGGACGGTGCGGTCGGAGGGCCCCATGGCGCTGTACAAGGGGTTCATCCCCACGGTGATGCGGCAGGGCCCCTTCACCGTGGTGCTCTTCGTCACCCTCGAGCAGGTGCGCAAGGTTTTCAAGGGCGTCGAGTTCTAAGGCCAATCATGGCGACCGGCGACGACGATGACGACAACAACCACCACCGTGTTAGCACCATGCCCCTCGCTGCTACGAATAATCGCTGCAACCCTAGAGGCGGAGATTCGTACACCTTTGCATCCCGTGTCAGCCTTGTTCCATCTCGTCCTGCATCCCAGTGTATTTGGATGGATTTGACCAAATGTTCTACGGAAATTTGAAACATTTTATTAAATCGCTACTGCGATGTCTCATGTCTCACGCTTTCACCAGTGACCTCCACGGATGTTGGAACTTGAAGAACTGAACATACCATTACCCCCAATAAGTCGGGTAGGGGGTTCCCAATCAAGAGTGTTCTGAAACCCAATTGAAGAACAGAATTTTTGTGGATTTGATGTCCATGAATTTCATGAACCCTCCCGAGTTCCAGCCTCTTCGATTGCTGCTAGCTGGGGACATCATAGGATCCCATGGATCCCATGTATCTGAATTCCGCTACCCGAGTAGATCTGGTACAAGCACGACAGGGACGTGCATGTTCCTAGGCCAAGGTATAGTACCGCTAGAACCTCTCTTTCTCCACTGGATGAATAAAATAAGAATCTGCGTAGAAAGCGTGCAGGTGCCCACGCAAAAAATAAAATAAAATAAAAAAAAATGTTCTCTAGCGCGTGGTGCCGACGCAAATGGGGGTGCCACCACGAAATCAGATACTCCTACCACTGTTACAACGTCCTAACACTATTATAAATTTCTTATTTTGTTCATCTCATGAATTGCTACCTTATTTACCGTTCCGCTCCTCGATCCGATCGGCATCCACATCACTGCAGCAGACGATAGCTACTCCGCTGGAGCCTTTTGCGGCCATCCTGATCGGCATCTAGGACTACCAACGGGCTCTGACATTGGTGTCTCGCCGTCAATTACCCAGCCCTAGAGCGCAACTAACCAATGCTGCTCCTGAAAATTTGGTGCCAATTGACCGATGCCCCTTCTGAAAATTGGGTGCACTTTCGCTGCCACAGCAGCAGGAACACGCGCAAAAACTTGGAAGGGCACCGCACAAGGTCTCGGGCGGTTACAACCGGCGCCAGATTAGCAGTAACCGGCGATGACTGGTCGGCGATGTTATCTTAATTTTCTAGGAGCAGGACAGTCTAGACTCCAGAGACATCAAATAGAGCTTTCTGGCCAGTTATGAAGTAATGGGTCCAATCAATTTCAGCATAATTTACTTCAAAAGCAAAACTTTTTAAACGTAAGTGTTGATATAATTTGCAAGAAAATAATGTAAATGGCGGTTAGTGATTCACCGTCGGTACTGACTTTGAGCAGAAACCGACTGATTCAGTCCACAAATCAGGGCTGCCCTTGAAGCGCGCCATGGTTTCGTGCTTACAGAGTTATACAGTCTGTTCTTCTGGTTCTCTTCTCCCACATACTGCGAGGTGACAGGTTAAGGAGAATGCTGAACTGAGCAAATCATATGTCGTGGATTTAGGTGCAACGAAAATTCAGGTTGAATTGGCCCTCAGTTTTTAGGACATGTAACAAGAAGCAGAATTTTGGTCCGAGTTTGTATTGATCAATTGTAGGAAAGAAACAAACAAACGCAGGCAAATCAACTGACACCAAATAGAGCAGAGCAATTTTCTGTACACAATGTTTCAAGATCTATGTTAAGTTCAGGCTATTGCCTCTGTAAGATCTGAATATTTCCTTCCTTGTTTATAAATGAAAACGAATTCAAAATTTATATCTTGGTCTCATACCCTCGTGAGATTCTCACACTAGTAATCCTGGCATGAACCAATAAACATATTATTCAACATACACGTCCAGATTGCCAAATCACAATAGGCCTTCAACTACAACACCCAAGGCCCCCAAGCATGTCTATCAACATTGGCAGGAATATAAAACAGAATATCAGTGTCAACTTGATAACCATATTACTTTAGAAACCAAGCGGGTATATTGTTCAGCAGATCACACTACTTGAAGGCATGTTATGTGTGATGACTAGGTTGTGCTGGAAATATCCATTTATCAAGTTCTAATCAGCAAGTTGGAAGGCAGTCAATGAAAAGTTTAGCAGATGCTTATTAGAGAGAGGCACTTATATTAAGGGCATGAGCTCTCTAGGGTATAGAAGAATAAGATAAAATAATACTATGAATCATTCGCAAAAAATAATACTGTGAATCAAGCAGAATCGATAAAATGATGATTCACTAATCTGTAGATGATGGCCAGGAACCTCCTATTGGAGCTATATGAAATTGATATGAATCAATTACGGTTTAAGTATATGTATCTAGAAGATCTGCAAGAATATAACTAGTGCTACGTTTAAGTTCATGTTAAGAAGTTGGGTTCAAGTAGATATCTGAAAAGGAGGGCTGAAGACCACACATGATCGGACCTTGCAAACATCTAACACCATCCTAGGAAAGGAATATGGTCCACTTGCCAATTTGGTGTGAACAGGATGTAGCCAAATAAGAGGCCTTACTTAATAAAAATGTCACCAATATGGTTCAATCAATATAACCACTACGAAGAAGGTTGGCCATACAGTGTAAAATTTCTCTAAATCCACATAGCGAAAACTTTAGAGTTTGCAGCATATGTTCATCCTGTCATTTCGATAAAGGATAGGAGCCAGGGGGTCCATACCTGATCGATTACTAGATGGTTTCCCTACCAACAACAAAATTGTTGTGAGCCAATCATTATTATCGACTAGCTCCAGCTTTCCATCCGACAATAAGAATAACGTGGTGCTTAGACTGATAAAAAGGTTAATTCAGGACAGTAAGTTCCACAGCTGGTATGTTTTCCGGAATCACCAGATTGTCTAGGTGTCACAATAAAAAGGAGAAATCAGTGCATCCCTCATCATAGCCAATAAATATGTCTACTGCAGAAAGCAAAAGGCACAACATTTGTCAAACCAAGTAGGCATGGTAACACAAATCACCTGATAAAGTTTCCATTGCCCAATGCACCCAGCTTGCTTGCTTAGTTGCATGGATGCAACCAATAGTGATACAGTTCAAATGGAAATTTTATCATCAAGATTAGATCTTTAATATTTTTTATCAATGGTTAAAGTTATGTTCCACAATGGCATTATTGCTTGGACTGACAGGCTTTACCTGCAACATGTACAGACACAGGATTTAACAAGTAGAACACCACAGATATCTAATGTTTACCACGAAGAGAAAGAAGCCACCAGTGTTTGCTTTTCAGAAAAGAAGTGACATACTTTAATTGTATACCTTCAACAGGAACATAAGCAAAAAGTGAAGAAGATCAAAATAAAGCTAATGGATCATGAGAGCACATAAGTTTTCCTCAGGCTTGAAGTGAACAAGAAATCTTTAGTTGGCAGACACTTGTAGGATGATCTGGTGGGTTGAATTGACCGATACAATCAGTTGGCCTATTGGATTTGGCCCACTTAACTATTTTTCAACTTGCCACAAGGATAGGTTGCATGGAGATGGTCCAGCAGCCAACAGATCAGGTTGTCCCATGGTACACCAGCCTAGTACTTACTGATTAACTATTCTAACTTTTGAGGAACTAGCAAATTGCAATAGATTTTTGTATAGGCTAAAATTTGTGCTTGGTAGGTACACCAGCCTAGTGCTTACTGATTAACTATTCTAACTTTGAAGAAGAGAACCGCGTGTGCATTACCGCGCAGCAACTTTATCTTGCTAGTACTACTACACCACTGGCAAGCAGCTGATACATGTCAAGAACAACAGCTTTAATCTTAGACCAGACCAAGTTTCTAACCTGATACAGACTTAAAACATTTTTACAGAACAAGGTCCTAACAGAGCCAATCCTAAATGTACCACAAAACTGCAGCAAATCCTTCCATTCATGTTCAAATAGAGTGTCATCAAAGAACAAGCATGTGCACATACATAGGAACATGATGAAAACAAGTGGACAGACCTTCTCATATCAAAACCAATCTGAATGCTAAATCAAAAAGGCAGGGATACTTCTTAAATGACCTATGAGCTTTTGTAACTCCATCTGATCTAACGTCCAAGTAGCAAAAGCCCTTGTCATTTACAGAAAGGCTTCTTATCATTTAGGTCAAAAATGAATTCTTAATCTAGTGTAACTTTAGAATGGCAGATCTACATTGCACAAAAGGACCACTAGAAAGGAACAACTACTCTATCCATTCTCAGCAACCTTTCTCAGGACATAATAATCAAAAACCTAATTGCTGCAAGTGTTACAAAAGATTGAAATAGACTTTTAATCACCGACCGTTCTATTTCCATCAAGGGCACTCTGAATCAAAGTAACCTTTAATCTAGTTAAAAACTCCAGTGTGCCTTCAATCCTATTTACGTTTTCGTTCATGTAACAGACTAACAGGTGGCAACCCTCCTGATAATCCTGAAGAGAATAATTACGACACCGAACCTGAGCTAAGCCACAACCATGAATCTTTTCTACCAAGACACCGAATCTCTGAAAGGCACATCCTACCTAAACAACACCTACACCACACGCACCAATTTACAGTCCACGATTCTGTCAATTATCTATCTATCCCCTTCCTGACGCTGACACGGGACCTTCAGGACGCAAACATCTAACTTGACCTACTGACGCATTACATCGAACAGCTAGGACGCGCTCCGAACACCGCCTACCCATCTGCCCTACCAAAGGCGCCAGCACATGCGGAGTGCGCGTGGTCGAGTAACTCACACCTCCGAACAACTTCCCTTGTCATCTTCCACTTGTTGCGTTGCTCCGGGACTAGGAGTTTTAAGAGCGTTTGATGCCTCGGTGGTCCTCGCGCTGCCCGCGCGCGCACGAAAAGGGGATGCGCCTATATTTAGCAAGCTGGTGGATCGGGGGATTGAACAAACTGGTGGTTGAGATGGCTGATCGGAGTTGATTAAGCCAATACACAGATGTTTGACTTGCAAAGGATGACGAGAATGTGGACGAGTGTAAGAGCAATCGCCTAGATCGATCCATGTGAAAACGAAAGGATCTGAGAATCTTACATTGCAATGGCGAAGTGCGGGAGTGTGCCGGACGGATCGGTACAGCAGAATCTGCTTGTTTGCGGCGGCGGCGGCGGCCGCCGGCAGAAATGGCGGTGGGGACAGGGGCGGACAGTGGTGGCGGTGTGGTGCACTGGCCGTGGGTTATTAAAACCCCGCGCCTGCTAAGTTTTGAAGCAGTAAATTAGCCGTGGGTATTAAAACTTAAATATTTGGCTAAACACTAAATTCCGAGCTTCCATTTTTTTATCACGCGGCACTCACGCTCGGATCGGTGGAGCTTTAGCATCGAAGATCCAGTTTTGTTGAGGGCCGGCCCTGACGGCGTCGAGCGGAGCGACCGTCTTGATTCTTAAAATCGAGGAATTCTTTTTTATATCTGTGTATAATATATATACCTAATAGTTCGTATAATAACAGATAGAACTAGTTCTAAAATAGTAGCTAGATTTAGTAGTCTATACAGTAGAATGCAAGTGGGCTGGTTCCTCCGGTTCATAAAAAATCAAATGACCTATCTGCCTAGCCTATTTGGCTGTTTGCCTGTTTCATATTTTCTTCCGTACAAACAGTCTACTTTTTTGCGTTCCGTGGGACCACGACTTCGAGACGTCCCGCATACCTGCAGCTTCGATCGAGGACATGTATCAGCCATTACCATATGATTTTTCATCGCTGTTTTTTCTGCTCTATAGTTTTTACTTCACCTTAAATGGATCCGATCCTTGTTGAGATCGCACGTTTGAAATATGGAAAGGTCTCCGCTTGCTCGGATGATTAATGGGTCCAATGTTTGTACTGTGGTGCTGGCACCAGCGAGCAGATAGCTCCAAAGCTACTATGGTTGCAAGTTAACTGCTGCATATACCGATGAGTAACTAGAGCTGTACGCAATAAGTTGTACATACATTAACGTAAGCATACATGTGAAAACGAAAGGATACATGTGAAAACAAAAGCATATGAGTATCTCTACCTAGCTAGTATGCATTAACATAAGCATACATGTATGTACTTTGATCTCTCACAATTTTGTTCAGCATTTATGATAATTTTGTTCTAGCTTACCGTAATGGATGCATTTCAAGTTGTTCAAGCTTATCATAAATATTCATCGACTCTATCCAGAATATTATCTTTGTAATTAATATATAAATATTTTAATATTTATGTTCAATAGGGCCTCGCTTTTAGTTTCGCCCTAGACCACTGAAATCTCAGTACCGGCTCCAGTTGTTGCATGCATAGAAAGGTAAATATGACAAAATTGCTGATATCATTCACATGCAACTCCATTTTAAAATTCGATTGCACCATTATGTTTCGTGCAATAAGAGTTTTAAAATTAGACCTCGGTTGAGTATATTTCAATGATATTTTTTTAACATCAACTTCATATAAAAAAGATGCTTCTGTGTGCATTATAACTTACTTACGATTTTTCAAAAAATTGCTCATGACTTCAAAAAACTTGCTTATTCATCAAAATATTTTTCTCAAATCTGTACCCAATTATGCTAATTTTGCTTTTCAAATTCACATAATATGCTTTTCTGGGTTCATATGAATTACTTGTAATTTGGAACTAATATGTTTTTTATGAGTTTACACGGATTTGAGTTTTGCAAATTGAAACAATTTGCTTTCTGAATTTTCTGGACTGCTTGGGTGTGTCTCTCTTCTTTGCTACATTGTCCTGCTAGTCTTTATTAGGATTGCTAAAAATAGAAAAGATGGTCAAATAAAATGCCTTTTCACATCATATGAAATATTTTTTCATAGTATATAAAATGTTTTTTTCAATGCATATGATTTTTACCTGTGGACAGACAAATTCACTTTTTCCTAGGTGTTGCGCATGCGCGCTCTGCATGTGGATGCCAATTTGCCATGATTAGAAAAATAATCAATTAAGTATTTTTTTTCTAATTAATTGTGTGCATACTATCCGTTTATAGCATACACCGTTAGTATTCAGTCATGTCAAAAAAAAGTAGTGTAAATCCCATGAAATCGTGAAAACCCCTTTAAGAACTGTTTAGAAGTTTAAAAAAAATCTAAAAGAACCCACACGTATACGAAGTTGAGTCCCAAATCAACCTACTTTGTGAGATATGAAATTAACAAAGAGTGGAGAAAAAAACAAAATTTCTGTACAATAATTGTTTTTGTCCTTTTTAACTCTTTTGTGTCTTTTGTCAATTTCATATCGCAGAAAGCGAAGTTGAGCTTGATTATTTGCTTCTATATCACCACCTCCCTACACATGTGAGTTTTTTTAGATTTTTTCAAAATGACTAAACATGTTTTTTAGGGGGGAGTTCACGAATCCAATCGTTTTGGTTTAGGCTTTAAAAGCCTGATAGGAAATTTGTAGGCTCGAGCCTTACGTCAAGCTGTGATGCTAAGCTCGAGTCAGTCTGATATTAGATTTTTTTAGATTGGGTCAGGTTTTTTTGGGTTTCAGGTCTGTTTTGAAGTCCGAGCTTTGCTTGATTAGAACTGAGGGGGTATGTTTTGAAGCCCGAGCCTGGTCCATGCACTAGTCGGATTGGTGAAAGTACATCTAGCATTTATACGTGATTTTGATAATTAATGACAATACATATGGACTAATAATGATGTTAAGTTTGTTAGTAGTTTGTTTCATAGGTGATGCATAGATGAGAGATATGTATGAGCTCTAGGTGAAAGGGGAGATTAAAAATGCATCGAGATGAATGAGCTTTAAGTGATGCTCGTGTAAGTGATGACAATGTCTATGGACTAACAATCATATTAAGAATTGCTATTAGATTATTTCATAGGAGATGCATAAATGATGAAGTATGGATTATTTGAGAAATACCATGAGTTCAAAAAATTACATCAAAAGTCATTGAGATTTTAGTGATGCTCATAAGAAGAAGAAGAAGCTCAATAAAATTAGCAATAAGCTTGAAGGCTAAGTTACTTGTGAAGATCAAATAACTAAATGTATGACTTGTTAATAGAGTTTTATGGACTAACTCGTGTGCTATGTATTTAAGAATGAGTGAGGTTAGGTTCTATATGAAGATTGATAATATGCATGAAGGCTAATAAGTTACTTGTGGAGATCAAGTAACTTAAAGTATAAAAGTTGTTATTTAGGTTTTATGGACTAACCCGTGTGCTATGTGCTTAAGAGTGAGGTGGGGTTAGGATCTATATGAAGGCATAAGTTGAATTGAAATCATATATGCCAAGAGTGAAGAACAAGAGTGGACTCCATATTTGATAAAGTTAATTCCTTGAAGATGTCGAATACAAAGTGGTTCTCTATGGTAAGACGGTGAAGGGCAAGCAAGACTCGGCTGCGATGGATCATCCGTGGTGAAAGGCAAGCAATTGGCTTGGCGCTGAAGAACTAAGGCGGTGGTGAAGAGTAAGTGAATGCTTTGCACCGATGGACCGTGCGAGGTCATGGGAAGCTATGGATGATTCACATCAATCATACGAAGAATCAAGAAGAGATAGAGTGAAAAATATATGGAAGTTGGCAACCCTCAAGGTTTGAAAGAAAGAAGCGATACTTAAAAGTTTTCAAATGCTCAAAGTGGTTCAAACGAGTTTTATCTTTGAATTTGAGTATAGGTATGCTGCACTATTAAGAGGGATGCAACGTAGGCTAATTGTCATATCTCAGTGCTCAAGAGTTTCTAACCAAACCCATAGTGAGAGTTCTTTTTAGAAATCCGGAGCGGAAAGTATGGAAGTGTCCAAATTGGATTTTGGAGTGTTTCAAATTTGATCCTATATGTTTTAGGTCATGAATTCAGTTGTGATGTGTAGCCCTCTGAATAAGCTTTCAATAGAGTCCAAAATCATCGAAATCGGACTTTGAGATCAAAAGTTATCGCCATTTTTTAGAGGTCAGTTGTGCTAAACTCGGATACTCCGGGGTATGTCGGATACTCCGGACTGTCCGGAGTCTCCGGGTGAGACTTCGCCAGATAGTCTCGGTTTGAGCTGTTTTAGTTGAGCCAGATACTCCAGAGTACCCCGGATACTCCGGGTCAGGCCTGAAAAGTCTTCAACGGGTAGTTTTTTGGAGGTGGATATTTATACCCCCTCAACCCCCTCCTTTGGGGACGTCTAGAGCACGAAAAAGAACACTTCTTAAAGTCAAAATAACTCCTTCTCACTCCGTTTTAGTGAGAGATTTGAGAAAAAAATGAATTGGGTTGTGAGATTGGAAAATTGAGTGCAAGTGAGCTAAATCCAATCTTGAGCACTCAAGTTCATCAGCAAGAAGTTCGATTGTGTTTGTTACTCTTGGAGCTTTGAGCTCCTAGCCGGCTAGGTGTTGCCTGGCGAGCTCCCATGCGTGTGGTGAGCCACGAGAAAGTTTATGAAGGTCAATCTCGCCTCCGAAAGGGAAGAGATAAAGCTAGTGGATCGAGGAAAGCGGTTGAAAGAGACCTGACCTGTTGGAGCTTCCTCAACGGAGACGTAAGATTCATGGTGGTGAATCTGAGCTTCGGGAAACAAATTTTGTGTCTCCTCTTTTGTTCCTCTACTTTTGGGTTCTTGCTCAATATTTGTGCATATTGCTTGATCTATTTATTTATGTGTATTTGAGTGTAAGTTCTCCGTTAATCTATTTGGAATCATCTCTTGGAACACACAACATCACTTAGTTTAAGGTAGAACTCTTTAGACATACTTTTATTTCAGTTTCGAGCTCTGTTCTTTACAGAATCCGGAGATTTCGGATTTTCCCGGAGACTCCGGACCTGTACAACCCCGGATACTCCGAATGAACAGTGATTTCAGGTGTGTGAGCAGTGTTTTCAGCCTTTTTCAGTTTAAGTTTTATGGCATATCTCTTGCTAGAATTGAATAATTTTTGTCATCTTAGGATTGTAATTTTCACACTTATTTAGGGTGATTGTGCACTAGTTGAGCCTAGCATATTTAGTTTTTTCATTTGTGAAATATCCGTTAATTTATATTCCGCTGCAAGTTTAGACCAACGGTAAAAGAGGACGATTTTTTGTAAAATCGCCTATTCACCCCCCTAGGCGACATCATTGTCCTTTCAGTTGGGTCAAATTGGGTTCCTCTGCTTCGGTTGCCCATGAACAAGCCTAATGAGAAGCGGTATTTTGCTTAGTTTGCTTGACTTAAAGGATAACGCATAGAAGTCGAGAACAGGAGAACCAAGCTTGGCTTGGATGGCTAGTATAGGGATGGCAACTTAGAAACTAATGGCTCTATAAACTTCACAAGATAAACATGTCTCAATTTATATCTAAATATGTTTAGGTTTATCTAGTATATCTATTCTACCACCCAAGAGGATTGCAACCTACTCTAGCAAGGTAAATTGCAAGTATGTAAATGCGAAAACGTAAATATGGTAGAGAGATAACTTTGCATAAGGGATTTTTACCTTGTGGTATCATTGGCATACAAGCTACTCCTAGTCCATGTTGGAGCTCCACAAAGAATATGCTCCTGGTCGCCAAGTCTCTTCCGGTCACGGCTCTTGAGATAGCAAGCCACCAAAACAAGACATCAAGCACGATAGGCCACCAAGACAAGGTCTCACCACTAACCTCTCTTCTGGTCACTTGTGTGTCGTCTTCACTTCAGAGCTTTAGTCACAAAGACAAGGGCATTTGTGTCCCCGCACAATCTTCTTGTCGCCGCCCTACACTAAGTCGGAGGGTCAACAAATTATTAGCGAGTCACTAAGACTCCAAGGCGCCAACGTACTTCTCGGTATACGGTTGGATCACTCATTGATCCACTCTCTAGGTTGTAGCACCTTACAACACTTCTCTCTAGACTTATAAGCATTAACCACTCTCTAATGGTGTGCTTAATCGCCTTAAATGAACACTTTAAGCACTTTGATAGTTTGTATGTCTTCTCAAATGTGTATAAGTTTCTTTGGACTCTAACATCTTCAAATGATCGAGTGTGTGGGTATATATAATCTTAAACCCGCCAACTAGCCATTGCTCCAACGGCTTGGGCTTACTGTGAACACCAAATGATCTGGTGACAACAGTAGTACAAACACTAGACCATCTGATGTGTACATCAGTGGATACTAGACGTTGTGAAGGGATCGGTGACGTCCTAAAAGGGAGGTAAATTAGGACACTTAGAATTATTTCGGCTCTAAAAATAACACAAGATAAACCTATATTAATTTCTATCTAGATGTGCTCTAGTTTTATCTAGTGTGTCTACTCTACCGGTCAAAGCGCTAGCAATCTATGCAGGAAGGTAAATTGCAAGAATGTAAATACAGAAACGTAAATAAGGTAGAAAGAGCGAACTCGGTACAAGAATTTTTTCCGTGGTATCGATGGCATTAATGTCACCCCTAGTCCACGTTGAAGCTCTACAAAGGATATGCTTCTATTCAGCACTCGATCACGGCTCTTGAGCTACCAAGTCACAAAGACAAGCTCTCCACCCGGATGAGCCACAAGCTACCAAGGTAAGGTCTCACCACTAGTCTCACTTCTGGTTCCTTGCCGCCGTTATCATTTCAAAGCTTGAGCCACCAAGGCAAGGGTCTCCACGTCCCCACACAATTGATTTGTCGTCACTCCACACCAAGTCAGAGGGTCAACAAACTTGCCGACGAGTTACGAAGATTCCAAGGTGTCGGCGTACCACTTGATACAAGGTTAGGTTACTCCTTGATCCACTCTCTAGGCTACAATCACTTAACAACACTCTCTCTAGGCCTATAAGCACTAAACACTCTATAATATTGTGTTTAATCGCATTAGATAATCACTTTAAGCACTTTGATGGCTTAGATATCTTCTCAAGTGTGTATGAGCTTCCTCTAAACTCACGCAGCATGCCACACCTTCAAATGATCGAGTGGAAGGGTATTTATAGCCTCAAACACATGCACTAGCCGTTAACCCTATGGCTTATAAAAGTTGTTAACACCGGATGATCTGGTGAGAATAATAGTACTAACACCGGATCATCCGGTGAATACTCTCAAAAACTAGCCATTGGAACTCCACTCAAACCTCTGTGAACACCGAACACTCCGGTGTATATTTCATCTCCATCATCAAACTATCAAGTGAGTTATCCTGAGCTATCCAAGCCTTTCCTTCTTATCTGTGTAAATTACTTCAGTGAAGGCATCTGGTGCACATCACTTTATTACCGGACTATCCTATGAGTTGACTTCAGCCAACCGAGCCAATGCAACCCTCTCTGGAAATAATGCTGCAGTGTGCACTGTCTTCATCACCGGACCATCCGATGTGTTGATCTTTGTTCTACCTCTTTGCACTGTTCGTTGTCCAGTGTGTGCAACACATTGATCACCAGACCATCCGGTGTTTTGATCTTTAACTTCAATGGCTGCAACCTTCTTTGGATAAAATGCCCCGGCGTGTATCTTCTCTGATTACCAGACCTCCAGTGAGGTCTTCAAGCATCTCTCCCATTTGCCAAATATGCTACGATGAGTTCAACACCCAGAGCACCAGACCATCCGATGAGTAAATTTCTCCTAGGACTTCTCCAATTCAATCAAACTTTTTCCCGGCTGTGATGACTTCTTCATGTATTGTATCCATGAGACCTACTAATATATATTCTTGACAAAAATGTTAATCTCATTGATTATATTGTCATTAATCACCAAAATCACAATCATGGCATAATAGAGTTATTTTCGCTACAATCTCTCCCTTTTTGGTGATTGATGACAACACAATCAAAACAAGTGACAAATAATAAATGATACCAAATATAAAGATCATAAACGAGCACAAAGTCTTACCATATTGTTTGAATACATATTCTTACCACTTAGTTCCTCTTTGTTATGGCTCTCCCTTTCTCCATTGTCACTATCTTCCTTGAGCGACCTATGCAAAAGCTCCTTTTTTACCAATCTAGACGCTTACCATCTTTTCTTCTCCCCTTTGTCAACTTCGGCATTCCTAGATATCTTAGTTGTTGATACAATCTCCTCGCATTGTTCATCTTGCTTTCATCTTACTTTGGTCATTAAACTTCTCTCCTTTTATCAATAACCTCCCAAAAAGGGCTATAAACACATGTTGAATTCAAGAGAAAAACATTATAGCATATGGGAAAGAGCTTCACAAAGCATGATTGAATAAAATGATACTAATTATATGGATGTCACTACAAATAAATAATATCAATTGTAGGCTACAAAAGTATATAGATCATAATTTATTAAACTCATATAATACAGTCTAAATCCTCCATATATGTGTGCATACATACAAAGATACCAATTAAAGCATTTAAGCATTGCATACCTCCAGAGATATATTAATGGCTACATAAGACTACAAAATATGTCACTAGAAATATATATTAATCTCAAAATCACAACCTATAGGATATACCCCCCAAAAGTGTGCATACAAGTGATCAATAATTTTGAGATATATGCACTTGTTATTGATAACAATGAAGATTTATTCTATAGATTTGATCATGGCACATAAAAGATACTAAATATAAAAACTAGTACCATGAAATGAATCTACAACTAATAAACCATGTAGGTTGCTCACGGGTTAGAGATTAACACAAGCAACATACCATATAAAAACCTAGACTAGGTATTACAGTAAATTGAAATAAGCATATACAATCCTAGACGAGACAAATAAGCTAGAAGCAAAAAATAAAATACATGAACATAAGTTTAATTACCATTTACCTCTTTTACTTTTAGATGGAGATTTAGGTATGTGATGATCATAATCTTAATCAATACACCTATCTTGTACACTTTACTTTTTTGCTTGAACCTTCACTTTATCTTGTGAGCCGAGTCTACAAATGCCCATAGCCATTTAAGGCTTTAAGTCTACTTTGGAATCCAAACCGATTGAGACACTTTTTATATTGGTGATGACTTCCTTGAGCACTGTCGATGACACAGGAACCAGGTGTCCCCGAGTCCCGAGGTCAGAACAGCAGAGTGCCACGTGGTGCCCTCCTGCTGGGGTTATCTCCCCGAGGTACGAGAAGACCAAGTCCCGGGAGAGGGTGCCCGGGGCCACGAACAGTGGTCCCCGAGTACCCGAGTTCCCCAATGACTCGAGAAGATCAAGTATCGGGAAGAGAGTGCTCGAGGCTGCGAACAATAGCCCCCGAGCACTCAAGTCCCCCGACGACAAGAAAGGCCAAGTACCGGGAAGAGGGTGCTCGGGGCTGCGAACAGTGGCCCCCGAGCACCCGAGTCCCCCGAGGACCCAAGGGAAGTCAGTTCTGGGAGAGAGTGCTCGGTGACATGAACAGTGGCCCCCGAGCACTCGGTTCCCCGAGGACCCGAACAGTCAGTTCCGGGAGAGAGTGCTCGGGGCCGTGAATAGTGACCCCTGAGCACTCGGTTCCCCAAGGACCAAGAAAGGGCATATCCGGGAGAGAGTGCTCGGGGCGGCTAACAGTGGCCCCCCGAGCACTCATTCCCCGAGGGCCTGAGAAGTCCTTCGCCTGTGGCCCCCGTAGAGGTCCAGCGGTGAGGTGTCAGCTGATGAGAGGCCTGATGCCGCATTTAAGAGGGCGCGTGGCCTGTCACTTCTAACTGCTCCCCCCACGCTTGCTGCCAGTCCCTGCCACGGCCTGGCAGGGAGGCGTGGGGATATTTAATACACAGGTCCCATCGCGCGACATCCGACGCGCCTCGGGATAACATAGCGAAGCCCAAGGCGCCCCGCCTGCCGCCCTGCTGTGTCAGGCTTGCTCTGACTAGGCGGGCACGCCGGGCTGCTCGGTGGCTACCTGGTGGGCCCTCCCCGCGGCGCCCGTTGAAGAACGGCATGATGACGAACAAGACCGGACGGGGCGCATTTTCAACCCTCCCCGTCACCTCGCGCCGCAGCCCATGATGGTTGCTTTCCATTTATGGCGCCTTGGAACTCGCGTCATCCTTTCTGGGCACACTACCACCCCGGCGGGTATAAAGGTGGGGCGAGCTCTCCGGAGAAGGAGAGACCAGTTCAGACCAGATCGAATCCTCGGCAACCGGCGACAAGCACAGAAGCTTAGATCAGCCGAAGAACAAGGAGCACAAAGCTCTAGACTAGACAAATATTCTTGTAACTCAGCAGATACTCAGAGAAACACTCTCAGAGCATTTATAGCATATACACAGGAGTAGAGTGTTACGCTCATTGCGGCCCGAACCTGTCTAAAAATCCTCTGAGCATTTACTCCTTTCTGCATCCGATCATTCCATTCCACCTGTATCTCATTTACGCCTATTTATTTCACCCGCAAAACGGATTCAGAATCATCCCCTCGGCCGAATCTCAAAGGGGGTCCCTCCGGATCCCTGCTTAAGGAGTTCACCCTCCGACAGGCACCCAAATAAGTTAGTTCCACCTCCGATTCTTTCTCTCAACTATGTGCGCAACCACCTTGCATTTGTCCTTCTTCTTGAGCTGTAGTGGTTGCTCTTAGTCTTGATCTTTTACTTGGGCTTGGTGTAGAGGTTGGAAGTCTTGTTGGGGAGGTTCGCAATCTTCTTCTTCTTCTTGGTTTGCTTCTTCACTTGTTTGCATCGTAAGGACTTGTGGTCTTCTTGATAACATTTGAAACATGTTACGTTTCACCCCTCCGCAAGCTTCATCATCATGAAAGCACGGTTATCTTGAGAATGTTGGGTATATCCTTTGCCTTTTAAACTCGCTAAGTCCTTCTTGAGTTTCTCCATTTTTTACTTAAGTTCATCATTCTCTTATGCAATAAGGTTGTTAGAGGATTCTACAATAATATTCTTAACACAAATCTTATTGTAAAAGGGTGAGCTAGATAAATTAATTAAATCATCACAAGAAGTAGAATCATCTACCTTAGACTTGAAATTAAATAGAGTGATAGATTACTTCAAAGTGATCTTAGTTTGAGACTCAATGCACTCAAATTTAGTTTTAAGCTCTTCATGCTCATTGTTTAGCAAATTAAATTTGCACAATAATTGTTTATAATTAGAAACAAATATAGCATGGATGTTATTAAGTACATTGAATTTTTAAGCTCTGTAAATTATTTTTTAAGTGTCATTTGTTCCTCATTGATCAAATGTATGAGTTCAACATAGGAAGAAGAATCCTCATCGGATTCATCATCACTTACATCACTATCCATACCTTTAGTCTGGACTTCTCCAATTTAATCAAATTTTGTTCTGGCTACGGTGGTTTCTTCATATATTGTATCTATGAGACATAATAACATATATTCTTGACAAACATATTAGTCACATTAACTATATTATCATTAATCACCAAAATCACAATCATAGCCTAATAGGGGCATTTTTCGCTACACATTGGAACCCCACTCAAATATATTCTGAACACCGGATTGTCCGATATATCATTCACTTCTATTACCGGACTATTCGGTGTGTTGTCTTGCGCTAAGTCAAGCCACTTTTTCTTCGTGTAATTAGTCTGATGTGTAAACTATCTGATCATCACATTCCGATGTATTGATATTCATCCACTTTAACATCTTTCTGGAAAACACTCTGGTATGTTGGCTTCTTCCTCATCGGATCATCCAGTATGTTGAAATCTTTTATTCTCTCATTTGCACAGCTTCTGTTAAATGCTCATGTGTACTTACTCTTCTAACACCGAATCATCCGATATACTTAACTTCAGTTTTCTTCGAAGATCAATTGTTCTGTTAAATACTCTGTTGTGCTTCTGCTCTCATCATCAAACCATCCGGTGAGTATAACACATCCGGGAGGAATACTCCAATGTGTACAAAGTTCTGAGCACCGGATCATCTGGTGAGGTCATTTTTCCTAGGACTTGTCTAATTTAGTCCAAATTTTATTCCGACTTCGGTGACTTTTTTATGTATTATATCCATAAGATCTAATAATATATATTCTTGATAAATATGTTAGTCTTAATGACTATGTTATCATTAATCACTAAAATCACAAATATGATCTAATAATGTCATTTTTGCTATACTCGTGTTACCGTGAGGACACCACATCACCTCCTCGCGTGCGCCATGGCGACCGGGGATGAGGTCGTCAGCTGTGGGCCACTGCGTCACCTGGATGGAGGCTAAACGCCCGCCTTCTCGCGCGCGCCATGGCGGGTACAAACAAGGTCGCTGTGCTCCGCGCTTGTCTCTCAAAGGCCGAGGCTGAGGCCGCCTAGATGGAGGCCGAGCGTCGTGGATTCGAGGCGCCATGGAGCCTCACGAGGAAATTTATATCCTCTCCTCGACATGGACTCAGGCCCTGACCTGTGAGCCTCATGGGGAGAAATGGTCCCGTCCTTATCTCGTTCGTGGCGGATCCCCGTCTTTACAGGGAAAATTACCATCTCTAGACTAGTGGAGTTAGTTGTACCTCCTATCTATCAGATTTGTTATGTATATTATTAATATGAAATTTTATTTTAGTGATAGGTGTAGAAGTGACTTCATACGTGTGATAGGTAAGAGAGAAATGGAGAATAGGAGGCAGACACGCGGGCTACACACGGACGTGTGGGAATGGATCAGGATTATCGAGATGGAGCCTCAGTTCGAGGTAGACAACGGTGATGCAGGGCTGCAAACTGCCACACAAGCAGCGGATCGACAGCCAGCTCGCCAGGCTCCAACGTCGCCATGAGATAAACGAAAACGAAATAGAAATGGAGCAGCGTGGGAGGCTCCATCTTCCTTGTCTCTGTTTTTTTCTTTTTAGATTTGCTTACTATGTGTCTCATCAAGGAAAAAAAATAGGGTCTTAGAATTTTTCCAAAATATGTAAATATTTTTTGTTGGAGTGTTCGACGCAGTATAAGGCCTATTTTCTTTCTCTCTTTTCTTTTCTATAAGAAAAGGAGCCCACTCAGGTGTGTATGTCTTTCTATGTCACATTGGCGTTCCAGTTATACTCATGTGGCCTGGATTGTCCTTGTTGGCACAATTGTGACATAGTTATACCCAAAACAAAATTATTAGCTAGTTTTCTCAAACTTTAAATTCTACGAAAATATACCTAAGCTACCATGTATTTTACTTGATACCATGCAGCACTTCAATTTGGAGGCACTGTACTTTCGAGTAGCTCTCTCGTTTCGTAAAGTCACGTCCTCAGTTTCAGAGAAAATTGTTGTGTCATTTTCGCAACAAAGGACCAGAGTCGCTTTTGTAAACCACATATCATCGTTTGTTACCCATAATAGGCCATTGAGTACGAACACTACTAAGTTAGATCCGCTACTGGACCTCCTGGTCTCGTCGGCTGCATCTAATCTACTTACCAACCTTGGAAAAGCATCGGATTGCTTGCAAAATTATGAGCTTAGTCAATACGCTGTGCAACTAAGGAGAAAGGTTCCATGAAAAAAAAAGGAAGAGCTTTCACCAAATATTCTGTTGGAGACTTGTACCAGATGGACAAGTTGGAACCTAAACCACACGACAAGCTAACGGGTAGACAGCAACGGATCTTAAGGGGTGGGGTGGGGGGTTGGGATCATCTTTGACTATATTCTCTCCATTTTATTTTTTTTCTTCTTATTCTCAACTGTTTCGTTTCGAAGAGATTTGTGAAGGAAAAATAAAAAAATCTCATCCTAAAAAGAATGATTTTAGAAATTCCTTCGTAACAAAAACTGTGGAAAAAAAAATTGAAACGTTGAAGAAAAAAAACTTTCTTTGGTGATTGGATTTTGATCCTTGACGAAAATCCCTTTAGGCTCTCCTATGAGCTGCCCTTCGCTATAGTTACCTTCTATTTTTTAAGAGGAAAAGGAGAATAAAAGAGAGATAAGATGGAAGAGGAGCAGGAAGAAGATCTACCTCCTCCATGATTTCGCTCCGTGAAGTTTTCCTTTACTTTGGAAGAATAATGGAGTTTCTCTGTTCGAGACTTTTATGAATCTTGCACGTTCATGTGCAGGCACGATCGTTCACCAAAAGTCTCTCTCGAAGACTTTCACGTGTAGGCGAGGCTCAGCCAACTAGTCGCGCGCGTGCAGTGGACTCAGTTTTTCCCCCTTCGCTTCAGTACCTTTTACCGATCTGCGGCACGAGACACTGACTGAAGGTTGCGGCCATTTTTCAGCTGGCAATTAACCCGAGACGAGAACCGAGGTTGAAATATCTCAGGCGCGACTATGAGGCGAAGTGGTGGTCAGGTAGCTAGCTTCATAGCTTGCATGATACGCGTGCTGATGATCGCTTTCCATCGAGACCAGAACGAGCGCAACAAGCTAGGTGATGAGTGCGAGCACCCGCCGGGACTACTGTTTCCTATCTTCCCGGCCCACGCATCAACAGGTGGAGGTGAAGTCGCTGCGAAAGAGCCGAGCCGAGCCGAGCTGCGCGCGTTAGGCCGACTCCAACGGTAGCGTCATTTGACTGCCGTATCCCTGTTTAAGTTGTTTTACCGGTCAAGTACGTCCGCATACCAGTCTAATAAGATGAAAAAAAAAACTTTTACAGTTGCTACAGGGTTGCGGGACGAGTCTTTTGTTCGGCAAATTTGCCGATAGAAACCGGAGTGGCAATACTGTTCACGGTGTATGCATGTGGGTTTGAAGTAAGGAGTAGAGTAGTGGAAGGTACTCAGAAATAGGGTGGCTGTTGGAGATAAAATAATAATAAAATACTGTAATAGTATCAGATAATGCTGTAATAGTATTATAAGATATGAAATTTTAAAGTTTCTGTTAGAGGTGACCTTACTTTCCCGTTTTGATAGGATATTTTTAGTTTTTCTTAGTACAATGTCAGGAGCTATTTAAATGGGTAAATTTTTATTTTTGTTTGTGATGATTTTTGGCTAACTTAGAAAATAACTATAGTTAAAATAAACTAAAAAGCTGAGAAATAAATTTTGTGTGACTTTTTTGGCTTCTAGGTGTGCTGAAAAACTAATAATTTATTATAAAAATCAACAACTAAAATTTAACAGGCACAAACATTTCATCAGCTAGCTAAAAGCTCCAAAACTACAACCTACTGCTCCTATATTTTTATAGAGAGGGAGCCCGTCTCTACTTTCCTCTATCTCTGATAATAATCTCTTATAAGCAACAATTATTCATTGCAATAAAGAAAGAAGTCTCAACTAAATTTATCTCTTGTTCTATTATTGAACTTCCAGTTTGGGTTGGGTTGAAGAGTCCCAGAGATCTTATTGACAAAAATGTTATTCAATATGATATCAACATCTCACTCTACTGTCATCGTCATTGACTGCGTCTAGTTCACTATCGTCGGCTACGCTGACATCTGCATTTTTGTTGGCAGGATCGAATTGACGACCTACTTCCAGTCTATACAACATCAATTGTAAGCATTAGTTGTTTTTTGCAATAAAGAAGGAATTTCCCATCAAGTTTATATCTCTTGTTTTTGTTTTCTACTCTGGATTTGGGCTACGTTGGAGAGCTAGAGTGAGAGATCAGAGATGTCCCAAGTTCCTAACCATCGATAACATTATTCGATATTCTCCTCTTGTTTTTGGTCCAACCACTAACGGACGATCCACGAAATCCAACTCGATTCTCGGACGGAGAAAATCTGAGAACGTTTTTTTCTTTGAAAACTAAAATCCGAGAAAGGTTTACTCGATGGGTGAGTGGAAAGGTTCGGCGTTTGGTTCGGGGCATTGGAATTGCGCAAAGTGTGAACTCATCGGCATCCAGTGCTTCTTTTGTCTGCTGCCAGTTTTTTTGGGGTAATATTGCACTTTTATTACCCTCCTATGTTGTTTTCTTGCCGATTATTAGCCAACCTCGTGAGATGGAGTATTGATCAGGGATGACACGGCGAGAACCAAATTTTGTTGACAATTGACTTCAACCAAATAGGTTCGATCGTAAGTTACATGGGCCAATTGATTGTATGTTATCGAAATTATCTTAGTTTTCTTATTTATCATCGATAAAGTTCATTTTAGTTCATACTATTAAAATACCAGATTCTTTAATTCATATCATCGGTATTATCCGGTGTCCGTTTGAGCTCCATTTATCAACGATAAGTCTATTATACATTTGTACCCCTTATTTGGTGATTTACATAATTTCACTCTATACCATTAAAATTCCACTCAATCAACTACATGTTCATTGGCTAGTTCAAGCTTACCAAACATGACATCACTGCTCCCATGACTATTCAGAATGCATAAATGGTTCTGTTCAAATATGACAACAACAAAATGGTTCCAAATAGTTCTGAAAATAGAAAATTGAGACAAGCTGTTTTTTTAGAGCATTGTATTTCAGTTACAGTAGAGCAAATTTCACAATATTGTAATTGCCACAGGTGTATGATAATAACTCAAATGAACCAGCAAATTTTTTTCTTATAGTCAGATGCACTATTATTTTTAACCTGATTAAACAAAAAGAACAGTGAAGTCAAGAATGCAGCTGCTGTCGCTAGACCCTAACTATTGGCGCTGTCAAGCTTAATGTCTAACAATGAAAGAGCTGCTAGCATTATTCATCTATTTATCCTAAAAATAATGCTCTTATATGACATGATCATAACTTAAATATATCTGGCAGGTTAATCTTCATGAACAAACCAAATATTCATATGGTGATTCTACATGAACAAACCAAATATACACATGTAGACATAGTGATTGTATGGATAAGCTTAATAAATACGAAATCATATTGAACCATGAGAACACACTTTTCTTTTAAATTGCAGACCACTCTTCAAATAATGTATCTACGGAGCTAAAATTCATCTTTATTTGAGTTAAATGTTAATTGGTCTAGACCTTGTCATATAAAAACATGCTTCTATTAAGCTTGGAAAATATGATTTTTTCTATCTTATGACTAAAATCAAATTGGAATGGCACTCAAATCAACCAACCATTTATTTTATGTTATACCAATTCTCATAATAGAAGTCACACACGAAGCACAAGCTCTATATAGCAAAATTGTCAATCCAAGAATAATCACACGACAGGTAAAAAGAAAGAGGATGAGAATTAAGGCTATACCTGTATAGCTTATAGGAATTGGTGTATAGGCGTGCAGCCAGATCCATTGGTCCTGCTTCTCGGACTTCAATGGGTGCAATAACATGGATTGAGAGCGAGGCGTGGAGGAGAAAAATGAGAGGACAAGGGAGTACGGTAGCTATAGGAGGAAAGAATCAGAGCGGCCCGTGCTGTGGTCATCGGTGGATTTGCAAGATGGCGGTAGAGAAGGGGAGGGAGAGGACAAAGAAGTGGAGCATTGGGGCGGTAGAGAAGCAGGATCATGAGCGGTACACTTTGCGATGACTTGTCAAGTTTACCTATCCATGGGCGTTGTCCCTAGGGCCCCTCACCGCGGGCTCTGTCTCCGCGAGCGTCATCGTCGCGACCATCATCTCCACGTGCGTTGTCGTCGCTAACCCCCTCGCCCCTAGCACCCATGTTAAGGTTTGAGGGCTAGTGTTCAACCTTGTCTGGTGGAGCGACCAAGATGACCTGAGGATGAGAGGGTTCACGGGTGGGTTTGAAAGATAACTCACTGATGACAAGATTGCTATTTTTATAATGTCTAATATATTAATTAACGATAACATCATGGTAATAGTTTGAAGTGATTGAACTTTGTTAATAATAAAATATCAATTGAGATGTTTTCTGATGACGTACCATCATTTTTCTCAGGTTACGTGACACAAGGAAACACATGAAAAGACCACACTCTAGCCCGTAGCCTTAGGCTATCCCCACTAGCACGATACACCAGTAAATGAAAAAGATCACATCTTTGTCCAAATAAAGAAGTAAATAATTACCATTGAAAAACGGTATTTAATGCATCGCTATCAAGCCGTAACACTTTCCAAACGTAGCATTGCTTACCTGAATATTCTGCAACCTTCCAAGTTCTTCCACTCTTGCCACGGTTAAAGGGACGTTTGGATCCCTCTCTAGCCGCCCGTCTCTTCTTGTCAGTCAAAGAATTGATCCGTTGTTTGTATTTAGTTTATTTGTTAGCTATCTCCATGCTTACTTTTTTTCAATTTTTTCTTTGCTAGCCTAAGCGAGTTAAATTGGCTCTCTTTCACTGACAACATGAGCCTAGTAAAGTTAGGATGTATAATAAAATGCGGGAGCCGTTACTGTAACCTACAACCACATACTGTAGCAACACTATGGACATGATAACACCCTACCAATTTCACCATCGGTAATACTCTGCTCCAAACGTCAAGGATAAAAAAAAAAATCAAACGTCAAATGTTGAATACAGTATAAAAAATAACTACGATAATAAATTTTTATAACGTCTGAAATATAATATTTAAACATATGAAATATTGAAAATGTGAAAATATAAAAATTAACTGAAATGAATAATTTTTTAGTCTGAATTTGTGTGTTATTTTGATGCATGAATTAAGTGTAACAAACAAAAATAATTTCTATAATAAATTTTCATTACATCTGAAATATTAAATTTGAACATCTGAAATATTAAAGATCTGAAATATTAAAGATATGAAATATAGGAATTAACTCAATTAAATAATTTTTATTCAGATATATGTGTTATTTTAATGTATTTTTTAATATTACAAACATTAATTTTAAATTTTACAGACGTCAGTTTCAATATTACTACCGACAGTTGAAGCGTCCGATCGTGTCCAGCCTAAATCTTCCTTTCACTATTCATGGGATATTGTAACAGATCCGACGGACTTCACACGGCATGAAGTCCGAAGATCCAAGTTCCCAAGTTCCAACTCATGCCACGAACTCACGTGGGACCTGCCCGTCAGTCCGTGGGACCCCCAACATCATTGGCGCGCACCGTCGCAGTTTCCCGCGATTCCTCTCCCTCACAACGCAACTACTACACAGGTGCTTGCTGCCCCCTGCGCAAGCATCCGATCAGAACCAACGGCCGTGGCCAACCTCGTCGGAGCATCGGACGGCCAGGCGCGCGTCCGCACAGAGCACCGAGCACACGAAGCTATCCTTTCCTTGCCCCGTGTCCGGTGTCCCTGCCTTCCTCGTCGCGCACCTTTTGCACCTCGCCCCCTCCACAAGTCGCTTAATTATTCCTCGGATGCGTGCGCAGACCGGAAACGAACACGAAAATTGGAAACGAAATTTTATAAGATTTTTTACCAAATTTTTTTTATCTGTGTTGTTCTTCTTTAATGACTGATATGTGTAACTAAGAGAAAGAAGAAAGACATGTAACATAAAAAAAAAGTATTTTTATAAAATTAGATCTTATAAAATTTCTTCTTAAAAAATTATACTTGTCACGTTGAGATTCGTAATAAATGATAAGTAAAAAATTATATAAATAAATAAATAAATTAACGGATGATAAATATCGTGGGAAAGAGTTGAATGGTCCAGATATGCCGTACGTGCGCAAGACCTGCCGAGTTGCATTTCTGTACCGGAAACGGATACCGCCGGCTCGTTCCTTCCTTCCTTCCTTCGTTGCGGGCTTGCGGCTGCTGCCTCTTCGTCACTTCCGAAGACTAGAGAGAGAAACCTGAGCTGGAGGAGGGGAATAAAATTGGGACCCCTGGAGGTCTAAATTTCGGTGGATTTGCGCAGGCGGGGTCGGGATTGGCGCGCGGATCCGGTGGGTAGGGGCGGCGGGGGCGAGATCTATGCGCGGAGGCGGAGGGGGAGGGGGAGGAGAGGGCTGAGGAGGGAGCGGGTGGAGCAATGGAGGAGGCGGAGGAGTCGTCCTGGGCGGTCGTGGTGCTGGCGCTGGTGGCGCTCGCCGTTGTGCCGGCGCTGGCGCTGCTGGTGCGGAGCCGGTGGCGGCGCGCCGCGGCGCGGAGGGAGGAGGTGCGGCGCCTTGCGCGGCTGGCCGCGGAGGAGTCCGAGCTGGCGGAGAGGGAGTCGGTGCTCGCGTACTATTCGGAGCTGTTCCCGGGCGTAGTGCACGCCGCGGGGATGCCGGAGGCTCCAGTGTGGGAGGCTCCGCCGGTTGTGGCGGGTCCGGCTGGGAACAAGGTGCAGCCGCAGCCGCCGGCTGGGAACAAGGGGGTCTGCGCGGTGTGCTTTAGGCCGACCACGTTCAGGTGCAAGCAGTGCAAGGCCGTCAAGTACTGGTGAGTGGGCTGAAGCCCTGCTCCTGATTCCATTTCCGGTTTGTTAAATTTTATCCAGTGATTGTGCAATTGTGGGGAGATAGTCTGCGATTTGTACAATTGGGAGTGGGGTTGTCCTTTATTTGGTACAAATTTCGGTGTTGGTAACATGTGATTGGCTAGTAATTCCACAAAATTTAGACTTTGCACCAAACCTTTGGTGCTTCTAGTCCGAGTACTTGGCAAGTGAGTTAGGGCGCAGCTAAGCCTCCACTTTGTCCTTATGTCTGTTTTTATTTGTGATTCAATAACCTTAGGTGGATATACAGCACTGCTAATAGAAACTCAGATTTGATAGAGCTTCGCTAGTGAGTTTGTCAGCTATCAGATTAATCTGGAAGTTACCGAGGATCCCTAACGGCCTGTTCCTTATAAAATTAACAATTTGTTTCAGATCCCTGACTCTATGCCTCTGCCTCTCGGAGTCTCTGTTCCTGCCAAGTTAGTAGGTTCATTGATTTTGACCAATTCAGGTCTCAACCTATCTGAGGTTATTAGCCATCTCATAGTGGTGTCGCATATTGTTTAGATGACCACGGTATTATTCCGGGTCACGATGTTACCAGTTGCATGGACAATACTGTCATTGATATGTTGCAAGATGTATCCTACTCAAGGAACAAATGCGCTAAAGGGTGTCAACATCTGTAGATATATTTACCCATGTGCAAGAAAATGATCTGAACTTCATGCATCTGCTTGTCCTGAAGTTTGCGTGATATATATCTTAGTTTGTTTTGTTTTTTCCTTGTCAATCTTTCGTTTAATCATTTTGCACGCGTGCATTTCCTGTGGCATGGAGTGGTGTGGCATTTATTACGTCGTGCACATGTGTTTCCTGTTTGGTGATATATTATTTTTAATCATTGTTTCCTTGAATAGTTAAAATGATGGAAGTATTGGACATTTGGAGAAGAAAATAGAAAGGGATTGGATGGAAGAATGGGAAGGTGAGGGGAGCGTGTCCCAAGTGGAAACGGCATGCATGTGTTTCCTGTGTAGTGGGGTGTTTCGTGCACCACATCATTTGGTGACAAAGAACGATGGGTGGTGGAGATAGAAGGATGGATGGGTCTGATGGGTCCTGCAGGTGGTTGTGGGATAAGTTTGCCACGGACATCCACAGCCTTGCATCTCTCTATTCCTAAACAATGTCACGATATTGTATGTGGTCCATAAGAACAGATACTGTATCGGTTTTTTTAACTTCAATGGCTTTTCCTTTTTGCAGTTCCTTCAAATGCCAGATTGCCCACTGGAGACAAGGTCACAAAGATGAATGCCATCCACCAAGTGTTAATACGAGGCCAGATGATGAAGGAAAAGTCGAACAGGGAAGAGCTTCTGAAGAAAATGTAGTGGTTGGTGTAAAACCGGTTGCTGAAATCAACAAACCAGTGCATGTTGGATCTGAAACTTCTGGTGCAAACCATAACTTGAAGAGTGATAAAAGTAAACATACCCCTTTAGAAGAGGTGTGTGCCGGCACAGAGGTTCCTGGACATTGTCATTCCAACAGCAATACCAAAATTTCTCAAAATGCTCCGCTATCTGCCGACAGTAGTTGGACGGGATCAAATATCAAACCTGCAAATATTGTTGAAAACAGTTCTTCCACCAAGGACTTAAATGAGGCATTGACATGTAAGTCTCAACCTTATCCGCCGAAGGTAAATGGCCATAGCAGTTTTGCCAATGAAGGATCCTTTGATCATTCCAAGGAACACCATGGAGCTCAGGATGCCAGTGTCATTGAGGATTGCTTTCAGACACGTCATGCCAGAAAATTTGCAGATACTAGCAATCCTCAAGCTGCTGCATCTGCTGTACTGGAGCCCAAAAGTTCTAGGACTCCTATTCGTGTGGAAATTGAGAAGTCCAAAACAGAATCTATTGGTAACGAGAACATTCCTGTGCCATCTGCGTTGACGGTTGATAAAGCTTCTTCCGTTCTTGGGGGATGTTCTGTGACACCTAATCCATCGAAAAGGGCTGAAAATCACGAAAGAAGTTTTAAATCATCAGATAGAGCAGTTTCAACAGCAAATAACCTTGCAACATCTCTGAAGAAAATTGTCAGTCAGCAAACAGCATCAAAAGTTGTGAGGCATTATCCATCGGACTTGGTAAATAAAACTGAAGAGCTCTTTATATTTAGCATTTTATTTTATATCTTTTTTGCTAATATTTGTCTTTTATGTCAGACACTCTTTCCGTATGAACTTTTTGTGAAGCTCTACGACAAAGTTGAGTTGCGGCCTTTTGGTCTTCATAACCTTGGCAACAGGTAAACAGTGAATTGTTTTTGAACAGTAACAATAGGAAGGTTAAGTGGTACACATATATGTGTTGCTCTTAAGTTTATCCCTTTATTTTTTATCTGCACATTTATATAAAAAAAATTATGCTTCTAATATATTTGCATCTTGCTTCCACTAAAGTCTGCTTTGTGCTTGAGAAGGTGGCACTGCTTTTAGTTAGATTGTAGCATGCCTCAACCAGTTTAGCACTAAGTTTGTACCTCTCCATTGCATGGCACTTAGGCTAAGTTAGTTGTCTTGGCTGGACTTATATTTGAGTACAATGTTCTTGTTCTCTTTGTCTAACCCGTGTCTTCTTTTTTCAGTTGCTATGCAAATGCTGTTCTTCAGTGCTTTATGTTCACTCGACCACTTACGGCGTATCTTTTGCAAGGGCTTCATTCAAAAAATTGTAATTTCCTGCTACTATGTTTGTCATGACACCTTTTTTTTATCATGCACTTTGAGTAATTATGTAATACCTTGTGTATTCTAGGTTCCAAAAAGGAATGGTGTTTCATGTGTGAATTTGAAAAACTCATTGTGGAGGGCAAACAGGGGAAGACTGCTTTGTCACCAACTGGAATACTCTCTCATTTGCATGACATTGGCAGTAGCTTTGGTCGTGGTAAACAAGAAGATGCACATGAATTTCTTAGGTAAAAGCATTATTTATTTAAATTCTTTTTGTTGCTTATTTGCAACTGACACTTCAAGAGGCCAAAACAGGAGTTCATAGTCATGCAGAAGCTATCGATAGCAAAGTGCGAAAACATAGAACATAGATGTTTCCTAACAGTTTAACTATTAATTTGAATTTACTTGATGTTGTGCCATTTAAATGGACATTATTATGTATCGGTGAAAAAAAGTGTGCACTAGATTGGGTTGGGCCCTTTTACTACCTGTGGATGAGCTCTTTTGCCATCATAGCTTATTTTGGTAAACTTCTATTAGTGCTGAATTTATATCATAAAAGCACATTTTTTAACAAGTGGCATGTCCAAACTCGTTTATTTCCAAGGGTTCTTTGATGGAACAACAATAGCTGATCTTTTTACAGGTATGCCATTGATGCTATGCAATCTGCATGCATGAAGGAAGCCAGAAAAAGTGCTGCCCATCGGTTAGCAGAAGAAACAACACTTGTGCAATTAATATTTGGGGGCTATCTGCGATCTAAGGTATCTTCAAATGGAGCTTAAATTTCTGTTATTGAGATATATTCTGTCACCTTAGACTCTGTCTACTGAACTAACCTTTTGCGTCCCTATTGATTATCTCTTCATCTTTCTTTAATTCTTTCCTAGATAAAATGTGCAAGATGCCATGTTAGTTCTGAGCAATGTGAGCGTATGTTGGATCTTACTGTTGAAATAGATGGTGATATCAGTTCACTCGAAGAAGCACTTGAGCGGTTTACATCCACAGAAGTCTTGGATGGAGAAAATAGATATCAATGCAGCAGGTTATGTTACGCCTCTTGATCTTTTGTTTTGTGCACATGCTCCTGTTGTGCCCTTTTGTGTTCGTTACATTGCTCATCTTCTATATGCGGACCATAATCTTCTATCAGTAACTGAAACATAAGTAAACTAAGGACTTACTCTATGTCACATTCACTTAATTTTAAATGGTAGGCATCCGCGTCCCAGTTGTTAATGTGAGGGCTAGGGAAGTAGGGGTCCTACAATTCTTTTTATGCCATTGAAGGATTAGTACTTCAGAATTTTGCGCGTGTCTTCATACACCAACCTCGTGGCAATCATCTCTAAATGTTAAAAGGAATACCTCTTTTGCGGCCTTTTAAAAAGAGAGAAAATGATACCTTTTCTGAGGGCCTGTTGAAAAGAATGAAGGGTGGGTTGTCCAAATTGTGCTAGTAAATTTGCTAATTAGAAGTCATTTTTTGCAACTTAATTTAAATCCTAGTGATGTTTAATGCCAGCACCATTTTCAGTCACTTGTGTGCAGCTTGAACTTTCTTCTTTTGCCTAATTCTAACTCTCCTAGCTCCACTCTGCCTTTTCAGATGCAAGTCCTATGAGCGTGCTAAAAAGAAGTTGACCATATCGGAAGCGCCGAATGTCTTGACCATTGCATTAAAAAGATATCAGGTACCATCTAGATTACTGTGTTATTTAATACTTGCTTATCCTTGGAAGTGCTATATAAGCACCATCCTAGCAAAAGAGGGGACAAGTGTATGCATAATATGTTGGAAATATAGCACTTTCAGATTTAATTTAATTCAATTCCTAATAAAACATGAACAAGAACCGAAGCAAATAACCAATTCCGACTAGGTTCCCAACTAGGTCTGACGAGCCCCGACTAGAATTACGAGTAGGATTCCGACAAACTCCGACGAGTCCTGACTAGCTTTCTGAGTAGGATTCGGACAAGGTATCTAATATAGATTGCACTGTATGTACTAGATGACAGTGTGAGATGCAGAGGCTCCCGTGATGTTGATGCAGTAGACGATGACGAAGATAAAGTAGACGAAGCAGATCGTGATGATATAGAGGATCATATCGTGAGCATTCGTGCCGAGCGCTTTTCAAAAACCTTATTCGTCCTCTCCCGGTTTAGTATCCCAAGAGCGACGAGTTCCGGAGACCTGCTCTCCTGTTCATTGGCGTAGCCAAATAGAGTAAACTGCGTGCGGCAGCGCATCAGAGAGAAAATAGGCAAAACCCTAATGCGTGTATATTCTTTGCGGCGATGGCTAATAGATATATATATAGAGGGAGAATCGCACGGTTGAGACATGCCACGATCGGACTCTATTACATGTCACGATCGGACTATATTACATTCCTAACTGACACAATTTTCATATATTATTTGTTTGTCCATGCGGTAAAAAAAACTGCAAAAGGAGCCTGCGCCAACGCAATCAACTGGACCTGATTTTGACGTACCATTCACTCAGGTGCCATGCTCCCGTGCCCTTTGCCCCCGCCCCCACCACGGCCACGGCCTGACCCGGCGAGCGAGCGCGCGTGTGTGTTCTTCTAGTCCTCTCATTCACACATGCTAAGTGGGTGAGGAAGACAATTCCTTATAAATTGATCCCGCTCCACCTCTACTAGTAAGGTGTGACTAAAAGATATATATCTATCTCCACTTGTTGGGCCTTTGAGATTTATTTGGAATTTCCTTAAATATATTGGGCTAAGCCCATATATCTAACAAAATATATATTTCGGTTTTTATGGTCGCAGAATGTTTTTTTTACTGTCAAACTACATTTTTTTTATGGTCACAGTTGTCGGTTTTGATAGTTTCGGAATGGGTTTTTTACAGTCATCGGTTTTCCCGATATCAGAATGGGATTTTTCCGGTCGTAGGATGAAATTTTCAGTCGCGGGATGATTTGACGGGGTTGGATTGGCTGCCGTATTGAATATTATTCAACGTGTTTGTAAGGTGCATTTTTTTACTCCCAAGTGTACAAACTCCCCCTCTAATGGGTGTTCAGGAAGGATTATAAACTTCAGTTGTAGCGGGATTAACTGTGGATCGAGCTGTGAGTACATACTTGTTTTCCTATAGGGATTTTCTGTTCATTGGTTTTCCGGTTTCAGAATGAGTGTTTTCCTGTTTTGTAATAGAAATCTTGCGTTTGTCAGTTTTCCTATTTTATATTGTGTGATTTCCTGTTTTGTATTAAGGATTTTATTGTTTTCAATTTTCCTACTTTATAAGGTGTGATTTCCAGTTTTATAAAAGAGATTTTCCAATTGGGTGTTGATTCGATGAGGTTGGGTTGGCCGACGCATTAAATACTTATTTAAGGTGCATCATGTTAAATATACGACCAGTTTATTCTATGTCTAGGTGCATTGTAGTTCACTGTTGCATCACCCTCCAGTTACAACTTAATCAACTGTCAGTTACAATCCGCTATGTAGACCAATTACAACCCCGTACGTCTAGGAGTACATAATTACAACACGAGAAGCTAACGAGTTACGTTTTAGATTGTACTACGATTACAATCGTGTTCCTTAGGTTGTATATCATTAGGCAAGGAGTTTGTTAGGAGTTATGTTCATCCATAATGCAATTGCAACTCTTTTTTTTTTTTACATCTAGTTGTAATTTCCTAACTTTCGGATTGTAACTCTACTATTTTTTAATTATAACTAAGGGTGTTGCAACAATAACTGTCTTGCGGATTGTAACTCCCTGTCTTGTGGATTGTAACTCTACTGTATATTTATATTCTGTATTCAAAGTTTTATGTGTTTTTCGTTCTAATTAGTTCAGTAGGAATTTAATTTTACTGAGATCCACTAATCATCCTTTTTTATGTGCACAGTCTGGCAAGTTTGGGAAGATCAGCAAAGCCATCAGATTTCCAGAGACCCTGAACTTGGCTCGCTATATGAGCGCAACAGATGACAATTCCCCTGTTTACAGTCTCTATGCAGTGGTTGTTCATCATGATGTTATGAATGCTGCCTTTTCTGGTCATTATGTATGTTATGTTAAGGACACACAGGGAAAGTGGTACAAGGCAGATGACAGTCAGGTATACTTACTCTTTCTGGACATCTCAAGGTTCTGTTTCCATACTTAGTTTTTCAGTAATTATAAATGGGACTATAGTTCTTATTGGAAATATGGAATAGTGATTAGACTATGCATCTTACTAGAATAGTGAGGATAATTTGTATATGTTTGTAACAGAATAGTAAACATATTAGTTTATTACATCGACAGTCACTGCACTGATGCTCCTCTGGGATGAAAGTTACCTGTGCTGGGTTATCAAACTGAATCAGTTTTAGTAATCTTTTTTTCTAAATAGCTGGCCTTTGTTGTGTGCAGGTCAAACCTGTATCTCTGGAAAATGTCATGTCAAAGTGTGCATATATGCTGCTGTATGCAAGGTGAATATCCAGATTGTCTTATTTTTATAGGAAATACTAGCATTTGTCAGGATTTTAATCAGGATACTCTAAATCCTATGTTAATTAAATCAGGTGTTCACCGAGGGCACCAAGCTCTGTGAGGCAAGCGATAATGGTTCAAGACCCAGCACGCACGAAGAAGGCCAAGCAGAAGGTAGTTTCAGGGGGGACAACATTACGAGGTTCCTTGAACAGACACCAAGGTGATCGGCTGCATACAGATCACATGGCAGATGAACTTAACCATACATTCGACGAATATGGAGACACACCATATCCACCGGCAGAATCTCCAAGTCCCAGTGAGAGTTCATCGCTTTTCAGCAACTCTGATGCAGGGTCGCACAGCACTGTCAGCACTGACAGCAGCGACAGCACAAGGAATTCGACCAGTACTGAGGAGTATGAATACCTGTTTGGAGCCTCGGATCATATGCACCCAGGAGGCCCCATGATAACACCTGTGGAGAACGATTATACGGTGTATTCTCGTTCAAGGTCTAGCTTGAATACCAGCTCGTTAGGTCGGGTCGATCAAGCAGGTGATGCCGAGACGTTTGTTGAGCACAAGACTCAGGACACCAGAGGGGGTTGGGTTGAGAGCGATGAGGGCCCATCCATCTTGTATACGGACAGAAGTAAACAGCACTTCAGTAGTAAGTTAACAGACCAATATAGGCAGTTAGATAGCAGTGGACATGATCCTGGAGGAACCAGGGGTAGTGTTTTATTGAGAAGAACGACTAGGGAAAGGACCACCCAAACATTTTATTGATATGGAGGGTTTGGGTTGTAGAGGAATAATGTTGTAGCCTGTAATGTTATCTCGTTGCAATGTGAAAAAAAGAAGAGAAATGTGGTAGTTCATAAAAGTGGGGAAAAAATTTCGCCGTGCGCCCTTGTTTCTTTGAAATCATCAAACTTTGTGCCTGGTACTAGTTCCAGTTGAGTGGCCAGGTTGCGTCGGTGGGCAAAACCAAAGTTCAAATTGATAGCTTTTCTTCCCTCCTAGGCAAATAACTGACAACTAACTCCCAAGACTCACGTGGTTGAATCTGAAATTCTGAACTTCGGCCACCATTAGAGCATGGAACTATTGAACGCAAGTGCTTAGCCGTTAAGACTGCCGACTCTAATTGTCAGGAAAAGCCTAACTTGATAACAAGTTTTTTTTTTCCTTTCTTGCGAGGGACTTGTGTGCATTCCACCGAGTGACAGACCAACAATGCATGATTCAAATAAGACGTCTCGTAGATATACGTCGCATGAGGCTTTGGATTCTTTGTCCTTCACTCGGATTGGTTGCATGGGCCAAGTTATGGCCAGGGCCACCAGTATCGGATAAGGCGATACGGTCGATCATTGTGGCCTATCTGGTTGGCCTAATGCATCACATGCTTGCTGATAGGGCCCGTCTTTATCATCGAATATAGCATGGATTGCTCAGCTACGTTCTTCTGATTAGACGCTTGGAATTTTTTTAGGAAAATACAATAAAGGAGATCCAACTATGAAATTGATGATAACCGGTGTTGAGCGGGGCTCGAACGCGGCTGCCACGGGCACAACAACACGCTCTGGCCTCTTAGAGGCTTGGAATTTGGATTGCTTCAAACTAGCATAGCGCACCGCCTTAACGAAGCTACCTGGGCAAAGCTATAGTAGCCAACCCGAGTGCGTAGGTACTAGAAAAAAATAATCTCTGTTATTAATAATTTATTTTTAACTCTAGTTCATGAACTAGTCCAAAACATACGTACCATTTAGATACAGATATATTAAAATGTGCACTCCGAATCTTGAGAGATCTAGCTTCGTCCCTCGATACTGCTACAAATTACCGAGTTGCCAGTTGCTTCAGAGTCCGACCAACGATGACTCATTACTCAAGCCCCGTACGCATCCGTGATGAACGGGACGATGGCCCAAGCCTGTACCCCGCACTGCATTTGTGCGCCGCCGGCTCCTCGATCGAGCGGTACCATGGCATCTTACGCTCGCGCGCGTTTCCGATGAGCGACGCACCGCGCGTCCCTCTCCCGCCGGCGCGCCAAACCGCCACGCACCACACACACGCACACGCCATGGCCATGCATACCCCCTCTCCGCGACGCCATGCAAATATATGCATGCAACGGCGGCCATGGTCCACGCCGGTCGCTGTGCCGCGCTGCTTGGCACATGGATGCGGCCGGTGGTTGGGCGATGAGTCCGATCGAATCGATGGCTCCTCCTCCGCGCGCGCTTTTTAACTAGTTTTCACACGCAAGCTAGCACCGTCACCGAGTGACCGAAACACACTGACACACGCGGCCGCATACCAACATGACGCGGTCAAGATTAGGGCAAAAGTAAGCCGTGAAACGACAAAAGATGTCAAGATTACGACCAGGGGGCCAAGATGCTGCCATGTCCGGTGGGGGACACAACATTTTAATTATGAGGTGTACATAACTAAAAAAGTTATTTTATAACCATAAAATTTTCACAATGACAAGATGTGAGCTTGTATTGATGATATGTATAGTATTGATGATGAACCAGATGTGAGTGAAATATGCAAGCATTGAGCAAAGTCAAGCTTATAAGTATTACGTGAAAAATAGATAAAGAAGATATAATTTAGTGACGGGTAATTATACGATCCGTCACTTATATAATCTCAGGCGAGACTGGACATTTACCCGTCACTCATAATAGGTTATCCGTGATGGATCATAATACTACCCGTCACTTATCATATTAGTGACAGGCTATAACTATACCTGTCGTTTATGATCTGGTTATAGGTGACGAGTTTCACTGCACCAATCATAAGTGACAGGTCATACTATAACTCGTCACTTATAACTGGACATAGGTGACAAGTCTCCTTACATCAGTAATAAGTGACAGGTCATATTACGACTTGTTATTTATGAAAAGTTATAAGTGATGGGTAATCTTATCACCCACCACTTATGATTTAGATCTGTTATAAGATCTGGTCAGCATATGTGTGTGTCTAGCTGTTGGAGATTGGCCAGCTACAGTGCGCACACATTAGATCTAACAATTTTCTCCGATTCCGTTAGAGACTTTATAATATTTTGTTGATTTGAAGTTTGAATTAGTGCTGGATCTTTGAAGGTTTGCATCTCCCCCTTTTCTCCTTCTCTAACATCTATTTGGTAGATTTGTTGTGATTTGAGTTGTAATCGGCTATTTTGCATCTTTATCCAAAAATCTTAGTATAAGTGAGTTGTATTTATGTTAGATTTGATATCTGGTTTGTCCGATTTATCGCGAGATGCCACAGATGTAGTGTAGTTGTATGAAATTTTTAATCGCATGATTAATCACACAATTAAGGTAATTGTTAATGAGGAATGAATGTTTTACATTGTAGATAGTGGATAAAAGTTGGATGTACCTTGAGACTTGAATTTGTCCGGAGTACCTAAACGAGGTGAAGTGTTTCACGAGCGTTGCTTTGGCGGATATGAAAGATCATGCTAAAACGATAATGTATTATCCATGTCGTGACTGCAATAATGATAAGAAGTTCTCGAAACCAGACAATGTACATGCACACTTGATCATGCGTGGATTTAAATAGAATTATACATATTAGAACAAATATGGTGAGAAAGACTTAACGAGGGAGAGATGGATCGGGGCCTCTATGCCGATAGTGTAGATCAAGGACTTACATCCGATGATATGGGTCATGATCTTAGGGACGAGGATATATTAGGTTTCAATGATAATGATCTCGAGAATTTTGTGGAGAATGCGGATCAGATGGTTGGAGATGTCGAGCGGCACAACGAGTATAATAATGGTGAGTTTGCTAAATTTTAGGAATTTGTGTGGGATTCCAAGACGTCACTTTATCCCAACTATAAGGATAAATACATGCGAATATTTGGGAAACTAAAGATTCTATAGCTGAAGGTAACCTATGGTTAGACTGATAAGAGTTCTGAAGCATTGCTGGATCTGTTAAGGGATATGCTACCGGAGGGGAACTTGGTGCCTGTAGGCGTCTACTACGCGAAGAAGATAATTTGTCCTTTAGGACTGGAAATAGAAAAAATACATATATATGAGTAGGATTGTATCTTGTTTCATGGAGAATATACAGAGCTGGATCAATGGTCCATTTGTGAAACCCATCGATATAAGCGTAGAAATGACGGTGACGATGGGGATGTAGCAAGAAAAGTAAAGGGCCTTATAGGAAGGTGCTGTAGTATTTTCCTTAATTCCCCATCTGAAGCAATTGTTTGCTAAAAGAAATGAGGCTCAATTGGTGCATTGGCATAAGGAGGGTCGTAAGAACGATGGAATGATATAACACTTGGCAGATTCCGCTCAGCGGTGAATCATTAATTCTACATTTGGTTGGTTCACTGAAAAATTAAAAAATATTAGGTTTGCTATAAGCACAGATGACATGAATCCATTCGGTAACATGAGTACCTCACATAACACATGACTTGTTGTATTGTCGATCTAAAACCTTCCACCCTAGCTTTGTAACAAGTGGAAATACATTATGTTGTCGATCTTGCTATCAGAATCGAAACAACCTAATGATATCAATGTGTACCTCAGACCTTTAGTCGATGATCTTAAGAAACCCTGGTCGGAAGGTGTTGAGGTTGGAGATCAGTACAAGCAAGAATATTTTACTTTGTACGTCATGTTGTTCATCACTATCAATGATCTACCAGCACATCGTAACTTGTCCGATCAGAGCAAAAGAAAAGGTGAAGTTTGCCCCCATTGCTTAGATGACACATGCAGTTTGAGGTTGAACAACTCAAAGAAAATAGTGTACATGTGATATCAACGTTTTCTTCCCAGGAAGTATCCATACCGAAACATGGACAAACAGTTTGATGACACAAGGAAGAAAGTGTTACCTCCAAGATATTTCGACGAGGAAGATATCCACAATCAGATTAAGAATATCAATATTGTCCTTGGTAAGCAAAAATGATCCTCCAAGGATGATGAACAAAAAGGAATGTGGAACAAGCAATCAATATTATTCGAGTTAGAGTATTGAGAAAAACTAGATGTTTGCCACTCTATCGACAACATGCATGTAAAGAAGAATATATACGAGAGTTTGATCGGTACATTGCTCCAAATAAAAGGAAAAGGAAAGGATCATGAGAACACACGGGACGATCTTGAAGAAATGGGCTTAAGGCCGAAGCTCCATGCACTTGATATGGACAAAGAAAAATATCTACCCACAATAGCTATCACTCTCTCCAAGAAGGAGAAAGAAGAATTCTATGAGTTCTTGCACAGTGTGAAAGTTTCATCCGATTACTCGTCTAACATTGCAAGACTTGTTTCAGTGAAAGTGTTGAAAATAAATTTTACCATGATGAAGTCACATGATTGCCATTTGATGATGATATCACTGCTTCCGGTAGCTATTTGGAACATCCTTCCAATTAAGGATCGTGAGTCTATCCTGAGCTTGTGCTTTTTCTTTAATGCAATTGAACAAAATGTGCTCGCCAGACTCGCTGGAGAGAAGACACTTTGAGACTATGTATTCTTGAGGTGTATTTTCCACAATTCTTTTTCGATATCATGGTACATCTCACTGCTCATTTTTTTGTGAAGGAGATAGACTACCTTGGCCCCATGTTCCAGCATCACAAGTTTCCATATGAGAGATATATGGACGTTCTCAAGTCACACATAAGGAATCGAGCCTTTCCTAAAGGATGCATCGTGCAGGGTTACGCAACAGAGGAGGCATTATAGTGATCTATTAATTACATTGATCCAAATAACCCAATTGATGTGCCTAAGTCTCGCCATGAGGGGAGACTTGCAGGTGTAAGGATCCTAGGGAAGATGGCAATAACTCTTGATCCGAAGGCATACGACCAAGCTCATTTTTTCGTGCTGCAACAAATAAGTGAAGTGTGCCCATATGTTGATAAGCACAAGTAGATTCTACTTGAAGAGAATCCGGAGTAGACCGAAGCTTGGGTTGCGAGACAACATATGCAAAGGTTCATAACTTGGTTTCGAGATCAAGTCAAACAATCGAGTACTCCTATAAGTGCTCTGATAAAAAAATTAGTATCGGGACCTATATACACAAATATGATATATCAAGGATACGACATAAATGGATACACATGTTGCACGGTCGCCCAAGATGAGAAGAACATATACCAAAATAGTTGTGTCCATATAGATGCTTATGACAACGCATGTAGAGGGGCACATACTACGGTCAAGTAGAGGAGATCTGAGAGCTGAACTACTTGGGATTCAAGGCAGTCCTATTTCAGTGCTGTTGGGTACATGGGGGCAAAGGACGTCACTAATGACAAGTATGGAATCACTAGCGTTGATCTCAAACATGTCGCATACAAGTCTGAACCCTTCGTGCTCGCTAAAGATGTTGACCAAGTCTTTTATGTGACTGACCCAATAAAGAAGAAACGTCATGTGGTTCTCATCGTGAAAATGCATAGTCGGAGTTGCAAAAGTCGTCGATGAGTAGGAGTTCAATCAATTTGATGAAATCCCCCCTTTTGCTACTGCAATCGTTCCACACCTTTCGCTGACCAAGAAAACTCCATACCTTCGCTCTGACCAAAATAAAGGGTCCATATCAAGAAAGCACAAAAATGACGAATTTGAATTTGAGTATCAAATTTGTAATATTAATATCAAATTTGAATATATATATATATATATATATATATATATATATTGTAATATTAAAGTCAAATTTGAACTTGTATATATTAAATTTGTAATATTAATGTCAAATCTGTAATATTAATGTTAAATTTGAATTTATATATATATAATTTGTAATATTAATGTCAAATTTGAATTTTAGGTTTCAACTTATTTGAATTTGTAATATTAATAGGTGACGAGTGATACTGTTAACCCGTCACTTATTATAATTAATCGGTGATAGGTTAAGAATAAAACCCATCACCTTTTACTATATTCACACGTCACCTATGACTTATCATAGGTGATGGGTTAATATTATCACCGATCACCTATAACTTCTTATAAGTGATGGGTGGATATCATAGGTGACTGGTGACATTCTGCACCCATCACCTATGATCTTATTGTATATATAGTCAGAGTCCCCGTGCGTCCTCTTCTGTGTCATTTTGCGTAAGTCATTCCCGCTCACCCGAGCTAGGGTTCACCGCCGCACTTCATCCCCTTTGCCCTTTGGTCCCCGCCGCCCTCTGCCCTCCACCGCGCGCATCCCCCATTGACCTTGAGCACCTAGCCACCGAGCACCAAGCCACCATCGACACCCTCTCCTCTACATTCCACCGCTCTTGGAGCACCACATCCCCATGATTCCTCCCCGACGCTCCTCCCCGACCACTCCTCCCCGATTTGGCATCTTTCCTTGACCCCAACCTCCCCGACGACCCTACTGCCACTCCTCCCCGATGACCCCTCCTTCCTTCCGTATCCACCTGGGGCCAGAACTCCTTCCTCTCCTTCTCTTCTCCCAAGGTTAGTGACATTCTCTCATCTGTCAGCAATGTAGAATTCAATCAATGTTGCTATCTGTTTTGAGTTCATATGTGTGTTGAGACTGGGCATGTTTCCCTCTTCTGTTCTGGACAGCACAAGTTCATATGCAGCTGATTGCTCGATGATGATGAATGTGTGCTAAGATTGAGCATGTTTCTAAGTACACTAGTACAGGTTTGTGGATTCTCTAGTTCTACTAGCATTTGGAAATTGCTTGGTGTGTTTCGGATTTGTTCCTGTTCTTCGAGACACCCGTGTTGTTTGGCTATCCTATGATTTCTCTAGTTCTATGATTGATATTGTGAGCCTGGAGTTTTATTGGGGTATATTTGATTCTGTACACCAAGCTATCCGGTGCAATTCATGTTAATTTAGTCCCGGGAAGTGTGCTGCTATGTGTTTAAAGCTTGGCTAACATATTGAATACTTGGTAAAATGGTGTGTTACCTTCTTTGTAATGCCATTTTGCAAATTGATATTCTGTTTTATCTCTATCTCGACAATATCACATATCTTCTCTTTAGAGCTTGTGCACTTTGTTATGGCATAGCAACACTATACATGATGATGCTTTAAATCTTGAGAACTCTGTCAGGTTCTATTCACTAGTTGAGGCTTAGAAACATTGCCCAGTCTATAATGTATTCACTAGAACAATTAGGGATCAAGACTTTAATAGTTCCCGGATCAATTGTTATACAATATCTGAGAGCATTTTTACACAATATATGTTCCTACTGTCTATTACTTATTGTACACATGATGATGGTTACTGCTCATCTTCGCTTATTGTCCTTTTATCCCAAGTCAGCATATATTAGATCTGTGATTTTTCTTGTTGTGTTTCTAGAAAGTTTCTTGTGTTTTCATGAGCTTACACTTAAAGCTGATGGGTCTATCATAATAATCACTGTTAGAAACATTCCTTTTGCAGTAACTTTAAGCACAGTGAGCTTGTCCCATATGCAATTAAAATACCACAAGTATCCCGTCATGTATAGACAATTTTTGCCTATTGATGTGAAGTAGTGTAAGGGAGGTGAATCATCATTTTGGTTCTAATCATCCACCTTCTTGATTTTTGATTAGTTGAGCTCAATTAAAGGAAGCTTTGTTTCACACAATAATTGATATAGACTTGCAATACAATATAATTATAGGAATCCTTTATGTCTTTGATATAGCATGTCTTTGATATACCATTGTTTGTCTTTGATATACCACGATTATATTACATTTGATCAAAAGATACTCCTTTGAATCTACCTTATTCTTAACCTTGATTCATTTTCTTTTCTCTAAAAAATCATGGGGCAGAAGCAGACTGTCACCCCTCGGAAATCAAAAGCATGGAGAATGGTAGCACTAGAGGCTGCCCCGGCACAAGATGGGACGGATAGAAGCTCAAGCCCGCACCTATCGTCCTCCTCCAGCAACAGCAAAAGTTAGTATCACAGCCCGAGCCTTGTTCCATGCGAGCCTCCGAGCCGACGTCGGGCAAGTAGCGCAGAATATGATCCCGCCAAAGAGGTATTGAGATAAATCAATGCATTTTATACTTCTTGAATAGAGAAATATTTTTTGTTTATGTCAACTCCCCTTGTTTTCCCTCAAGTTGGAGGAAGTGCACTATCCAAGCCAGACAACTGGAAGTGGTGCATGAGCCCGAAAGCCAAGGTCACAAATATAGTGACTGACTGACAAGGTTACCGTTATGGGAATCGATGCTGACAGGCTACATATTGATGAAAAAGCTTGGAATAGATTTCGGAGGGTCGTATGGCTTATTGCTCGAGAGAGCTTGCAATAACGACTAAGTTCAATGACCGCAATGATGAATCGAACAGGGACTTGTTCAATAATGTCGTCAAGGAGTATCTGGAGCATCCTAGAAACATGAGCGAGCATCAAATGATCGCCGCGGTCAATGCAGCAATGAAAATAATTGCGAAACTTCACATGAGCTTTAAGAGCAAGCTTGTTAATCGGTTCTTGGCTAAATGGGTGGTCATTCGAGAGCTACAAGCATTTGAAAGAGGAAGATTATGATGTTTTTGTGCTGATGAAGAGCTTAGAGTAGTTCATAAAGAAGAGTGAGGAGAAGAAGCAGCTTCGGGCTAGGAACAAGGACAACCATAGGGCCAGTGTAACCAGTTATGCAGGGAAAATGGCCAAATGGCAGGCAGAGGATGAAACATTTGCCAGAGAAGGCCACGAGAATTCTTAGTTGCAATTCCTGGTATGATCGCGGCCATATTTGCGTGCAAGTGGTGAGCTATCCGAAAACGGGGAAATCACATTCAAAAATAGCGAAACCTAGTCGGTTGTAGAAAAAGTAAAAGAAAAGGCAGCCGAAGCTAACCAATGTTATTTCACCAGGGTCAGGAAACATGATATTCTCTAAGAGATGCTGGGAAACCTAGAGCACCTAGGTTGAGTGCGAGGTGTAATCTAGTTCCCAGGACTGGAAATACGGTTTTCCCGAAGATCTCGGAATGTACAAGAAGAGGAAGAGATCAGGTGCAATGGAAGTGGATGCATTGACACGGGACATCACCTAGAAAGTTTATGCAAACATCATGAGGCAGCTTGCAGCAAAGGGAATAGAGATTTCCATCACAGAGGAAACTAGCCCCGGAACTACACAGAAGAGTAGTTGCGCCACTAATCACGTGTTGGAGCTCCCCCCTATGATGAAGTCACAACTCTGGGTGAAGCACTTCATCAAAGGATCCAGTGGAAGAGGGGCGACATTGTTGTCTCTAGTGCATCCCAGTCTGGACGAGCTTCACTTCTAGAGAAGGTAGCTTCACTATCTTCTCCTCCTCTAGAGAAGCTGGCTTCACTGCCTTTTCCTCCGCATCCGACAGCCTCATTTTTAGCTCCAATTTTGTCTCCCTAAAAAGCCCAAAGAAGAAGAAAAAGGGAGCTGAGAAAAAAAAGGCTCGAAGAAGAACATGCCGAAGAGGTCGAATGCCATTCCACCAGTGGAGAAGTCCACAGACATTGAAGTACTATGGACTAGTGCCAACACGAAATTCCAATATGGAAAGCCCTTGATGACGGTAGATGACCTAACAAGGGTGGGACAAGCATATGTCGACCTGCATAATTACTACATGCAGACTTCTAGAGACATCAATGCTCAATCTATAGTCGTATAGTAAAAACGATGACACTTCTTAACGATTACTTCCTTGTGAGTTTAAATGACTTATACGACCTCTTCAACTTTGATGCCATGGACGTATCGTTATTACATATCTTCACATTGTAAGTCTCTTGAAACCGGACATTCATTAATTAATACCACTAAGTCTTAAATCTAACTATATCATAATCTGTACACTTGATGAAAGAAACAAAGAAGAGTAAGGAGCCCATAAGATTTCTTGACACTAAGGCCATTACAATCTCAATTATTCAATTTTACCTCGATTACACATTGGAATATATGATCAAGGCAATCCAACAATATTCCAAAATAGATTACCTGTTGGACGCCCACAACATCGGTGACTATTGGATCTTACTAGTCATTTGCCTCAAGTAGAACTTGCTGTGGTATCTCGACTCATCAAGACCAAGAGGATGAAAAGACAAACCTGGAGAGCGTGATTACAGCGTTGTAAAAGGACTCCTCGACGCGTAAGTTCTATCTGGCTTAGTTTACATATTTAACTTTTCTAACATTCAAATATTCCATAATCGATCTCTCTTTATGCTTGACTTTTGACAAGTATCTTCGAGCTATTCTAACTACAACGCGAAAGATAACCGCAAACTGACACACAAGATCGGGTTCACGGTAAATGTTACCAAATACTCTCTGTTGCTGCTTTCTTTCCTTTTGATCTAACAGTAAATTTTCTTTTCCTCAGTGCCACCAACAACCACTCGGCAACGCCTGCAGATTCTATGTTGCGTGGAACATGCTCCTCACGATCCGAACAAAAAATATGAAATCCCCTGATGTAAGTTCAATATAAGATTATTCGTAACTAATTTATTAATTAGTTTAATTTCATGATAACATGACATTGATTACGTGTCAAATTATGCAGGATTTTTCAGCTTGGTTTTTCGACAACGGTGCACTCCTAGAGATTTGACAACGGATCACCGAGTTCATGGTTTATGAAGTCACCAACCTACATGGCGAGTTGCACTATAGAAACACTAGGTTGTGAGGTCTTACTAATATAAATTGATTAGAACTTTGTAACATTTACGACTCTATGATGAATTGATCGGAACTTTGTAACCTTTGCGATTTCATGATGAAATGAGTTTTTATATAAGTGTGATTATTGATATGGATTTGGATGCATTGAAGTTGCTTGCGGGAAAAAGACGTCTGCTAAATCCTAACTATGCTCTAGGATGCCGCCAGAAAACTAGACAATCCTTTAGAGTAATCTACACATAAGTGATGGGCAACCTATTTATCCGTCAATTATGTTAAGATATAACATAGGTGACAGGTAACATAAGTGTCTTAACATAAGTGACGAGTAAATATGTGTTCAGATAAGTGACGGGTAAAAAATTTACTCATCATTTTTGTCTTCCTCTCTAGCACATGGAAGATACTCATAAGTGATGGGTCACGATTACGACCCGTCACCTATGACATTATTTCATCCTTACTTGTCACTTATTACTAGTCATCAGTAACGTATTCGGGATGACGAATGCATTACCCGTTACCTATGACAGTTATCATCGATCAGTCATGATTTTTTTCACATAGTGAAGCATTCAAGATACTGGACAAATTAGCAATGAGAGAGTTAAAAACTGATGCTCACTGTGGTCATGCTCGTGCAACCATTTCTCTTTATATGCTGTACCATTTTATTAGTAGGAAAATAAATATTGCAAAATAAATAACGTCATTCTAGTAAATTTTGTATCTTTTCTGATCATATTGGCCTTCAAAGAAATATAAATGACAACATGCCACATCATCATAATAATTAAATACAAGAAATAAAAATTATCAATGTAATACTATAATCAAATTTAAAGCACTATGAACAACAAATTAGCAATGACACCTTTAAAGAATTGAAAGTAACAATATCATCTTTATAAAAATTAGATGTATATCTGTATACCTTTGTCTCCACTTGCGCCTGCAGTCTTGTTCCATATATCATTCGCCCTGATTCGGTTGCCAATCCTGTTCCTCCTATTCCTCACCTATATCTCGAGGTCTCGCAGAAAGTCTAGAGGCCACCCATATCTATGATCTTCCAGCTGCCGTGCTGCCATGCGCATGCCATGGAAAGGCCCCGAGGACCCCTCCTTCCATTATTACCACGGCGCAGCCACCAGCCTTGCTCTTACACCTCGAGCTAGCTGCTGCTAAGCTGGAGCCTCTCACGTCTCACGGTCGTTTCACGCCGGGGCATGGAGAGGGAGAGGCTCTACGGAGGCCGCGAGGACAGGATCGTCCAGGATTCCACGCGGCCTCCGCATCACGGTGGCCACGGGCAGCAGCTGGAATGCTTCTCTGACGAGGTGAGCAGCCACGACGGCGAGGAGAGGAGGGATGATGGCAGTGTTCCACCGGCGACCTCGGGAGGAGGTGATGCGGCGAGCGTCGAGACGGGGAAGCGGAGGCGGGGGCGACCGCCGGGGTCCAAGAACAAGCCGAAGCCGCCGCCGGTTATCACGCGGGACGTGGAGCCTGCTGCCGCGATGCGGCCGCACGTGTTCGAGATCCCCGGCGGTGGTGACGTCGCCGCCGCGCTCGCGGGCTTCGCGCGCCGCCGCGGCCTCGGGATCTGCGTGCTCGCCGGGACGGGCGCCGTCGCCGACGTGTCGCTCCGCCACCCGTCCCCTGTCGCCGCAGATGGCCGCGCCGCTGCGGTCATCCTCCGCGGCCGGTACGAGATCCTCTCCATATCGGCGACGTTCCTTCCGCCTTCCATGGCCGCGGCGGTGCCCCGCGCCGTCAGGGACCTCTCGGTATCGCTCGCGGGCCCGCACGGCCAGATCGTCGGAGGTGCCGTGGCAGGGCCGCTCATCGCAGCCACCACCGTCGTGGTCCTGGCGGCCGCGTTCACCGACCTCACCTTCCACCGGCTCCCCTTGGAGGACGACGAGTCAGCGTCCGTCTCCGGCAGCGGCGACGCCGACGAACACCGTGGGCACCAGAAGGACCCGCAGGACGCGAGCGGGCTGCACCCTCACCCGCACAGCATAGCACCGGCGACTGAGCCGGTGCCCTTATACCCGCGCCAGCCTCAAGAGGCGTGGGCGCCGGCTGCAAGCACACAGCGCCCACGGCCGCCGTATCATCAGTAGCTCGATCCCGGACAATGCTTTCACGTCAGTTCCTTATCCGATCAATGGCGCTCGATAATCGACCCGTCGTTCCTTCTTAACTATACATCTGTTACTTCTGTGCAATTCGTTTCAAAACATTTGATGATCTAGTAGCTACTTGTTAGGGTTTGATATTTGCTACATTGATGCTCTCTAGCTGGCTAGTTGTTAGGGTTCAACATTTCTGCTTGCGTAATGAGTTGATGTATCTGATGCCAATGGCGAGATCGAAACTTGCTAATTATCCGTGTCATTTGCTTATACTGGTTGTTTGGACGCCAATTCATCATGTTTCTACTAAATACTTGCTAGTAACAGTTGCTTTAATTTACTGTACCGATGCGGCAGGCTTGACTTCCCAGCGCAGATCTCTTTGCCAGATGTGTCGTGTGTGTTTCACGCTTCCACACAGTGGCGGTCCCATGATTTCGAAGTGCTGTGGAGGCCGAGCCGAGTAGCCTGCAGTTGCAGCTGTGGAGCGGTCAGCGCCTCAGCGGTGGTTGGTGGAGGCGTGCAGCCTGCAGGTCGACTGGCCGAGGCCGAGCTGTTGGGTCTGACCACTAGATCACATGCGTGACGACGCAAATGACTAGGTTTCTCGATCATTCAAGCGACTAAATTATAGTAGCATGTTAACTTACGATCACCAGTCACGATCAGCTTGAGCGATCAGTCGTGCGTGCTTGATCACGACTAGTCTGGCTATCCGCCGTATACGTGCTGCTCTCGATCACGCCGATCGACCAGCAACGCCCAGGTACTCCTGAGTCGCGTACTACTCGATGAGAACGAACTCGTGTATCTCGAAAAGAACAACAAAACAAGACAAAAACTCTCTGGAGTGAATTTTTAGACTCTATTCAACTCGTGACTTGCACGACTCTGTGTCTTGCTTACAAATTAGAGATTACAACTCATATTTATAGCGACCTGCTAACTCCGAATCCTAACACGAATCTTGCCATCCCACGATCCGACTCCGACTCGAACTCTAACTACTCCCGTGCATACCGCACGATCGAACCTTGCAAGTTACGACCAGAACTCTAGACTTCAATCTAGTCCCCGAGGCCCATGACAAGGATTAAGTTCAATATACTCCCCCATAATCTTGTCGTGGGTCAAGATCACGAACTCCCAAAAGATATCGCATGACCGCCAGCTTCATTGCCAGCAATGCCTTCGTTAGAGCATCAGCTCGCTACTCCTCTGTGCAGATGAAATCTACCTCAATCTGGCATTCTTCAACGCACTCATGGATAAAATGAAACTTGGTGTCAATGTGTTTACTGCGACCATAAAACACTGGATTCTTCATCAAAGCAATCGCTGATTTGTTATCAACAAATAATTTGACTGCTTTGTGCTCTTCTCCTGTCAGCTCTCCCAACAGACTTCTAAGCCATAGTGCTTGGCATGCTGCCGCCGTCGCCGCCATAAACTCAGCTTCACAGGAAGACAAAGCCACCGTTTTCTGCTTCTGCGAGTTCCATGACACCAGGCTATCATTAATATAGAAAGTCATACCTCCAATACTCTTTCTGTCATCCATGTCACCAGCCAGATCGCTATTTGTGTAGCCGGTGATCACCTTTGTTTCTCCTTCTCTAGTATACACAATACCATAATGCATGGTGCCCTTCAAATACAAAAGAATCTGCTTTACTGCCTTGTAATGCATCACTGTGGGCATCTCCATGAATCTGCTTGCCATCTCGACAGCAAATGAAAGGTCAGGTCTTGTACGGAGCAAATACCTTAGACAACCAATGATGTGTTGATACTAGGTTGCATCAACCAGTTGTCCATTTGGATCCTTATGCAGCTGCGCCCTTTGTTCCATGGGGAATTTTGTGGGATTGCAATCCAGCATACCGAATTGACCAAGGACCTTCTTCGCATACGTTGTTTGCTTGATTGTAATTCGCCTATCTTCTTGCGCTACCTCAATCCTGAGATAGTAATTGAGTAATCCGAGATTGGTCATCTCGAACTCACTCATCATCTGCTACTTGAATCCGATGATCTCCTTTGGACATTCTCCTGTCACAATGAGATCATCAACATATACTCCAACAATAATTCCATATCGGCCTATTCCTCTTGTGTATACGGCGTGATCTTGAGCACACTTCACAAATCCAAGTTCCTTCAAGCTTCTATCAAGCCGGATATTCCAGGCCCGTGGCGCTTGCCGAAATCCATACAACGCCTTGCTGAGTTTGAGCACAAGATACTCTTTGTTCTTCACTACAAAGCCCTCCGGCTGGGTCACATATACTTCTTCTTCGAGCTCACCATTTAAGAATACCGATTTGACATCCAGATGATGAACTTGCCATACTCGGTTTTCTCCAAAAGCAAGGATGACGCGTACGGTGTCCAGCTTAGCCACCGGTGCAAACACTTCTTCGAAATCGATTCCTTCGTGACCAGCCTTGCCTCTGCACATATCCTTTCGCGACCAGCCTTGCCTTGTGCTTGATCACATCTCCATCTGAGTTCTTTTTCAGTTTGTAAACCCATTTGAGCCCAATTGGTTTATGACCAGCCGACAGCGCTGTGAGACTCCATGTGTTATTATTCTCTATGGACTCGATCTCCTTGGCCATGGCGTTCTCCCAGACCTGCTATCCAGCAGCCTCAAGGTAGCAAGAAGGTTCCTCCGTCTCCACGAGCAATGCCTCTTCTTTGATGTCTTCATCGAGATCCACCCTTGGAGCATCTCTTATGATGTCGTCAATGTGCCTGTAGCGCACAGGGCCCTCATCAGTGCTGCTGTTCCCGCTCGATAGCGGTGTGGCCCGATCATCCATTGGCAATACAGGTGCCGGCTGCACCACTAAATTGGTAGGGGTTGTTGGAGAGGCGACTGTTGTGCGTGCCGCAGTGGGTCTCCAGGTTACTAGCCCTTCCGGCGTCACCTCGTTGACCAGCGGAGTTGATGAAGGAGCTAGATCACCATGTGCCGCTGACGTTGGCACACCTACTGGACCACCCACGAGTGGCATAGTACCGCCCACCGGTGGCTCAATGCTAATCGCCTCCTCAACATCGAAATCAGACGGCTCTTTGCCACCTGTTCTTGTACACTAGCTCCACTCCATGCTTTCATTGAATTTAACATCACGGCTTACATGAATTTTCCTGCACCTTGGATAAAAAAGATGATGCGCCTTGCAACCGTTCTCGACGCCAAGATACACCATCGGTTGGCTTCGATCGTCGAGCTTCTTCAGAAGTGGAATTGTCACCTTCGCGTGTGCAGTGCAGCTGAACACATGAAGATGCGCCAAATGCGGCTTCCTTCCGTTCCAAGCCTCGAACGGGGTGTGTTCATACAGCGCCTTTGTCGGCAAGTGGTTCAGCAGATACATCGCGTGCCGCACTGCTCCCCCCCGAAACCTTCCAGGCACGTTCATGCTCTTGAGGAGGGACCTTGCCATCACCATCACGGTCCTATTCCTCCGCTCCACCACGCCGTTTTGTTGTGGCATGTATGGCGCGGTGAGGTGCCGTTTGATCCCGGCCTCCTCGCATAACTAGGTGAACTCAGCAGAGAGGAATTCGCCGTGGCGATCAGTCCTCGACGTCTTGATGCGTTGCCCGCTCGTGTTCTCGGCTTGCAACTTGAACTTTCTGAACATGGAGCAAGCTTGGTCCTTCGACTTGATCACGAACACCCACATCCACCGTGAGTAATCATCAACAATTAACATGAAGTAACCATTATCGACAAGAGTCGAAGGTGTGATCGGCCCACATAGGTCAGCATGTAGTAACTCCAGTGGCTTCTCCGCCCTGAAACTTGGCGCTGCCTGGAACGGCTGCCTCGCTTGCTTTGCCAGCAAACACCCGTGACATAACTCATTCGAGTGTGTGATTGGTGGCACTCCTGTCGCCATCCTCTTGTCGACGAGCAACTTCATAGCAATGAAGTTGACATGTTCGAGTCTCGCATGCCAAAGCCATGTCGGGTCTTGAAGACTGGCTAAGAGATGCACCAGTGTTGCTTGATGCAGCTTGATCTTGTTGAGGCGATTTGGAGTTCACCTCACTTTCATCAGCAACCGTGCAAGACTATTATCATACACACGTAGATGTTCAGCATCCATGGTCACCTTGTGTCCAACTTCGATAAGTTGTCCAAAGCTAATGATATTGCTGCACAGTCTTGGAATGTAGTAGACCTCCTGCAATAGCCACTGGTCACCATTCTAGCAGCTGAACACGACAGACCCTAAGCCCATGATCTGCCTCATGGAGCCATCCCTGAACTTCACCTTGCTTGTGACACCTTCGTCCAGCTCTCTGAACTTCTCTTTGTCACCGGTCATGTGATTACTGGCCCTATTGTCCAGGTACCAGACCTCAGATCTGGAGCCTCCTTCCGTTGTGTCACGCAGTTCCGGCTTCAACTTCTCCTCATTCAGCAGTACGGCTCCCCGTTGGTGCTGCTGTTCTTGTGTTGGCTCTTCTGACACTACGAGTAGCAGGGGTGGCTCGATGTCATCAGCACGAGTGAGATGAGTCTCACCTTTCTCTTCCTCCTTCTTTGGTGCCTTGCACTTGTTTGTGTGGTGCCCCATCTTGTAGCAGTTGAAACACTTGATGTGGCTCTTGTTGCGGTGACCGCCGCTCGAGCCACTCTCCTCGTCCTTTCGTGACATCCCGCCGCGACCACCTCTACCACGGCCTCTGCCGCGTCCACACCACCTCGACCGTGGTTACTGCTATCTACAGCAAGGTGGGATTTGCCCTTATTGCTTGATGAGGAGTTGCCACCATCCTTCTTCTGCCGCACCTGCCACTCGGCCTGAGTGAACAGAAGCTGGCTGTCACCGATGCTATTGCCACCGGATGCACGCAGGCGAGTACATTCTTTAAATGCCTTAAGCCACCCCATGGCTTCCTCGAACGACATCTTGTTGAGGTCGTAGAACTGCTTGATCCCGGCGATCACACTCAGGAATCGATCCGGCACGGTGTCGAACAGTTTTTTGACCAATGCAGCATCGTCAAGCGTCTCCCCTAGGTTTGCGTACCTGACGGACACGCTGTTGAGCCTTCCGGTGTACTAGTTCAGGCTCTCTCCCTCTTGCATGTGCATGGCATTGAAGTCGCTCTTCAACGTGAGAAACCACGTGTTCTTGACGCGATCCCCATCGATGAACCTTGTCTTGAGACAATCCCTGACCTCCTTCGAAGTTTTCTTCCTTGCCACCTGCATTAAGAGATCCTTCGAGAGCGCTTAGAAGAGATGCGACCTCGCCTTCTTGTCCTTCTTCTCGTCGACGGCCGCACCGATCGCTGGCTCGACTGCCTCCTAGACGCCTTGATCTTCCATCATCACATGCACGCGAATCACCCAGCTCATGTAATTCGTCGTCGTCAACTGCGAGAACAGGAACGACCCACCGCCACCCTCCCACGCCACTTCTCCCTAAGGTACGATCGACATCTTCACAAGTTAGTGCTACGCACTACGAGCTCTAATACCGGATGTTGGGTCCGACCACTGGATCACATGCGTGACCACTCCGGATTCATGACAATGCAAGCGACCAGGTTTCTCGATCACCCGAGTGACCAAAGTATGGAAGCACGCCAACTCACGACCACCAGTCACGATCAGCCTGAGTCGCGTACTACTCGGTGAGAACGAACTCATGTATCTCGACGAGAACAACAAAACAAGGCAAAAACTCTCTGGAGGAAATTTTAGATTCTATTCAACTCGTGACTTGCACGACTCTGTGTCTTGTTTACAAATTAGAGATTACAACTCATATTTATAGCGACCTGCTAACTCCGAATCCTAACACGAATCGTACCATCCCACGATCCGACTCCGACTCGAACTCTAACTACTCCCGTGCATACCACACGATCGAACATTGCAAGTTACGACCATGACTCTAGACTTCAATCTAGTCCCCAAGGCCCACGACAAGGATTAAGTCCAACACGAGCAGCCTGCAACCGAGCGCCTGAGCCTCCTGAGCGATGAGCAGGAGCTGGGGAATCGGGGAGGCCAGGCCGCTAGACGCTGAGCGACGAGATGTGGCCTGTAGGCGATGTTGCGATGGGATGTCAGGATCTACAAGCGAGCAGCGGTAGATGCAAAGCCGAGAAGGGCGCCATCTACCTCAGGCGTCCGCCACTGGCAGGGTCAGGGCCGCAAGCTTTCTTGTAGACTCACAGAGCAGGGGGCACGTACGGTCTCAGTCAGGTCTCTGGTGCCATCTCTCATAGGTTCATGGGCAACACACTAGACTAGGGCACAAGACTTTGAGGTGAGGGAGGAGGGAGGGGTTCTATACATTGGCGACTTGAGTCAAATCCGTGCTAGAGTACCCTAACACGGTCGTAGGTCTGTCCCTGCTTTCACATAACATCACTACATACTAGAGTTTCAAAATCACACTGGAAAATCGTCATCCGTGGCATAATAAGAGATGGCGCGTACGTACTTAGATGATGCAGACAACACCGTACTTTTAGCCTAAAAACGGAAGGAGAGTAGTTTCTTCGTGGAGTTGGTCCCGGAGAAGTACACGAAGACACCCGCGCATCGCTTCGTTTGCATGCGCTCTCCCTCCCATACATCATCGCACCACCTCTCTCTATGTCCCAGCTCATGCATCTCTCTGTCTCTTCTGTATCTGCTGCGTGCGTGCTGCTCCCCTTGTGCAGCTTACCTGTCACCTCCGACGCGCGGCGCGGCGGCGAAGAAACTGAGACGAACCTGCATGCAACACCACCTTTCGGGAAGGCCTTCGGTCGACGAGACGGATCGGATCACGATGTCGATACCGAACTACCGATACGGTGCTGCTCCAGTCTCGCCTCGCGTGCTTTCTCTGCTTTCCTCGAACGAATGCCCTGTCGTGCTTGCTGCTTTCTCTGCTTTTCGAGCACGACCTGTACTTCCAGTTCCGCGAATCCATCCTTCAAAGACTCTCGGCGGCAGAGAACAAGATGCGGAGAGCTCTTTTTTGCTTTACTGCTAGCCAAACAGTGGTAGACACAGTATTTCGAGCAGTGCACCACTGTACCTACAGTGCTTAAATACAGGGCTCCAACAGTCACAGCAACTCCACCAACCTACTAAATTTAATTTGGTAATACCTCTATTTATCTTTCCACTGAAAAAAAAATATCTCTTCATATTTCTACACACTTTATTCCAATAGCTGTTTCTTGTAATGACTTTATTCCAACAGCTATTTTGCTCAACGACTATATTTCAATAGCAAGTTTTTTCAAATGGCTTCCCAACGGTTATATCTCCGCTCTATATATATGCAGTCATCCGGTTGCTCCTCCTTCACATCATTCTTCCTCCTCCTCTTGTTATTCCTACGTCGGTTCAGAAATGAGTCATCGCGGATTAACCATGCAATGTGTGTTGAATTTGTCGCCGTCAGATGATGACGATGAAGTGCTTCTTGTTGCAAGGCAGCTAGCCCATCGACAACACCAGCTCGATAACACTAGACGCCATGGAGGTTTCGTGCCTGTACGACAGAAACTTCAACACGATAGGGTTGGAAGACATGCAAGACTATACCAACCTACGACCGAATGTTCTTCCGTCGCAGGTTTGCAATCTGTCCATGTAGTTTTCTTCACCTTATTTGCTGAACCTCATGTTCTCATTTTTTTTTCTTTTCACCACAATTTTAGAATATCACGACCTCTGTTTTTTGCGCATTTCTCAAGCCGTAGAAGCACAGAACCCCTATTTTGTGCAGAGAAGAAATACAGCTGGACAACTTGGGTTATCTCCTTTGCAGAAGATTACTGTAGCTTTACTTCAGCTAGCTTATGGAGTACCAATAGATGCTACGGATAATTATGTTCGTATTGGAGAAAGTATCGCTATAAAGAGTCTTAAAAGATTTGTCAAAGCTATTGTTGAAGTCTTCAGAGGTGAGTACCTAAATGAGAATGATACATCTAGATTACTTGCTATTAAAAGAAAAGAGATTTCCCTGAAATGCTAGATATCATAGATTGCATGGATTAGAAGTAGAAAAATTATCCTTCAGCATGAAAAGGTATGTATACTGGCCATGTGGATGAGCCTACAATTATTCTTGAAGTTTTTGCTTCACACAATCTTTGGATTTGCCATGTGCATGAGCCTACAATCATTAAAATATTGCATACATTGCGAAGAGAGTAGTATGTTGTAATTGTAATAATATATCTGGCTCATGTATCTTATATTTTCGCATTGTATGTAATATTTCAATGATTCATCTATGATCCATAACACATATGATCCCATGTAACTTAGGATTGTCAATAATTTTAGAAATTAGTACATTAGCTTAGATGAAAATTCATGAATTTTCCCTGATTTTTGAGAATTAAATTTATACCCTAAAATTCAAGCGAAGTACAAAAACAATTAAATTTGGGAAATTTTCATTTAAAATTTATAAGAGATTTTTAGTTGAAACCAGCTAAAGTGGGTTCTCTGTTATTTATTCTATGAGCACAAAAATCAATATGATTTTAGGAGATTTACAAGTTCATCAATCAGAATTAAGAAATAAAATGAAAAAAATAAACATACACATACACACATAGTAAGCTAGCTAGCTTTCCGTCCCAATCGAACGTTCACGGAGCGGATGGCGAGTCGAACACACCAGCTATTTTTGCCGAGCGATCGAGGTGGGATGGCGTGTCTACAGAGATGGCTAGCCATATGGCGATTCTACTGGAGCACTCATTTTCGGACTTCTGGCCAAATATGTCGATTGTGAGTTATTTAGCCATGCTGCTGGAGTTGCTCTCAGGTCCACAGGCGGAACAACCCATGCGCCAAAAACTGTCCCATTTAAATTTAGATTAGATCTAAAAATCTATCATTTATATAGTAAAATTCAATAGAAATTTAGGTCCCAACTCTAGTGTGTCAGCCCAAAATCCTTAATTCTGTCATTAAGCATTCATCAGCATCATTATCATCATAATTAAAGTTTTGAGCAAGTAATTAATGTGATTAAAAATTAAACATAAATTGTTAACTTTAATAATAAGTGGCACATCGTGAAGAAACTCACAAATTTGCTATGCAATATAGGGTTAGAAATAATTTTAGAAATTAATCCATGCCATATAAAGAGTATTAGTGATTTTTCCAAATTTTTGAGGATTATTTTGAAGCCCTATTAAAGTTAGGAAAGATTGCATTTTTGAATAATTTTAATTCAAAATTGGCTTATGCTTTTTGGTCAAATAGGTTAAAATGAGTTGCACATGAATTATGGCTTCACACAAAATTTGTCCTACAATTTTTAGAGGTGGGGAAAACGTGTTTTTGGTACACAACAGGAGGGGATATTTTTGATATGTTGGTTACTGTTCCTCAACCCCACTCGTCATCCCCTCTCTCTATCTATGTTCCTGGCTGAGCGTCTTCGAGAGAGGTGGCCGTCGGCTTCGTTGATCGTTGAGGCCAGGCACGTCATCGGCCACAGAGCACCCTCGAGAGAGATCAATCGTTGCCCTTTTCTGCTCCTCCCTCACCTTGCTCTCTCTCTCTGCTCACTTGCTCTCTCTGCTTCGCCTCTCCCACTCGACCAAACGCAGCACAGAGCACGGCACGGCACCTCCGCCACCCAATCCACCGCGTTGAGCCCCGTTTAGCCCAACCCAAGCACCCAGGAGCACGAAGGAAGGTCACTGAACCCCTCAACCACTGGATTTTCCTTCTTCCCCAGCCAGATTCGTGCGCAGGTGCCATCTTCCCCAATGCTGACATGTTGCTTTACCCCTCACCATCGAGCCGCCTCCCTGCTACCTCTTCATGTTGACATGCCCCTTGGTGAGCTCCCTCTTCATTGTTTGTGTGCTTCTCTGCTGTGGTTGAGTCGGCGGCTACCTCCCGACCAGGCTCGCTGGCTAGACCTACCCATTCGTGATCTCCGTGTCGCGCTGGTGCCGCGGGTGCATTGGTTGGTCGTTTCCCGCCATTGTTCGCCGCTAGCGAGGCCACCCGTGTTGCCAGTGCACTGTGCAGCCGGCCTCAAGGCCATTTTGACCAAAGTCGAAATGCCTGTGCCCGCTGTCAGCCGCTGTGGCTAAGAGTACCCTAGGTGAAAAAGTGTTAAAGTCTTTTAATATTTGGATAATCTAGAGAAAATATGAAATCGAATTATTATTGCACATTTAACTCGGCTAAAAACTTGTAAAATGCATAGGAATTTAAATAGAGCTCCAAAAATTGTGAACCAATTTTGGTAGCCTTGCGTGATCATTGATAAAACCAATTTTGTTAATCTTATGAAATTATTCCCAATTCACTAAAATAATCACCACCATGTTAAGTATAAATTAATTTTCTATTTAGATATAAGCTTTGAGCTATGCTTAATTAATCCATGAAAGTGATAAATCAATTAACAATAATCACAATTAAGAAAATATTTGATGCTATGAACTCGTAACATATTGCATTGCATCTCCACTGTGGCTATACACCGTGGAGCATCTTTCACTGCATGTCACCATACTCATTGAGATGCACCTTTCTTTATTTTGCAAACGACGTTTTAGAGAGTCACGAGTTTGAACACGAAGGTGAACCAGTGGAGTTCGTGGGTGAACAATAGGCAACACTAGGCAATCATCTATCATATCTCTCCTATATATTTTGGTGAATAGTTGGTCAATCTGTTAGATTTTGCTATATGTCGTAGATGCATGTGATAAAGAGTCGATGTTGGGAATATGGTAGATCCTATTTGTTGTATCGTACCTATCTTGATAAAGTTAATAATCCTAATCCTTGTAGCCTGGGTATAACGTATCATGGTCTAACTTAAAAGTGATACGGTAATTGCTTATCTTTGCATAGGTCATCGGTAAAAGTCGAGCAATGGATGTCACCGTCGTTCGCGAGCTGCAGGAATTTCAACTACAGTTACAAAGAAATGATATGTTCGGATGATGAGTTGGTGAGATTGAATAAGAGAGTTGGGCGGTGCCAAGGCAGTTCGGGAGAGGAATCCGGGTGCCATAGATTGTTTGTGAGTTGGAAAAGTTGAGACGAGATGTGGATGATGCGAGGTGTATCTTCTGCCCTGAAGTGGAGTTCCCTGGGTAGGTCGGGAGAGAAGCCTGAACGCCATATACCGCTTGCATCATTTATGCACCGATCGTTGGTGTCGTTGGCTTAAACACTTTCCGTACTTTCACATGTCAATCTAATGATAAGATAAGCCGATTATTGTATACTGTGCTGACACTTGACTTGCAACCCTATAACACGAATAAAAAGTACGAGGAGATGCAAGGTGAAGGGGAGCCAGAGGTGGTTGGAATACTCACGGTAACCCCGGTGCCACAGGAGCATGTGCAAGTGGGTAGTTCCGGGTATGAGAAAGGTTATCTCGGGGGCCAAGGATGTACCCGAGTTGTGTGGGTAAAGATATACCCCTGCAGGGTGTAAGATCAATTTAAATTGTCAGGCTCTTGGTCATGAGCATGCTTGAGTTTCATCGCATCAATCATAGAGTTTTTGATTCAATTTGGAAAAAAAAGAAATGAAAAGTATGTGGGCTTCCAAGAAAAACATGTGCTGGTACTAAATTAAGTTGAGTAAGTTTACTTTATTGATGATTATGTTTATCGTCATTTTATGCTAGCAGTTCATGCCATTATATTGATTAAAGTACTTTTTGTTAAGTCAATTTAACTTTATGACTATTCCTTGCTATTAAACTAAATTATTTTCTTAGAGTCGGGATAATATATACATATATTGTGTAAGTCTTGCAAGTACCTTCGTACTCAGGGTGCTACTCTTAAATTGATGCAAGTAGCGATAGACTAATTTACTGTTATTTTTATCCCGCTGATGCTAGAGATGACCAGGAGTATAGATTGAATATCTGAGTTAGTTCCGGTGGTGCCTTATGGGCAATGGTGCCATTGCCTTTTTTTATTAATATCTTTCTGTTGCGTAAAAAACTCTGGTAGTAAGTAGAAACTATACTTGTAAACAAAGTTCGTAATAAAAGTTAAATCTTTTGCACTTTGTTTATATATTGTGATGAACCTATATTGCAAACAGTATATACTGTGATCTTAGGCTTTGTTGAACATACATCGGGACTGCCGGGATTAGTCCCATTTTAATCGACTTGATTGTTGATTAAGCCAGGTGTAATTTGGACAGATCTGACATCCAGACTACCATGATTCTGATTTCACCCCTAGTCAGGTCGATCGACCAATTTCTAACAGGAGATCGGTCAACCCAAGAACCCCACACGAGCGACCAGGCCCCTGATTTTGCCTCTAGTCAGGTCGATCGACCGACTTCTAACAGCAGACCAATTAGCCCACTAGCCCACGTGAGCGACTAGGCCCACGTCGCATTTCTCCATCTACCACCGTCATCTACTCCACCAGCACCACCCCCATCCTATGCTCCAACGACCCCGCAGCCACTGATGCCTCACCGACACCACACCTGGCCGTCACACCATAGCCTCCCCTTCGACCATTGACCACATCTACCCCACCTGTCACCACCGTCGGTCCGACCAGTCTCCCTGACGTGGTGGCAGAAATTGAGCTCGTGCGCAGCGAGGAAGGAGGAGGAAGTAAGAATCGTGGCTGTCCAGCTGCCCCACGCACGAATCTTAAAGCCGTCTAGGCTGAGGCAAGGAGTCGGTCGACCGACCTATTGGGATGGTGACCGTACAATGCTCAACTTTCGAGCCCAACCCAAGGCGGAACAACCCAATTGCGGAACAAATTTTATCCAAAGACCAGCCCAACCCAAGGCGGCTATCCTTCGCAGCCCATCTGAACCCAGCAAATTACTCGCAGCCCACACGACACGAGCTGACGAGCACCAGGCCACTCCCGTGTACCCATTCTCGTGTGCGGTTGGAGCGCAGTGCGGCGGCGGCGGCGAGAGAGAGGAGAGGAGAGGGGAGGCAGAAGCCAGGAGGCTGTTCGGCGCGCGGAGGGGGGACAAGATGAGCGGGAATGGCGCGAAGAAGATGGCCGAGGTGGCGGCGAAGGCCGGCAGGGCGATCGACTGGGACGGCATGGCCAAGATGCTCGTCTCCGAGGAGGCGCGCAAGGAGTTCGCTACCCTCCGCCGCACCTTCGAGGACGTCAACCACCAGCTCCAGACCAAGTTCTCCCAGGTATCCGATCCCTTCCGCCGCCCGCCACGTTCCCGCGGCCGATCTGGCCTAGGGTTTCCAGATCTGGCACCCCTTCTTCCTGCCCCGATTTCTCATCCTATCGGATCCGATCCGTTCGAGTAGGTGTAGAGATGTATCGTGCGGTATGTAGTGAAGCCAATCCAATTTGTTAGGATTTTTGTAATGCGTGTTCGCCATTATATTTTTGTGAGCACAAGTGATCCCTTTTTTATTTAATAACTAGGTTATGTTTCTAATTACATCTGGGGCAATTGGGGTAGCTCGTAGGTAGGCTGTTACTTGGGATTGAGTGGCCCCTGTGCTACATTTTCACTTCGTGGTCATTGTTGTTATCGGCTAGTAATGAACACAGGAAATGCTCGAGGCATTACATTTTAACTTGTATGTAGTCAACTTCGACAATTCAAGGCCTCCACGACTTAGGCTCTGGTTAACTTTCTGTTCTCTGAAGATCATTCTGTTGTTGATGGGATAAGGTAGAGACATTACCTTTGAAGAATTGGTTACGGAGAAATTATCTATGTTAACATCAATAGAAGATATCAAAATATAGGGCTTTTCCGGCGTTGCATACTATCGAAAGCATTCTCTTGGCCAAAAAAGTTTGATGCATCCTTGTGAGGTGTATGGTTTATTATTCAAATTGCAATTAGATATGTCTTGGTAGACAGCAAACTTCCCTGGAAATAAGATTGGTATGGGGTGGATTCTATGACCCTTTCTGTCATGTTGTATGCTTGTCTTCATGTTCATTTGCTACTTTTATCTGGAAAATGCCTGGAAGCATAAGACAGACAATCCATGTATTCATTTTTAGATGAAGGAATATCTTTATTCCGGACTCTGCATAAGGCATGCACCAAACATGCTGATAGTTTTATGGTCTAGATCAATGTGTTCTCTAAGTTTTGTATTTGTTTTTGTTGTTGCAGGAACCTCAACAGATTGATTGGGAGTACTACAGAAAAGGAATTGGACCCAAAGTGGTGGATATGTACAAAGAGGCTTATGAAAGTAAGCAACCTTATACTGCAAACCTTATTTTGATTTCTTGAAATCTGAAGAATTTTTTCCCATACCATTTGAGGATATTTGAATTATTTGTCTTGCTCCGTTGATTATCTGGTTTGGACTGATCATTTTTCTGGTCTATTGATTTTTCAAGCTTCTTCTAGTTATTGGACAAGGACGCTTACTCATGATATCCCATGTAGACCTTTGAAGCTCACAAATAAATCCCACAATGTGTTACTGATTTAAGTTCCTTTGATTAATTATATCAATGATTCCACTGGGTATAAATTATACTTGGAATGATAAAGTCACAGTGCAGATCATAACCATTAGTCTTTGCATTGAATACTTGTATTGCAATATGTTAGCATGTTTTTGGCTACAAATTATGGACGTGTCATGCATTGTATATTCAGTGGATGTGATGTAGCATATTGTTCTTTCACCTGTAGTGGACCTTGTTCCATTAAAATACATTGATATCGTTGCAATTGATACAACAAAGTAAACCTTGGTTCTACATATATTGTTTTGGTTCTATATAATTTTGTTCTGTCTGCTCACTTACTGAGGTAGTAAGCTTGAAATAAATGCAGGCATCGAGATCCCCAAGTATGTCGATACCGTTACTCCCCAGTACAAGCCAAAGTTTGATGCTCTGGTGAGCAGCTATTGCTCAACCTGTTTCATTTTTCTAAGTTATTTGCCTGTTGAGAAACTATTGTTCTGTTTATGTTTGTCTTGAGTTATACTGCCAATATTCCAAATTTAGAATAGAGCATTCATTCTTCTATAATTCATTATGACCCCTTTAGATATTGATTTACTTTTTGTTCCTTCCTGTTATGTATGTTACGTGTAGGTTGTTGAACTGAAAGAGGCAGAGCAAGCGTCTCTGAAGGAGTCAGAGAGGATAGAGAAGGAGATTGCTGAACTCAAGGAAATGAAGGTGGGTACACTCTTCAGGGCTACTCATTTAAGTCCATTTATCTGAATTGACTGCTTTTGTGTTCTTTTCAAGAAAGCATGTCCATTTGCTTCAATATCTTGTTTGTGCGTGCAGAAAAAGATCAGCACAATGACAGCAGATGAGTACTTTGAGAAGCACCCAGAGGTCAAGCAGAAGTTTGACGATGAAATCCGTAACGACTACTGGGGTTATTGAAGAGCAGAACAGAACTCCCATTCGA